>NW_027286874.1:86745789-87055789 GCF_022747635.1 Hetaerina americana
TTGAATAAATTAAATGATCAATTTCAGCACACTAGCTGGCTGGGGAAGATAGCCATAACCGTAAAATATTGAGTCAAGCTCGAGAACAGAAAATAATATAACAAGGGAATGCGTGATATCAAATCATGGCCAAAACGAAACAATCCAAAGTAATAACATGTCATTTCTTTTAATTAACGACAAGGTGGATGAGCACAATAATTAGTGTTCAGCACGTTCGCACTTGGTAACGCATTCCAATAGTTAACTCCTGAGATAGTTAATTACCTTATCCATTTTGAGCAGGAAACTGCATTGACTAATCACCATGGCCATGCGATAGCTTGCCGAGTGATGTCCAAAGCCTGAAAAAAGCAATAAAAATGTCATCAACCACCATTTTAAAGGTTGTTTCATATGTTTACTTTAGGGGATATAAGGAAAATATTTCAGAACGAAGCAAAGCCTTTTCGTTCAGGTAAGCCAACAAATTTTAATTTGGTACGCATGAGGTTATTGGGAATATTTTATGCGAGAAATTTCGCTCGTTTCATTTATGTGTGGGAAATATCCGCCAAGGTCGCAAAACATATTCCTGAGCAATTTTTGAGTTTTTGTTAGCACGAATTGAGCAAAGTAATATCAGCAACAGCACAACTGGCTGTAAAAAAATATGATAATTAGCCAAATATGGAGATATTTTTCATATTTAATTAAGACCTTCACGTGCCTACGCCATTCCATTAAATTTTTCAATCAAAACAAAATACTTCCACGTGACTAACGGCTGCACGGTGACCCTTTTCCGGAAACGGAACTTTCAAGGCCAGGGAATGAATATTTCATCTCCCAGGGAGAGTGAAATTCCGACCCCTGAGTAGAAGGTCAACCCAAATACCAGCCGGCCTCCAGCATCAATGGACGGAAGTATCGGGAAGCGGGGGACCGAAGGGTTATTTGGGTATTCGATCATCCCTCTGTGGGAAGAATGATACGGGCCTGTCATAAAGAAAGAAATTTATTCCCCTCGATCGATCGACGAAAAAGGCATAACAATGGAAGATAGGTAACGGCTAAAATCGACGGGCCACGTAGGATACGCCGTTTCGACATCCGTCCCGATCACCAGTGGATTTTCCATAGTGTTTGATTCTCGTCCCGCTTCGATTTGACCGATATGAGCGGGCACATCGCACAAAAGAACAAAACATCATTGCCATCTAATTTAGCCGGAAGCAGTCACGCGAAAAAATGGATGGGCACAAGATAAGGAGGTCGGTCATCAACCCGGAGTAGAGGATTAAAAAAAAAAAATGCCTTCCTGGCCGGGCATGTTTGTTTGCTTTCGTCATTTTTTTTGGGTACATCGCAGCCGCGGAAATCCATATGGCGATATGCGAATTAGTCAGAAGCATTGTGTTCGCACTAACGATACGAAGTATGCACCAATGAAAGAAAAGAACGAGAAAGAGAAAATCTCAAACCCAATCAACGGAGAGGTAATAAAGGATATCAATAAAAAATGGAGATTTATTCCCATATAACACTTCGATCACGATCGTGTCAGGTTATACCGTTATATTGTCAGAGTAGAAACGTCGGTATTTCTCATACTTCTCACCCTGAAAGGAATCGAGTTTGGGTTTACCCTCATATTCCGGAGATTGTTAAAGGTGTTAAATGAAGCAATCATATGCATTAGTATATGCATATAAGGTATTGTCGGAATATCCTACATCGATTATTTCGGTCGTAATTTCGGCCAACATCCTGGAGCAAAAGATTTTTATCTTCCAAGTTTGGTCGCATTGTTGACTGAAATATTAATTACATCTTGAAGTTGTCGCATTTTAAGGCTCATTAGCGGACGACTCCGTTAAAAGTTACTGTCGCGGCATCTCCAGCAGTATATTTGAATTTGAAATATGGATATTAGGGAGATTATTTTATATAATAACTGACTGGTTTTCACGCCTTTTTTGATATAGCACAGTGTATACATACATGTGCACATGTACTCCTTAACTGGGAGGACTCTTTGAGGATAGGAAAGTTGCTGCAGTGCGTAACTCAGGACTGAAAGGAATGCATAGTTTTCTATGCCTACGAGTAATGAATGTCTCCCAGAGATTGAATTTCCAAGACGGTACACGCTCATAAGTCATATTGCCGAAATTAAACCGTTTCCGATTTGAGCTCATTTCTTGCATTTTATGAAGGACAGACAATATTGAAAATAAGTTTGGAATTCAATAAAATTTATGTCTACAGCATTTAATATAATTTTCTCAGCTATCTTGGATGGCTGAAATGAAAATGGTAACAAATTGTTACTGCTTGGATGTAAAACTGCAAAGCTGAAAACTATGTAAATTGATCATAAAGCAACTATAATTCGCCCCATCAACATCTATAGACTATGTAAAATAAAAAAAATAATTCTTGAGGTGTACGCAGGAAATGAAAGGGAATCTTTGACTCTATATTTTCAAAAGCCTTCTCTAAAAAATTAGGCCGCATAGGCCAATGCCATCATTTATTTCTCAAATGAGCATTAACTTTCGTCTTAAGTTTTACTGATTTCAAGAAAAAATAAACGCCGAAAAGACAACACAAGTCAATATACAAGTTGCCGCACTGTCGAAAAATTTGCTCAGTTATTTATATTCTATTTAAAGAAAAGGACGATTTTTCTAAAGCAAACACGTCATGCATGAATGTTAGATCTAATGTTTGATTACGTAATTCACCAGAAACCACATACCGGAAAACATAGACTGATTGTGCGGAAATGTGACTTTAAGAAAAGCCAATAACCCTGATCTCTATCTAAAAAGTTTCTTCAAGACAAGAGGTTTTCTCGTAAATGCAAGAAGAGCAATTTTACGTAAATTAAAAAAAAAACTTTATACACCGGCATCGCAGGCAATATGATCATGAAGCTAGCAGCCGTATTAGAGGATATTCTCACCGCCTGAGAGCGAGCGATAGGCGCGAAAGTATTTTCACTGCGACCCTCGGGCACAGCATCAAAGAACCCGCATTAAGTCAATAAAGAGACCTCTGTCCAAGGCTACATTGAACACGAAGGTGATTGAACGTCTGCTACTCACGTCGGAGCAGCCACTTATCTCGCGTCCTAATTAGTCACGGCAATTATCGATCGGCTGTTGTTGCGTTCCCAGGTGAATAAATATAGTCACGTCTAAATCTTCATAAGAAATTTCTCCTGGTTCAACGCATCCATATTGTAACATGGACACGACTGCCTTATGATCTCAGGAAACGAATTCTCTCATTTTATTTCCCTAGATAAGTGTGACTATCACAGAAGCACACAGCAGAAACCTTTTTTCTCATATATTTGGCATATTATAATAGCATTCAAATGTCTTTATCGGGGCGAGATTGAGACAAAATAGTCCCTTTTTCCACCTAACCCCTTTTCGTTTATATGCATAAATTAAACAACAATCAATAAAACAAATTATATTATAATAAGCATCCGATTAATGCGATTGACTTATTCAAAAAATAATTCGTTCGGAACGATAAAGGACAACCACATGAATCCGCAAATGGCTAGACAAGGTATAAAAAATCAGCATTTACGAGCGTATTCCGGGCAATTTAAAATTTTAGTCCAGTCTATTCCCTATCATAGACACAAGCTATACGAAATGCACTCAAAACAATCACCATCTTTTCCCTCATCACATTTTATATGACATTAATGATTTATATTCTTCAATTGCCTCTCTTTCTTGAAAGTCGAACATCCTATTTATCTTCAAGATAAAAGCTTTTCTCAAAGAAAGAGGATACATTATTACTGCATATTTTATTTCTAAAATATCAAATAGGTATATAAAACAAATCAGAACCTAATCCCTAACAATTAGAAATATAGTTTTTAATACTGCCAAGCTTTCGCTGATATTTAAAATGTTTCTGGATGGGCTAACTATTGCTGAAGTAAATGAAGAAGAGCGCCATAAATTAAGGTAAATGTAAGCATTACTTATTATTACTATTACTTTATCATTTATACTACTTTATAATTACTACTAATATATTATTACTTGCTACACCAAAACTAGGAATGGAAATTCACCGGATACATCATAGCATTCGGCAATAAATTCAGTCTACAATAGCCTAGCATCATTCATAATCAGTCGTTTCAAGTCCAACTCCCGTATGTGACTACGTAGCCCACGAAAATCATTTGAATTCCACGAGACAATTTTATGACACCAAGTGGTCGGGACCACTTCAAAAAAAATTCTGGATATGAGCGGGCATTTACGAAGAGATCAGATTGCATCAGTCATATAAATAACACCCACGGTATAATTAACGACTAAACGCAGATGGCATTAACGATCGCGCCAAGTGCTGCACTCTTGAAAGTCTCGCTCTCGAATATCAGGTGGGTAACACTCCTCCTACTCCCATTAGGATAGTCGGTTGTTCGCCGAACACGGTCACGTCGAGGCGCTTCCGACGCAAGCGCGATCGCAATCCTGCGAAGGAAAACACTGCGGGGGGTACGTCTCACTCCGTCCTAAGGTATCTACATCTACATCTACTTAATACCCCGCAAGCCACCGCAAGGGCGTGTGGCGGTGGGTGTTAGGACACCAGCCGTACTTTATAAAGAAAAGATAAAAAACCGATGCGAACGCCACAAATGTATACAGGTACCTGTACATCCACAAAAAAAACATGGCATACATTCATGCAAGAACACTTCCACCCCACACACATGCAAACACTCAAACTACATCTTACATACAAATGCACCTAAAAGTATACCTAACAGCTTTGCAGTGTTTAACTTTGCTCCGACCTGTAAATTCAATGTTTTTAATATTTCTAAATTGACTTCGGTTTCTTACTATTATGATTTCTGATTGCTCGGGGAAAGATTGAGTATTTGTACCTATCTGTCCTGGAATCTATCTCCCTTATTTTATCTTTATGGTCTGATCTACCTAAGTAGTGTGGGGCCAAGGTATGACGCGTTAAAAAAATGGAGATTTAGCCACGCGGCGACAGCTGATGAGTGATTCTCATGAGGAAAATGTGTGAAAAATGACAAGAGAAATGGGTGTGGTCCTCAAAAACTATTGGACTGATTGAGCCAAACCCAAGGGCATCTATCAATGCGTTGCTTCTAAAAATACTCAAAATACAATACATGTGGATTCCGGCCTATGATCTATTCCGATGTCGAAAAATATTTGTAGCTTCGTAAAACTGTGGAATATGGACTTATATTGACTTATGGATGCCCGATCTTGTTTGCTTCATTATAAGCATCATGTTGTTTAGTCTGGTTTTCATATATCAGGTGTTTAATAAGCGACTCCATAAAGATGAATCAAAAGGGGCGGAGGGGAGATACCATCGGTTCCACCGGTTCCAAGATGATTTCACGGAATTTGCCAAGATTTTCAGTAGGAGGGAAGGGAAAAAAAATATTCTTTCGAAACGGATTCGATCGATTAACCAAATGACCATGATTATGCCATCACGTGAAACTAAAGGACAGGAGCTCCAGTTCCACTTGAAGGTAGTCCAGTAACACTACGGCATTCGGTTAATATAATATGTATGAACCAGCGACACCACCAAACGTTTACATCTACAATGCAAAGAAACTGCGGGAAATGCCGCAACAGTAACTTTTAATGGAGTCATCCGCTAGTGTGCATTTCAATGCAGTTCAAATGCTGAACTTTCTTTGAGTGTATAAATATGTGGTACCAAGTTAAACTAAATGCCATTTTCAATTGCGAAAGTACTCTTAAGACTAAGCACATTATTTGGAAATACATATATCAGGACTTAAACTTTGCTCTAAAAACGTTTGGTCTACAAAGAACCAGGATTTGCAGTTGTTTTGAGAGTAATTCAAGGAATTTCCCCAAATTTTCACGCTTTCTGCGACTAGTAATTCAATTTCCTAAACTTTTTAAATATTCTACATTTATCGTTCCTATAGCAGGCCTGATGCTACCAGTTTTTTCATCGATAAAAACTAGAATAAATTTTTTTTTGGATCGCTAACCAAATAGATACTATAGGACCGTAAGACAGAATCCAATGCACGCCTTTCAGTGCCGGGCTCTTACAGTGATAAAGGGGGGGAGGGAAACCAGTTGAAGACCAATTTACTCTTTGCACCCATTTTTTGCCATAACTCAATCATTTTTTATTCTTCCCTTCGACGAAAAGTCACTCTAATTGTTCTAAGAGATCTTTTTCAAAATCAGAGTGATTATGAAAGTTTTACCGAGATGATCTGTTCCTTACTAACAATTAATTTATCAAATATTTATGAATACACAAAAACAAACAACTTACAACAGCAAAATACCATTTCAGCATTTTTATTAATTAATCAATGACTGTATCTGTAAATCAAATTGCCCGATTGCGACCCAAATATCCTTATCAAGGATTACATCCTTTATAACGATGTTTGGATCGGAATTTGACATATTTTCCTACATTACATCGATTCAGAAAGGACGCATCTCGTTCGGTGGAGTCTAGAAGCGTGATTTTCCACGACCCACTTGCTTAGTACATATTACATGAAAGTCAATAAATGACATGGTTCCTACCGCCATTAAGACTGCTGTTAACCTATTTACTTAGAGGTTCTTGCAGTCAAGCATCCATATGGTTTATTTCACGCATCTTGATGTCTAGAACTGGGTTTCAGGTCGTTTATTAAAGGATGAGGACCTGTCGGTACACGTAAACACCAGAGAACTATATCCAGCAAATAAAGAATGCTCGAAGAGCGACAAAATACAGGGGACAGGGAAGAAGGAGCTAGAGCGGACACACACAATAGTCGGTTGTTCTCTTAGGACGGGGAGACTTCCAAGGAGAATGAGGGCCCTTAAAAAAAGAAGAGAAAGGGTGAGTGAAAAAGTCCCACTGGGCTAGAAGTATCGTGATGGAGGGCGGGGAGGGTGGTAGGGTTTTGGAAAAAAAAGGATAGCGACGGTGGGATTTGGAGGGGGGAGGAGGGAGAGGGAAGCGGGGGAGATGTGGGCATAGGGGAAGAGAGGGAAATAGGGATGAGGAGGATGTGGGGAAGAGAGAGGTCAGTTTGTGGACGGAGGAGAGAATCTGAGGAGAGGGGATGGAATGTTGAAGGGAAGAAGCCGGCCCAAGGGTACGTGTTCCTGGCGCGTAATGACGGGTGGGACGGGACCGTGGATGGTAGGTTTTTGGGAGGGTGGGAAAAGAGGAAGGGGGGGAGGGGAGAGCGGGAGGGATGAAAGAGGAAGGAAAGTGGGGGAGGGATAGACACGAGTGTAATGGATGGGGAGGAGGCACTACTATTTTGTGGAGGGAAGGGGACGAGAGAATGGGGGGAGAGAGGACACAAGCGGAGGGCCCTTCTGGGAGAGAGAGAGAGAAAGACCAGGCACAAGCAGACGAAGCATCATTCCACCGTGCATAAGATGGCTTGACTGCTGCTGGTTGACTGACACTCGGCGGAGAAAGGGAAAAAAACGCCCAAAGACGAGTAGGAGACGATATTTGACCATGCACGAATTGACGGATCATTTATTATTCATCTGAGAAGTAGAGTTGCAAGAGGGTAACGTATTTGTGGATTTGCAACAAACAGAGTGTATTCTGAACAAATTGCAAGACAAACTACAAATCATATCCAAAAATTATTGCACAAAAAAATGGAAGAGATACGTACTTCTCCGGAGAACTTGTCAAAAAAAAAGTTCACATAAACGAATAGTGAAATATTCTTTGAAAATACATAACATACAACCACTACCGCTTATAACTTACCCTATTCGTTTAAATGCACCGCCAGAGTTTAAAAAAGAATGCTGCAGGGTCTAAAAATATCTATTTTCGCGCCGATTAGATATTTGATGCAATAAATGCACATTGAGATGAAGGTCACTTAATATTTCGAATAATACTTTTTAATTTACTCATTAACATACTTATCCGCTTTTCATTTTTTCATGCCACAATGAACAAGAGGCTATAAAATGACAACAGAAATTCTTACATTTAAGCATGTTTTGCGTAATTTGAATCCATCCGTACAAAAATTATTGAAAACAAGTAGTCAACAGGGAAGAAAGATGTGACTTCTGTTACAACCACCTCAATTTTTTTAGTCCCGCAACTAGTTGAGTACAGCGCCGTACGGCCCATAATGCATCATTTCAGCAAGGCGAAGGACAAGGAGGAAGAGGAAACGACATAGATTTTCACCGTTAACAAAAACCAAAATAAAGTACTTCAGAAAAATATAACCTTGCGAGATCGACACAGAGAAGGGAATCAGACCGAATGAAAGAGCGAAAAACCAGAAATTTTTTTCTCAAAAAAACGTTCGGGTAAAATGCGAACCTAGGCTTTCCTCAAGTTTCGGTATTACTCGTACGTTCCCTTCAGAGAAAGATAGAGAGACATAGATGATGTAGGATATTGATTCGAAAAGGAGCTCCTCTCGCTGGTCCACACTCTTCCCTCGCTCGCTTATGTAGAATCAGACTGATCGGGGGTGAATGGAGAGGGAACAAAGAGATACAAGAGCAAACCGAGGCGCTTTCATGAGGTGTACTCACTCTATGGATTCTACAGCAGCAGTGGGGTGACCACTTTCACAACAATCTTGGGGAACGCAAAAATAGCTGTACACTAGAATTTGGCGAGGTATCGCACAAAGACGGAGGCGATAAAATTCGTCCCCATCATGGCGACGGTATGATACATTCCAGTTTTTTCAACAACTAAATTATTGATTTAATATTAAACCTTTGATCTAATACACCGTTTATTCAGAAAGAATGATGGGTTAATCCCATTAAATGAAACTATAAGATTCAATCTGAGCTGAAAAAAATCATTAGAAAGTACGCGCTTACATTTTTTTTACGTGAAAGGAACGATTTTTTCAAAATCTGACCCGTGGAAATCAAGTTAGTATACATGTTGAAAACGAAATTAATAATGTGCTACAATTTTATTGGCCAGGGGTACAAATGTATGCGGTTGTTCTGCCACAGTGCAGTGAAACGCGTCGCGCCGCTGTGCAATAAAACTTGTTAAAATCACTTATAATAACTTCGTATTCATTATAGATGTAAAATATTTTCAAAAGTCAAACCTGGCACTATTAATTTTACTCACGCCAACAGTTTTTAAGTCCGTCTTTGAGATATATATATATATATATCAACGATTTTTTCACGCTTACTCATTTCGACCCATCGGGGTCATCCCTAAGTACCTTGTTGCATCATCCTCAGGTAACTCAGGAACCTGAGGATGACGCTGATGCGTCGAAACTAGTTGTACCGAATATAAAAAAAATAGTGGGAAGATACATTGGTATTTTTTATTTCAGTGTCTATATCAACGATAGCATCTCAAGTATACCTATACTTAGGGCCGGCAAAATTAAAATATCGAAATCATATATAAATTGGTAACAGTTATTGATAAGACATCTCATTTTTAATCCGAAACTACTCGCTGCAACTCCGGGCTCTATGATCTCACGATACAAGAATATGAAAGCAGTTCAATTAAAATCCCAGCTATATTTTCGATTCCCTGGGGAAGTGAAAGCCATTACCACCTAAGGTCATCGAAGCTGAGTATCCTTGATGGAAGAGATTTTCACGAACCCCTCATCACCAACTGACACTGACAAGTGACCGAAATCAACACGTACAAGTTTCTGGCAGTGAGAATTACTCCACAGAAACGACCCATTTCGAGAGAATACTAATCTCAAACGAGGTACCTCAAAAATTCAAGCGCCAGGTTGATTTCCTCATCACAAAATCCCGGTTGGGTTAGCCCTTGGGTGAACGCGTCCACATTTGAAGATCTTGGGTTCGAGTCTGACCACGAGCATGGGTGTTAACTCTTTGAGTGGACTACCTTCACGAGCATTCGATCACAAGCGAAGCTCACGGGGATCTCAATTTATCCTAGGGACACCGGTAAGAGTACAGCACGCTAAAAACAATAAAATCCTTCCTTGAATTTAAATATCCCCATTAATAGTAAAGGAAATTAATACGCCATGCACACCAAAGGAGACTTCAACGAACGAAATGGGCGTCAACGGTTTTTTCCCTCGATTCCGTAAACAAATGAGTTGCCAAAATATCTGTAAGAGCTCGCTTCGGCCCATCGACGCTAAATTCGTGATGATATTTTCCCTAATACGAACTAATTGTAAACAAAGTACCAAATAAATCATACTTTAACGCCTATGAATCACAAGCATATAAAAAAATAAACTCAACTTTTTGACGCATGGTCATGCGATGGGTTTTTCTCTCGACGATGGACGACGAGGAGAAACCTGGGAGTAGCCTCGATCTTCTTGGTAAAACAAGATGTGAGGGCAACTGTGTGAGGTGATGGGATGGGTGGGAGGGGAGGGGGAGGCGGCGTGTGGCGGCAGGAATGGATTTCTGAAGACGAAAATTGGAACGGGGAAAGGGAGGAAGAGTGCAAGTAGAGGGGCGGAACGGAGAGGGCAGTAGTCACCGGGATGAGACGGGAGGGACGAAGACGAGAAGCGGCTACGAGGGGGTGAATAGCGGGAAGCGATGGGAGTGATGGGGGAAAACAAATATGAACTGGGCAGAATGGAATGATGTGAAGGGGCCAGGCGGACGGCTGGCCGGGGCGGCCCGAGGGATTGGGGAAGGGGGGGGGGTGAGAGAGAATTAAATGAGGCAATCCTAATGGGCGGGTGAAAGGCTCAGGACTGTAGAGAGAGAGAGAGAGGGTGGGAGGAGGTGAGCCGGGGGATGGGACTGGAGAGCGTTTGGGGAGGGGGGGAGGCATAGAAGCGCTTCACGGTTTTCTGTTTACACGGGCAATATAGGAGCGAGAGAAAATGAGGGGGGGTGGTGGGTCGGTCGGGGCGGGGGTTGGAGTTTGAGGAAGCGGCTTTGGTTCTTCGTCAATCCTCGACGCGTGAGTCTGAGGTCGGAACATAAACAAATGAATGAATTCTTCCAGTCTGTAAAGTGGAGCCAAAGACAAACAGGGAATTGGGGGATGGGGGTAGGTGGTGCCTACGTCGGCGCGACACGAGTTTTGTCACACTCTCTTAAGAGGAGCCCCCGTAATTTTATATCCTGGCGAGTGAGTTCCGAGTCGGGAAACGTCCACCACTCTAGTTGTTCGAGAATCGGATGACCAAGGAACGGAAAAACATTCACGGGGGGAGGGAAATTCGTCCAGCAGAATATAAAATGTCATTTAAATTCCTCTCCATGAGATCCATTAAATGGAAATAAAACTAGGTGAGAGCATACTATAGGTGAATTTCTTAAGCAAAGTTAAATGGTAGAGATAATTTAAGGAAATCCCAAGCCGGAAGAAATACGTTTATTATCAAATCAAAGTACCACTCTCGAAATTTTTACGTGCTCCACCAATGGTCATACAGGTATACATGCGAGTTGTGTGTGGTCAAAGAAATATAGCGGGGTAGAAAAGCGGAGGACAGGAAAAGAGGATCAAGGTTAAAAAAGAAGAATTCGAAAAACGAGCACAGGGGAAGAATGTCAAAACGCATTCGAATGGAAATTGTGTGTGACGAATACGTTTGTTCTAGAGAAAAGGAGGACTGAGCACAATGAAAGATCATACCATAACAAGCACAGGTATGGCCGTAGAAAGATAGATAAAGAATTTGCGGTTAACGAAAAAGATGGAAAAATAAAGAGAATCAAAAAACAGAGCAAATTGATACACAATTAAGGAAAACAAAGGTATATCGCACGAATGAAAGTAAATCACTTGAAATGATTAAAATTACTTGTAAGAGGCCTTGTAACCATACGTATCATACACACACACAAAAGTTCATTGACTGCCCAAGCGGGCAAGTATAAACCGTCACGGTGAGTGAAGTCCCACCTTTACCGGTCATTGTACATAAGAAACGCATGGCATTGAAGAAAGAAACATGGCTGAGGTGGAAGTGCGGTTTGCGAGAAAGTGAAACTTAAAACTAGGAATGAAATATGAATTCTTAATCTAACAAGAAAGGAAAGCCGACAGGGAACGGCGTTTTACAAAAAAGAAAAAAAAAGTACGTCACTAACAGCACTAACTGCCCACCGGCACACTCTGAGCATAGAGCGGTACAAAATGGAAGCGGAGGCGAGGGTCGCCCATTTCCCACAGCGGGAAATTACACTTGGGCTTGAGGAAGCGGGTGACAGCAAGACCGTGAAGCGGATAAAATGATACTAAAATAACTTGGAGGACGGAGGAAGAGATCCGACCGGCCGTGAAGCGGCTTAATACTATGAAGAAAATTTAAAATTAAAAGACATAGTAAAGACTCATAGGCGAGTAATATCTTTAGGCAGTGTATAAGTGTGTTTCTTTCCGGGATCATAGTCCCAGATGGTTTGTAGCAGCGGATTTCCAGAGGGTGCGAGGCGGGATTTGAAAGACGCGACTTGATAGGTATCATACTAAGTAAGGATTTTACATACTCCAGTTATGAGTTCAATTTTTCGGCATTGCATCACCATTTGGTACACGTGAGGAAATTTTGATTCTCCGAGGAATCTGAAAGATGGATGAAAAAAAGAGAGTAGTACTTGAGGGAAGTTGAGGAAGAAATACTTTGAAAATTAAAACGCAAGAAAAGTACGCTTTAAGGGCAAATGTAAAAAAGGTGGTACCGAGAAAAATATATGAATAAAGTTTACAGCCTTAAGGCTGTTAGATATTTTTTTACGTATTTCCAAGAATATTCGGAACTAAGTACCCACACAATATAAGGAAGGAAACCAGAATTATCAGTTGGCCAGTTACAAACATGTACGCAAAATAACGTGAACATTTGAACCAGAGCTACATGTTATGGCATGGAATAGCACACTGCCAATTACACTCTTTCACCTCTCAGCGGGAGTCGATTCGGGGTGTAAATTTTTGTATTATTTTCTTAAGTTTCACTGTAGCTTTTCCATTACTACTGATTGTGTGAAGTGCCTTTAAGTGCGATCCACTGAAAAAAAACATCACGCAGTTTTTAGCCTAATGAGCATTCAAGGCTGAAAACTACGGTCCACACTCAACGAATATAATGAGTCGATAGACATTTAAATTCATTAGATAAGTTCATTAAGAAGCATTGATTAAATTACAAAAAACTTTTTATCGCTTCAGATGCATGACCAACAAAATATTCGAGTAGGGCATTAGCACCTTAAGTGACGTTTCCAAAAGGAGCATCCCGACTCCTCATTCCTTTTATGGCTCACATACTTGATACATGAACGGCACAAGCGAATCTTAAATTGAGTCCAACGGTCGCGGAGGCGTCTGTGATTAATGAGGCTACCCATCTTAGGGACGCCTGGTGTTGGCCAACAAGTTGGTCGGAGAAGTGCTTCCCCCCAAAGATTCAAATTTCCGTACGAGATTCATTCCTGCTCTCATTCACGGTTCCTGGACGATCATAAAAAATTGGTTAAATTTTGAAAACCATAAACGCGCATGAATTTCCCATATTTCTGTCTGAAAGATGCGCTAGCAGTTAGAACAGCCACGATTTCAGTTTCTTCTGTAGCAACCCACTTTGAGTGAACGTAACCACCACAATCAACAGCGCGGGAAATGATAGAAATGCGAAAATATAGCAGAAAAATTTTGAGTTTTCAGAGTAATTTTTATTTGGTTGATATTTACAGAGGTCTAACAGTAAGTTAAGGTAAGTGCTGACGGACCCTGGGGCAAACCATTGCTACAAAACTATGCCTAGTTTAATACATCTCTAAATACTCTAACACCTCACATAACATTAAATCATTTTTTAACTTCTACATCTACATTTACTTAATACCCCGCAAGCCGCCGCAAGGGCGTGTGGCGGGGGGTGTTAGGACACCACCCGTAATTTAGAAAAGAAAAAGAAAAAAAACCGCATGCAATAACCACAAAATCATATATCCACAAAAAAAAATGCCATTCATTCATGCATGAACACTTACACCCCACACACATGCAAACACTCAATCTACATCTTACATACACATGCACCTGAAAGTATACCTAACAGCTTTGCAGTGTTTAACTTTGCTCCGACCTGTAAATTCAATGTTTTTAATATTTCTAAATTGACTTCGGTTTCTTACTATTATGATTTCTGATTGCTCGGCGAAAGAGTGAGTATTTGTACCTATCTGTCCTGGAATCTATCTCCCTTATTTTATCTTTATGGTCTGATCTACCTAAGTAGTGTGGGGCCAAGGTATGACGCGTTAAAAAAATGGAGATTTAGCCACGCGGCGACAGCTGATGAGTGATTCTCATGAGGAAAATTCTCATGAGAAAAACAATTTTTAACGAATCTAGCGGATTTTCTCTGGACTTGATCTAATTCTTTTTGCCAAATTTTCTCCCACGGATCCCAAATACTTGCGGCATATTCCAAATGAGGTCTAACTAGAGCAAAATAACACTATACTTCACTATAACTTCACTACCTTTTACTTAATTCCGTTCAACATGCCTATGCCAGTTCACCCACTATAACGCCTCTATGATGAACATCACATCGCCTCTCAGCAACCTCTACATCCACTTTTCCAACCCTCTTTAAATTTATATCAACTACCTTCTCTCTTCCATCTCCAAAATGCTTCCACAATTCGTTTGTATTCCTTCCTATTAATTTATTTTTTTCCATTCGTTCCCACACCCACATCTCATAAGTCTCCAATTTGCGCTAACTTCTAGCCTACACGATCAAGTTTCGTAGCCATACAGAAGTAGAATCAATTTATATTTTTGCACACATATTTTCCTTGTATCCTTTTTTTACGTTCTTGTCATCAATTTCATTTTAAATGCGAAAGTTTCTTAACGTAACACCATGTTCATCTTTTGGTACCCTCATCACTTTGTCCGCTTTTGTACAAAACAGTTCCTGAGAAAGTAGACTGTTGTATCCGCTCTAGTTTATGCCCTCCAATGTTTAATTTACCCTTTGCATTCTTAAAATAAAAAAATTGAAATGAATTTTAAAATTTAAGGACAATTTTTTCGTGAAAATTCACCATCCGGCGGCCTTCTGATGATATTTTTTCTTTTCTATTCGCATATCTTCACACGGCGACCATTTGTCAGCAATTCTCATAAACCGCATCTTGAGAACCGCGACGAAACTGCGGTTCCTGAATAACCGGCACTAAAATTTCACAACGACGCGATCGGTACCTAAAGTTTTAGAATCGGTCTTGCTTGAAATTGTTGAGCGCTCCAACCGCAATAAAAACGACCGACGCACCTATATATGCGGGGGACAAGGGGTTCATACCCCCCGAGGACCTAATCAGAGACACTTGCTGGTGTTCTCAGAAATGCGAGGCGCATTAAATCGGGGAAAGCATCCACCTCGAACAAGATTTGAACCAGGAAATAGAATCTGCACGAGTTGTTTTGGTCGGAAAATTCGCCAGGATCAATTGGTGAAGTTTTTGCCCATTCCCTAGGAACCTAGCATAATACTAACCCTTATTGGTTAGACACAGCACAGATTAATTTCGGGAGAAATTGCCGACTAACCCAAGGTTCGAACGACTGACCGCACGCGTTATTTTTTTTCTTCCACGTCGCGTTTTCGGGAAGCACGCGGTCACGCGAGACCATCTCGGTTGCGGATCCGAGAGGAGCAGGAGAGTGGACTCTGGGACTGGGGGTGAAGGTGGGGGGGAGGGGGGTAATAAAAATGTGCCTCGCAAAGAATCACGCAAGGTCAAATATAAATACGAAAGAGTAGGGCGACTTCTCTCGAGACGGAGCCTCCAGCTATGGAGAAAATTGGAAGGCAACTTGGATGGCAGGAGTCCGTGATGGGTCCATGGGGAGATAATTCGACGCAGAACTTCCGAGCAACAGCATTCCAACTCTGAGAAGACAATGAGTGAAGGAATAATTGAACATGGTTGAAGTTTAGCGCATTGCGTGAGCTTTTGCATTCATACCAATGTGACATCTTTACAGCAACTTGCTGGAAGCTAAAGAAAATGATGCTTCGAAACAAAAATTTCAGGTTATTAGAAATAAATTTTTAGTTATTCTTCAAATAAGTAAAATAGTAAATACGGAATGGCCGGCCGACTTATTACGCTACTACGCTGCTAACCAAAAGGTCGCCTGTTCAAATTCCACCCTCGTAGATGGACATTAGGAAAATTCAAATGACTCCTTCCTTGAAAGATCAGGGAAGAGCTCACTACAATTATTTCTAGAGAATCTCAACATTTAACCTATATTACGTTCGATTCTGATTAAACTGTTGTAATCACTTTGGATGTGTAATAGGATTTTCGATAGCAATCCCAAGAAACGTGTTGTCTAAAAAAGAATCCCTTAGATCCCAGTATCACAAGGCATTTTGAAGCCTTCAAAATGCTAAAAATATATTGAAATCATGCGAGTAAGGGAAAAGAGATTCCCCCCCAAACTCGCCGGCAAGCTATGAAACATTTAATTATTATACTTCATGTCGAAATTACGTGTGTAAACGTAAGGCATTACATACCGTCTTTCAGCTATGCCGATCCTGAGCGTCGGCAACAACGATTTGCAATGCATCCAGAATGCTGAAACGCTAAAGATGAATTTCAACGGAGCAAATAGGCGGGATACTTCTGTACGACTGTAGACTATTCAGAGCAACAGTGATGATAAAAGACAAAAATACGATCATATTTGAGAACGATAAGAGTAAATTGATCGAGTGACCACCAAATTGAGAGAGTTGTAAGGAAAATCTTGAGGGAGGCTCAGAGAAAAAGAAGAAAAACCTTAATTGGGAATCAATTAGGATATGCACACTATTCTTCAGATCGTACAGAGTGGAATGAATAAAATTAACGGGGAGGTTCATGGACCAAAACAAGGAGAAATAAGTTACGGAAGGCATCAAGGGAAGAAGGAATGAGGGTATGCATGAAAATACTATGATGAGAAGACGAACAGGAAACGGGATAGCCTGCAGAGGCCGCTACATACTAATGGTAAGTATTGCTTACCCATGAATATGTCCAGAAGGGATAGGGGCCAAGTCAGAAGGTCGCCCCAGTGAAATGTTGAGGGAGGCATGAGGTCAAGAAGGCCGATTCTTCCCTCCCGTGGCGTAGGAGGTCAGAACGCGGCGACGCGACGGGGGGGGGGGGAGTGGGAGGGTGTTTTGGTACGGGGGAGATGAAAAAGTGACCGAGGGGAGATGAAGAGGGACGGAAGGAGTGACCAACAACTCTCACGCTGCCGAAACAACCTCGGAGGCACGTTTCACGGGAAAACCAGTCGGCATTGGCGTGAGAAGAGAGTGTAGGTGGGAGAAGGGATGTGAGGCTGAAAGAGAGAGAGAGGTTGCCATTTCAAATGTGGAAGGAGAAGGAGGGAAGGGAGGAGTCAGGCGAGGGAATAAAGAGCTCCATTTGACCACGTGTGAATGGACACCGAGAAATTAATACATTTGCATGCTGAAGTATGACCGACACTTCCAACTGGAAATAATGAGCAAAGCGAACGATGAAGTTTTATCAAGATGAGAAATGAATTAAGGACCAACAAACACCCCAAACCCTAGCCTAAAAAAAGCATGTCCTTTCTTTACTATTAAAAAAATATTGACCCAAAAACTTCCAATTTTCCGGAAACGAGGGATCCGGGTTCGCATCCCGGTCAAAGCGAATGATTTCGTGAAATTCCTGCCGCAGACTCTACTTAGTGAATGCTTGAGGTATGACTACACATTTAATTAATTCCTTTCTGTATCCCTTTGATTTGTATTAATTACAGACTTTCAATTTGGAAATATAGGTGTATTTTTTAGAGATAGTGATAGTGAGATAGTATACTGAGATATCACTTAAGAGCGTGAGGAAAGAAACGAAATTTTTATTACTAATTATTATTAGCCAAAAACAGAACCAGCCCATTTACATTATTGACAAAAAAACATGAGAAAAAATTTACTTGTTAATCAGTCCTAATTCGCAGACGATTTATATTAGGAGCCAGTATTACGCCCCAGAAATAATATTTACTTTCAAAATTTTCATATTTTTGATGGGGCCAAAATCTGAGTTACCTATCTGGTTTTTAAACAAAAATGAAAATGAATGATATAACTATCAGACCCAAGCAGCCAATGTATAACTGGCACTAAGATTAATTTTCGGCGATTTTTTCTCCCGGAACATCGCACGCGAAAAAAGGAGGTTCCGCTGCCGATTTTACACCTGTCATGAAATGTACCATCCAATTTGAGTCTAAAAAGCGAGGAGGAGTGAGTTAAGAAGAGTCAACTTCTTTAAGTAACGGGCACTGCAAGGGGAGCGGAGGGGCAGAGGGAGGACAAAATAAAGTGCGGAGGAGGGCGGGGGTAAGGAAGAAGAAGGCGGTGGCGGGAGTCGCGCCGTGTTCGGCCGCCCGGAGACGCGCGCGCCCGATCTTCGCACGTCGGGTGGTCCCCTGAACACACCAAGGATATCTCGAGGAGATTAAAATCGGATTTTTCCTCCGGGAAATATGTTGCGAGAGGAAGAGGAGGTATGCCTCCCCCTTTCCCTCCCTCACAAACTTCGGACAAAAAACACGGGATTCCCGTCACGGGAGGAGGGATCGGCGAGGTACGACGTGTTCCCCCACCGAGCTTAAGGATTTATGTTACTAAGGAACGGAGGGGGAGTGAAAGGGGTGGGGTACGGGGGAGGGGAGGGGAGAATTATAATGTGCAGACGCAGGCCACCCTTCAGACGTTCAAAAGAGACGCTCTTCATTCCCAGCAGTTTTTTTTTAAGAGGAAACCGTCCAGGTGCGCGGGAAACGTACACCTATATCCTGACCACATTAATCCTCGGACTCTCTCTCCTTGACCGAAATCCGGTTATTTCAAAGAGAAAGGATGGGGGGATTTTTATGACGATATAATGAGCATTTAACTTAATCTTAGGCATCGGGATAATTCAGTTGATTTGGACGAACTTTAAGCATACACGTGGGGTCACAGAGTCGAGAGAGAGAGAGTCGGACAAACGCATTATATTTTTGAAAAAAATTGCCAGATACGAATCTTTCTCCGGTCCGACTCTTTCTAGACAAATGACAGTTAACTCATGACTCACTATTCAGAGGACAGGCGCATGCGAAGTGGTTTATTTTATCGCGGAGGTCATAAGCAGAATTCCCACTGTTTCGCATTTATTTATCCTATGAGAAACATTATGAGGCATTTACATAAGGGACTAAGTTTACGAGCTGATGCATCACGCAGATAAGTGACGATGAAGGAGAACGTTCAGAACGTAAATAAAACTGGATTTGCGAGATAGAGAATTACACACATTTTGCAAAGAAGCTTCCCACTAGAGGGAGAAGAAGTATCCTCGAAAATATGACTGAACAACCAAAAATCTTTAGTCGAATAATTTTAGCAATCTTTGGCAATTTTATGCGTTATTGCATTTATTATTGATTCGATCATTAAACTGTGCCCAGTGCGGCATCCTAAATCCAAAAATTGACTTACCAGTACCATAATAATTTTGTAATATTTTTGAAACTGGGAATGATTCTAATAATTCTAAATATTTTAGTTGCAGCACACAAATATCTATCCATCTCGTAACTCCGGTTTTTTAAGGGTCAACTAACTCTATATCCATTCATATAAATTGAAATCTGTATTCTACATTATGAATTAATTTCTAACTCCCGAACATCCTGCAATAACGTAGAGAAACAGCAAAAAGAAAATATCAGTTACGTATCTAAAAACTCTATGATTATTCATTGCACAGCTTCAGCGAATATGCGCGATTTAACCTTAAAAGTATCTTCATAACTCAAGAACAACTACATCTTTCGTTCTAGATTAAATATTTATTCACACTCACTGAGTTTTCCCAAAGTTACGGATCAATGCTACAAATTGTTTTCTTTCAGAAATTGAAGAAAGGTGAGGGGTTGGTTTAGACGACACTTAGGAGGACAAATTCACTGTTACCTATTTTATCACAGAAGTAAGTTAATACCCTTATCTTTATAGCACATTATTAAAATTATTTACGGGATATATTTTAACTGAGTTCGATTCATCGGATTTTGAGTTACGATTTTCTACCATCCGCCAATCTTGTCTGGATTCCTGGCATAATCAACGTCACAATGCGTTTTTCGTAGCAACTTCAAAATTTTAATGTCATGAATTCATTGATTGTGAAGGTTTACTGGCAATGAAAGAATTTGAACCCAATATAACACCACATTTTCCAAGCCCTTCCACGAAGTCATTTCCTTAAGGTATGTTTTCTTCCCATTTCGACATCTGAATTGCCTCAAATCTACGACAATCCTCATTTATCATAGACCAGCCTTCGGAACGCCACGCCCCATGTAGAAATTTTCTCTTACCATTTATTCGCGTATTCGTCTTTTGTCCGTCATCAAACCCTTTCTGTATAAAGAAGTTCCTTTCGACGATAAAATTGTTCTTTCAATGTGCCCTTAAAACATACCCATTTTCGATCAAAATTTGAATTTCTGAAAACATATATAATTCTTTAGAAAAATATATAGCTAAATCGTATGATGGTATAAAAAATGAGAATCAATTCATCAATAGAAAATTAAATCTTGCTTGCGATCCATAGAACACTAAATGAGTTGTTCGCTTAAAGTAAAAATTTAAGGTACGAGAAAATTTTAAAAATAACGTACTTGTAATACCACATTTTTAGTTTTTTAGACATTTACAGTCATTCACAAACTTTCTCCCTGCACCAACGTTCGCTTAATGTGTTGCGAAGAGGAAAAATTTAATAAGCATTTCAATCTTTTTAAATTCGTTTGAAAAAATACGGTTTTGGGGTTTCACCGTGAGAAACGCCTGACTGACAATTGAGATTATTCGTGTCAGAACGTCAGTCGCATTAGATGATTTGTCTCAAGGCGACTTTTCATAGACAACGTAAGAATTAGTAAGCGTCTCGAAAATCATTTTGTTTGGTCCCGACTTTAAAGAGCAAAATAACAGATCCAGAGTCTTGTTAACGGATCTTAAATGTGTCGGTCCCGGCGTCGTCAGACCAGCCCTGTTTTTCGCCGCTTTCTTTCAAATTCACAACCGAGCGCAATGGCGAATGTCCACTTCAAAGATCAGAAATATCATCACTTATAAAAAAAACCATTCCGTTCCATTCCGAACACATAAAAGAGCCTTAGGGAAGATTCCGAACGTTCAAGGAAAGAGGAAAATAATGGAGTTAAGTTTTGGTACCGAAATCAGCTCATTGTTCGCCCGCGGCGGCTTCGTTTGAATAGCCCTTTAGTCACAGAGGCCTTTTTGAATTCGAGTTGGCGAAAGCCACCGCACCTCACCGAGGAGCACGACCGACTCAGCGCCTCCCTCGCCTCGCTCCTCGTTTCGCGAATGCACTCGCCGTCATTTCGAATTGCGCCACTCGGCAGCACCGGGAAGGAGGGGAGGTCGGCGGGAGGGACCCTGCCGCTGAGAAAGACACCGCCTACCGTTAAGAGCCGCCACTTAAAAACAAGATCCACGACTCCGGGCGAGCGAGTGTACGGTATGTCACTCGAAGCAGTCAGTCAGTCACTCAACCCGCCCACTTGACCGACGACGGCGCGGAGGAAAAGATATATCCGACACACCTGCAGCGGAGAAAATGTCTTTGAGAGAGAGGAAAATATCGCGTCGCGCCCCCACTGCAATCCCAAAGAAGCTAGGCAGAAATAGAGCACCCTTTTTTTCATCAGGAGGAGTCGGCATTACTTTGACTCACGAGCTACTACCTACTTCATTATCTGATGGGAATCCTTAGCAAAAAAAGCGGCTGCAAAATATTCAAGAACGCCATTTTAACCTATCGTGCGATATTTGAAGGAATCCACCAATTACTAGCATGGAAATTCCTCGTAATTTCCTAACCGGGGGGGTGGGTAAATCCTTCCAAAATAAAATTACTGAAAGGTATCCAGAAACGCTCTATAAGTGTTTTATTCGAAAACATTGATCTGTTTACCTCATTGATCTGTTTCCTCATCGAGGAATCTCATTAAAACAGCACAGTACGGCAATAAATTTCAAGAGCCAGATGGAATTTGAATGGATTTGTAGGCGCCTACTCGTGCCTCCAAATTCGAGAAATCATTCAAAAAACACAAAATTCCAATACATCTAACAATTCAATTAAAAGTTTTTATGTTTGAAGAAATCGATCAATTTTACCAATTCCTAATTTGCAAATTCTTCAAAAATCAACAAAACTTCAAGTTACTGAGAACGTACCTTTACCGTTTTTATTCGACGAAAACCACCTATTTACACACACACACACTCAACAGGAGAATCCTAGCAAAACACGCAACTTCAGAACATTTAACACGCATATCTCTCACCCCACTTTCCGAAAAGCGACGAGACTCTACGGTAAGAACGGCGCACAACACCACCCTCATTTGTAACCAAATGACATCTTTAGGTTTACTTGAGTTAGGTAAAAAATTATCTTCGAAAATATTTTTAACTTCGAAGGAAGAAAAACTATCTTTCTCCTGAACTTCCCCATTTTGCAGCAGCAGCGACTTCAAAAGCGACGGGTCGCAAGGTCGCACTGAATTGACAGCTGTGCTTGAATGTCTTTCCAGCGCTGAAGGCAGTGTACGTGTGTGGAGCAGATTACGCGGCACAATTTTCTGTACGACACCAAAGTAAGGAGAAACTACACTTGCGCACATCGCGCCAGAGCGTGAAAAATCGTTGTCTACGCTTTCTCAAAATACGACGCGAGAAACGGGAGACGGGTAAAAGAAAAGGAGAGTGGACATGAAAACTGACGAAAGCAGATTAGGTCGACTATACTCTCGCCCACGACGGAGAAAGAAGCGTTAAAATATTCCAACGAACACAATTTTTCTCCAAAGGAATGAATGGACTGTGGTCCATCGTTAATTGAATTGTCTGTCGCTTTGACGGGATGAGACCGCGGACTGAGAGGCTCTTGATAAAATTGATACTTGAACTCTTCTTTCAACTCATGAGATACCTCTCCAAGACAAATGTGGAAGAAACGAGGGAGGAAATAAATACTTTCAAACAGAAAGGGAGGAAAGGGGAGAAGAGAACAGTAAAGAGAGGGCGGTGAAAAGTGATGGAGAGGGGGATGAAACGTCGTAAATTTCAGCAAATTCTCCGATCAGGAAGAGAGAAATACCTCTTTGTAATCCAGTTAATTCCAGGTTGTTTCATGGGAATTAGCATAGTTCCAAAACATTTCAGCGGCAAAGGGACTAGTTCATTTCTTCCCCCGAGAAAAGGTTAATGGCAGCCTGAACTCAACTCCACTTATTTTTTTGTAACAGGCTAACAGATAATATAGAGTCCGTTACGAATATTTACATGTCGATATTTTGCGATTTCTGTCGCCAACAAGTTTTTGCGAGATTAAAGAAAGTTTTGTTTCACCCAAAATCAATGATTCTTCCGCAGCACACACTGAGTCACCGACTGGTGTTGTACGAATGACAAAAAAATATTATTATGGTGCCGCTGGTTTTCCGTCAAACTGAAGCTCGTACACGGCGCATGAGCTTAGCCCTCCATTACACATACAGGTATATATATATAAGGCACAACACATATTTGGTACTTCGTGGAATTCTTCTCCGACCATCATCGAGCGTCGTATTTTTTGGACCAGAAGGTACCACACCGTTTTTTTTCAACGCATGAAGAAAAGAAAAACATTCTCTTATAGGAGAAACCACCTGAAAGAAAAACATGTGAACTGCTACAGATACACAGACTCTGTGCTGGCGATTTTCTCTGATTAACGAGAGAATTACGGCGCAAAATTCTGCGGGGGTTGTCACACAGTGACCAAGGGATAAAAATGAAAAATACTGAGCGCTAAATCTTAGCTGGTAAAAAGATCGCAATATGATCGAAATAATGAACGCCAAAGTCAGATGCACAGACACCGCTTAACCCAACTCTCTAAACTCCAACTTTTACGAGGCATATCGTTTCGAACCTGCCCACTCTCACATATCGCACAAAAATCACATCGACTTGTGAAAAAAAATCGATTTGGGATTCATCATCAAAATATCTACTTCCCGCATCTCCACTACCGCGACATGCTTTATATCACGGGCAATGTGCTCATAGTAGTGGTATTTAGGGGAGGCGACCGACAGCTGAGGTCATTTGCGCCATTAGGGATGGACAGGAAAGGAAGGGTGGAGACAACCCGGCGTCGGCAGTAGCCTACTCTTAACGATGAAGGCGCCAAGGGGTCCGAAAATTAACGTCCCAACCGACGGACAGCGTATTTACTCGAAGTACCTTCTACAAATCACCTCAAGTAGGGATCGGGATACCACTGAAAAACGTTTTTCTGTCTCCAGGATTTGAACCAGGGCCCTCTCGGTGGGAAGCCTGTACGTTAGCAATGCGCCCCGCACCATCCCGATCCCCGCAATATGCTCATTCATTTGTTGACGCAATAACAATATCGACTCTGCCCTGCCTGAAGGATCATTAAAAACCAATCAGGAAAAAAAGCGCTAACATATCAATGGTACAGTCTACAACCGAAGTACTGAGGAAGAACAAATATCGATGAAGAAAATGAGTGAAGAAGGTAAGCAGACAAGAGACTGATCCGACGAGGTGGCATTTGAGTACGAATATGAAGGTTCCGCGCTTGGAGAAGAGGTCAAGGGAAATCGGTCTTTGAAAATGGAATACCAGTCAGCAGGAATTTAGAACGATGCATCGCACTGCCTCGAGACTCTCGAAGTCGCCATGCGACATCGCATGAAAATCGCAACACCAACGACGACAAACGGAAAATATCGCACATCCATGGTTCGGACGTCTCAGTCGAAGGATAAAGGAAAACACGCGCATGGAAAAACAACCATTCCTGGGACCTCAGAAGAGGATGGATGAATGGAGGGAGGAGGGAATGAGCGGTCGCATGGGCATTAAGAGGGAGGAAGGGATGAAGGAGAGAGGGGGAGAGGGCGAGGGAGAGGAAGGAAATGGATGTGGCCGAGAGGGGGAGGGAGGGTGGGGGGGGGGGACGGTAGATGAGGAGACGCCCTTCCGCCCCCGCCGAAAACCGTTCCACGCGAAGGGAGCCAAACAGCGAAAGAAGACGTGGTAGGGACGGGGGGCGGGATGAGGGAAAAGGGTGTACAAGGTGGTGGTGGGGGGGGGACGAGGCCAGGAATGGGTCGAGCAAGGCAAAGTATTTGTTTAACGCAGCAGAATGCATTGCACATTTATCCCTCCACCCCCAACTCTTAGGGTTTACCATTCGGACCCTCCAACTCGGAAAACAAAATAAAATAAAACAACTCCTACTCCTACCTACTATAACCTAACGTTCCCCTTCCCCCCAACTCCACATCAACCACCCCCTTTAGAAGAAGCATTATCGAATCAATTGTGACGGCATCTCTTATAGTTCCGCCTCCCTTACTCCCCGACTGAGAGACCTTGGCGTAGGAATAGCACGTAGTAAAACGCCTGGGGGAGCGTCACGGAGGAGAGCGAGACCGCGGGGCGTGGGAGTGACCGCCGCGATTCATCGGTGGCAACTCTGACGACGGCACGGAGAGTGACAGAGACGCGATGGACGGCCGTAAAATAAAAAGTCGTGCAAATGGAGAGACGGATCAAAAAGATGACAAACTCACTCCTCACATAAATGTACATTCAGGGTCGAATAAATACATTCAAGTATTCCGACGCCAAACCACAATCCGCCCTGATTTGGACTGCAAATTCCACATTACCACATTCCGTAAATGATGAATGCCTTGAACCCATAGCGCAAAGACTTTGCTAATCAATTTGCGCAACAGATGTTTTCCGAGCTTAAGGTAGGAAAATTATAGTAAATATAGAAATTGCTTCATGCATTTGAATTATTTTTTTTTAATTTAGCAGACGCATAAAGGTAACTAAATAACTTATGTTTTAAACTAAATTCGCCAACAAAATTTACACCATAAAGTCACTCTGATCTCAAATGAGTGAGCCTTTGAATTTATCCAAACCATACAACTACTGGAAAAAGGCTAAATTTTGTGAAATCATTCAACAATACAGAAAGAAAACACTTCTCGGGAATTTACCAGAGTTTTCATTGCGGTACGACCGGTTTCAACAGTTGACTCCCATCATCAAGGTACAGCAATATTGGAGTGCTCTCATGCATACATGTAAACCTCGCTTGACGGGCGGAGGGGAGGGAGAAGAAGAGACTGGAGAGGATGAAAGTAAGCAATAACTTTTTGCTTTACTTACTTTCCTCCTATACAACGAGAGCACGCCTATATCGATGTATCTTGATGATCACAGGCAACTGCCGAAACCGGTCGTATCGTCATAAAAAAGTGTGGAAAATTACCGACAAGTGTTTTTTTTATAATACAATTCCAACAACCTCGTCTCGACCCCTACCATTCTTAGCACTTAGTTTGTTTTTCTTTCAGTATATTTCACGTTTACCATCCTCGTGCAAGAGCCACAAATAAAACAATTAAAAATATCCTAATCCTACTGTCTAAACGTTAAATGTTCCGAAAATACGTACACACCCTTCACATCGTCGTCTTTCCGAGCCGAAAAGACAAAATAATCTCATTGGAGGATACGTATTTCCTTTAATTACTTTGATCCATCCAGGGGCTTACTCGACCGACCCCCTTTCAAATCATTCGCCCTGCACCCATGTGCTAATAATATCTGTTGGTTGCTTCGACTCTCATCGAATCGCTCAACACGACTAAACAAGCGCTGTCGATGCCTTGGATTCGAGACCAAAATCGCCATGAAAGCAAACAGTGAAGGGGATCACGTGGCGGAATTGCTTCATAATAAGGCTTCATCAGGTTTTACTTCAAAGAAAGTATGTCAATTCCAATAATTATTATTTTTATTTTCCTATAATTTGGTGAAAGGACAAAATCTCTGGCGAAGGCCGACGTATTGCTGGATGTGATACATTACAACAAAAGAATGATTATTGATATATGAGAGTAAAGCTCACCCATTCTAGGCCAGCACAAATTTTCACAAGAAGGTTAAGGGGAGTGTTCGTGAAAGGCATACAAATACGGTCCGCATTATTCTGCTATTCGTTGTAATGCTTAGTTCGGGAGTTGTGGCAGTCCAACCTTAGAACCGTTCAACCATTTCACCTACAATGGCGGTCTGAGGCTTTTTACGTCATAATACTTTTTCACCGCATCGTCGTGATGGCGTTTCCTTGGTTTTCAACCACTACCCATTCTGGCATGGAAAGAGAGAAGGGAAATCTATCATTCCATTCCGAGTGAGACAGAAATATTATTCAGGAATTGGTTCAGATAAAAAGAGGCAAGTAATAAAAATATTAACATAAACATTGCGTAGGGCGAAGATGGTAAAAAGGAGACAATTGATAAAAAGGATTTTGAGGAAAGATGAAAATGAAATATTAGCGAAAAGTTTAATTTGGAGCGTAGTACTGTATGGCACTGAAACTTGTCGTTGGGGAACAGGATGAAAATAGACTAACGGTTTTGGAGATGTCAGCGTTGAGAAGAAGGAGAAAATAACGTGCCAGGAATGGCAAGGGAGAGGTTCTTGGGAGAAATCCGAAGAAAACAGAATAAGTAGGTGCAGGAGAGACTGAGAGGTGAAGAGATGCAGATCACAAATACTGAGTATTGGGCCCGTGAAGCATAAGAAGGAAAAAGAACGGCCATTTATGATGGAACTACCGGCGAATGTATGCAGAAAAAAATAAACACTTAGTGTAGCATGTGACCGGGTATTTGAAGTCGTGTTACGCAGTGCAGCATTGTGTAGTTCCTGGGTCCATCGAAAACCTACGTGGACTGATGCATATAATAATCACACGCGTCCTCCTAATGAATTCGAGTCAATCGGAATATCTAGTCGAGAGCGAACGATCTCATCCTCGAGAGAGAGAGCGGGAGGTAGGGACTTGCAACGACAAAGTCGAGAGACGGCGAAGAATGAAAATGTGGGCATGAGTGAAAGGGATGAGTCACAAGGGGAATAATGACAGGCGAGCCGGAGGGGGAAGGAGGCGGGCTGGGAAAGTGATGCCGGGGGCCCAAATGGGGTGGGAGGAGGGAGAGCGGGAGGCGGGGAAAACAGAAGGGAAGGGCAGTTTAAGGGAGTTAATGGTGGGACGCAATTGTTTAATGGGTCCGCAGGGATGCTGTGGTGGCTGAGGAGATTAAGAGAGAGGGAGAGAGAGAGAAAGGGGCCGTCGGGAGTGTTGTGTGGGGCGGGTCCCTTGATCGTCCTTTTTATTTTCTTTAAAATTACAGACAGGCCGCTGTGAGGGGACCGAGGGCCCCACAAAGGGAGTCGTGGGAATGGGAGAGGGCTCGAAATGAATGGGTGAGGGCTTGAAAACCCTGCCGGAGGGGGTTGACGGGTCAAAGGAGTGATCAACACACGCCGATATTTCGGAATGATCGACATTATAGCGGTAGTACATAGAATTATATATTACGAGATCATCCACGAATATGGTCAGTGGCCCCCACCACGCATATAACCACTACTGGATAAATGTGAATACAATTAAAGAAAAACCCTTCCCTACATAGAATCTAGTCCTTGCAAACAAAAATAAGCGTCTATTAAAATATGACAAATTTTTAAAAATACCAGTGGCATTGAAACATTTAATGTGGATACAATCTCAGGGGTATGATCTAGGACGACTGGTCCTTGGTCTCTTCTGATGCCCAAGGCAATTATAAATATTCCTATTATTTATTTAGCCTGAAAGAGCTGATCATTTGGTAGCTCTGAGCAATTGGAAGATACTATTACGTGGAAGAGAGGAGAGAAGATACAGAATGTTGCGCTGAGAGAAGAGACATCAAAACAAATGGTATCTTTTATCTATCTCAAAAGCAACATAACATGAAGTGGGAGGAGTTCGATGGATATTAAGGGAATTAAGCTCATGCTGGGAATGCGTTCCCGTCTACGGCTCAAAGAAGCTAAGTTTACAAAAAGGAAAAAGCAAAAAAAGCAAAAAGGTTTACATTCCGAGAAATCATTCATAGAAGAATGGCATTCTATGGACCAGAGAAATGGAGCAATGGAAAAAGTAGACCAAAAAATACTGGTGTGCGAAACCTGGCAGTGGAATGCGAGTGGTGCAGAATATCAAATGAACAGATAAAATGAGACATGAAGAAGTATGCAGACGGTTAGAGGAGGAAAAGACAATAACGAATGTCGATAATTGGTTTACCTCCAAATCGTCATTCCCCCCTCGTGATATTGCCAAGATAAGAAACAAAAACCACAATGATTTTATCCAGGGTAAGAGAAATCAGTTGAGCTGCAGTGGGAGTGTGAATACCTCACCGGAATCGGGAACTCTAACCACAGATGATTTATTTTAGTAGTATTCCAGCTTAGATTAGATTTTTGATGAATCCCGGGATTAAAATCTGCAGTTTCCCTGAACGATAGTAACATACAGCAGTACAAAATATCCTTAGACCCCATACTATATATAAAAATAATTCATTCTTTAGATTTGGATAACTTCAACTCTCTTAATTATATCCAAAATTCCCTTCCTCACTCTACCTCGCTTTCCCAGCTTTCTCCTCTTCATTATTGTCCCCAGCATACCATTGCCTCTCAGTACCGCCGGCATTCACTTGTCCTGTCTCCACATTTCTTCTAACATTAGTCCATCTTCCCCTATCATACCTTGAACTTCATCGTTGATTTTTTTTCCTTCCACCTTATTTCTCCATTCTCGCATCTGGAAAGCCTCCAATCTGCGTTTATCCTTTTGCATCTAAGACCAAGTTACCGAGCCATACAAATCTGCGCTCCATATTAAAGTGTTTGCTAGTCTTTTCTTTTAAACTTTACTTAAAAACCCTCTCTTCAAATAACGCCTCTTTGTGAATTACTCTTTAACTTACACAATTCTTTTTTCATGTTCCTATTACTTTGTCCACCCTCCTCCATAACCCGTCCTAAATAGCTGAACTGTTCTACCACTTTCAGTTTATCCACAGCAACTCTGACGTTTATCTAGGCTTTCTTACTTCTTGAAATCCCGTTATATTCATTTTATTATGATTAATTGTCATTCCATACCCATCACTCTAATTCTACAATGCGCCAAGTAATGACTGTAACCTTTCCTTTACCTGGCTTACTTACCCTTGGTCCTCCGCAAATCTAACTGATATTAAGAGTGCCCCTCCTACCTTCACATCAGTCCTTTCCATGCCTTACTTATCATTTAATCCTCACATATATTTAAAGGTAAAGGTGATAACTCCTCTCTTACTTCCCTGCTTAGCACTGCCCATCCTGACCCTCCATTCGCTATCTACTCCTGTGCTGTGTAAGATACGTAAATGCAGGCTCCGGAGTAAGATTTATATCCCTCTAATATACTCCTAGCTTCTGCAAAATGTTTGATTTTGTCTAGTTTACTCTGTCAAATGTCATCTCAAAATCTACCGAGCATAAGACGAAAACAATGAGAAATATTCTCGTCAAGGGAAATGGCCTAGTCGTCCAATGCAAAATGAGGCTGCAATTATATTTGTAGCTTAGTGTTGATATTTCTGAACTGATGAACCACATTTAATAACGCGTCTTCAAAATGCACCATTGATATATTCCGCAACAAGTTGCCGTTATATTTTTAGCAAAACATGAAACACATGTTCAGGGGAATGCATTGAATTGGAGTAACAACCTTGAATACCTGTATTTCCATTTAAAAAGAATAATAATACTCATGGACGTATCTAGAAAAAAGAATAAAGCGACGACCACCACATAGCACAAGCCAAAGCGCAGATATTTAAAGGGAAGATTTAATTTACTCTTATGGATGTGAAGGCTAACTATTGGTTGATTATGTCGCTGTCTTTTCAACAGTTTCGTGGAGAGTGTCGGAAAGTATTCACCTGAGATAAAAAAACACGATATGCAAATATCAATCGCAGGTATAAAAAAATAAACTCCCTTCTTATCTTATCGATGTTTACCCGTATTTGACTGATAACATCCAATGAGGGACACGTGTATGGATACGACCATATTTTTTTTGTGCACTTAAAACATTTTCAAAGGAATATTTGTATCATGTACCAAGTCGTCTCAAAATGTTCTCTACAATACCCCGAGTAATGCACTTAACAATAAATTAATACAATGAGAGTAAAACATATTTAAGAGTTCAATATTAAACAACATGAAGGTTGGTTTCGATAGCCTAGATAGGTTATATTTCCCCGAGATACATGTAAGCTTTAAATATGTGAGAAGTGAACGCATTCAGGTTATAGGGAGCCAGTTCTTTTCTCTTGTGCCGCCAATTTATTTGCTACGAATAAATCAAGTAATTGTACTACTTGACTTGTTGATTTACTTGTCAGATGACATCACTCGGGATTAAAACATGACGTCCTCTGGCAAGTAGCCGAACGCTTTACCCCCACTAGGCTACCACCCCGCCATAGAAAGAGTATCAATGGACCCCTATTATGCATTAAAACTCCCGAGGAGTGTACAAACTAGAAAGAAAAAATAAACCAGAATTCAAATTGAGATTAAAAATAATGCTACCAACGAAAACAAACAAGTGTAAGGCTCGTATAAGCATTTCATTTCCAGACAATTTAACAGTCAGCAGTAGTACTTAGGTTAGTAATATACTGTCCGGCAGCTGAGACCATACAACTCAAGATTATTCATGAAAGTTCATCTACACGAAAGCGCAAAATCCATGCGATCATCGGGACTCGAACTCGCGAGTTCGAGTCCCGATGCCCGAGCAGAATAAGGCGAAAAAGCTTATTGGTAAATTAAAGTTTGTGACATTTTTTAAATTTAATTCACCTTCGGAACTTATCTCGCTGGTTTTCGTTCTATCATTGGCATATTCTCCAAAAGTGAAGTTTAAGCCGGATTCATTTACAATAATTTAAGAACACATAATCATTCTATGGCGCAGGTTAAACAAATATAAAATCAAACAGGAGTGCGGCATCGCCTAGGAAAGACTTGAGAACTAGGAAACATGTTCATTAACAAATTACAATCTATAAGTACATACATTACTTCATACATGGACTTGTAAATGTTCCGGTTTTCTAACAATAACTTTCGCATAAGAAATAAATACGTTCAACCAAAAAGCACTTCACCGTTGACATGATTAGGGCTTTTATAAACTATGATATTTTGGTACAATTCTCAAGTGATAGAGATATAAAAATTCCCATCTATATAGCTTAAGAATTTAAGTATGATTCCTTATTCTGATAAAGAGGACATGAGAAATCCGTCTCCCATCTATCTCATCCTCGCCATGCCTTATTTTAATCGCAAACTCAGGGAGAATGATTAAAAAAATTAAGTTGGAAACTCAAGTTACTCTAGGCCAGTATGTCACCTCTTTAACCTTAGCCAGAACCAATTATTCAAGCTGATTTCATGTGGGGCAAGCTTCTACTCAGTTGGACTTAAATTGGAACTGACAATTTTACAGACTAATTTTCTACAACTTCTCCTCGGTTTATTTGGCAAATGCGTTATATATTTAACAAACGAGGCGCACTCAAACTACTGTAACTCTTAAGGCCTGATAAAGTTTTGATGAAGAATTTCAGCCTTTCCAGGTAGTTTATTCGTGATAATGTATATCAACGTATCGTGCTGAGTAACCAATCATATTTGAGTATTCTCTCAGAAATACCAATTAGGCATCCAGCCTCATTACAGGAAATATTTAACCTTTTGATATATTAACAAATATTAGTTTTTTCTGTATTCTCTCCATTTCATTAACAATTATCACCAAAACGTTTAGCCGCAAACTGAAATCGGTTCATTATGGAGTAGAAATGAGGGTTATTATTCTTATAAACAGAATCTTTAATTAAAGGTGTATGGTGGGCCTAGGGACTGAGCACTGCTTAACTTCTACATCTACATAGCCTAACACTCCCGCAAGCCACCTTAAGGGCGTGTGGCGGGGGATGTTAGGTCACCACCACCCGTAATTTAGAATAAAACCGCATGTAAAACCCACAAATTAATGGCAATCTAAACACACTAAATCGTATATATTCATGCAGAGACCTTTACAACTCACACACATGCAGATACATATGCTATCAACTAACACACAAACGCACCTACGGATATACTTTATGTATTTGCAACGTTTAATCTTGTCCTGATTGGTAAATTAAATGTCTTTATTATTTCTATAGTGACTTTGGTTTCTTGCTATTATGATTCCTGATTGTCCGAGGAAAGAAAGAGCATTTGTACCTATATGTACTGGAATCTATCTCCCTTATCTTATATTTATGGCCTGATCAATATAAGTAGTGGGGGGCCATTATAATTCCTTTAGTGTCATTGTTCGACTCGTTTGTTGTGTACCTTTATCAAAGTTTCAGTCGGACTTTTTCTCTTCGCATCTCAAGTGGCTCCCAGCCTAATTCCCCGAAATGTCATGCCGCACTCGTCTTCTAATTGTAACATTTTTTCACGAATCTGGCGGATTTACTCTAGATTTATCTCTTTTTGTCATTTTTCCCAAGGATCCCAAATACTTGCGACACATTCCAAATGAGGCCAACTAGAGCCAAACCAGCCTAACACCACATTACATGCGCTAATACGTACTCCAAATTACAATATAAAAAAAACACAGACCCTAAGGAAGGTTTGGTAGGTGATGGTAGAGTTCAACCAGTACTAAGCCCGACGGCGAGTGAAATTCACACATCAGGATAAAGGGGGGACAGTTTCTTTCCCAGTGCAAGTTATGGTTTTCCAGGAAGATCTGGTTACCGAAAAATCACGCATTTTGGGTGAGCTGAGGGTGCCCAGAGAGGATTTCCTTGGAATCGAACTCGAGCCCTCTGGTCAGGACCCTAACGCTCTACCCCGGAATACCGCGAGCCATACATAATGCCACGAACACTCTTCCCACAACCAGTTTTCAATCTTTCGTTACCACACAATATACCCTCCATCCACTGTTCCCGGATACTTCGAAATTATTCTAAATAATTCTTTCTTCTCCTAACATGACTAATATTTCTTTGATCGTTTTCCTTCCTGCTTATTTTATTTTAATACATAATCCACCATACCCACGTGCGCCTCCAATAGACGCTCATCATTTTACACCAGCAACCAAAGTTAACGGCTCTCATTTTCTGATTGATATCCTGGTCTCCATGAAAAGGCCTTTGAGTCTTATGAGAAATGAACAAAGAATAGTTATTATTTATATTTATTAATATTTGTCATTAAATCATAATAAATGATCGGTGGTAAATTTCTTTAAAAGATCGACGGGATTTGTTTACAAATTAGCTGGAGTTGACCGAGAAGTAGTTGATACGGTAAAATACCTAGGGGTTACATTCACTAAAGACTTAACTTGGGAGACTCGCATACATTAAGTCTGCAGGCAAGCAAATAAAAAAATGAAATTTATCAGACGCATTGTCGGCAGAAGTGGCTCCAAGGTCAAGGAACGTTGTTACCACGCTCTTGTAAGGCCTCATTTAGAATATGCGTAGCGAATGGAATCCGAGTTAAAAAGGCCTCATTCGGGAAATTGAGAAGGGTCAACGCCGGGCATCCCGTTTCGTTAAAAACTGTTACGATAAAACGAAAGGTGTCACTGAAAGGGCCAAGGAGTTGGGTGGGAATCATTAGAAGAAAGACGATCCAATGCTAGGTGAACTTACTAAATAAATTCAGATCTGCATGTTTCAGCACCGATGTCTCGCAAGTTATTCGCACTCCAACACACATAGGTCACTTGGATCATGTATATAAAATTCGGGAAATAGATACCAGAACTAGCAGACTCAAGGACTCCTTCTTCCCACGGACAACATGGGATAGCAAATGCAGGGTTATAGATAGCAATAATTCCACTTGCCACCCTCAGCGTCTATGGAATAGTTAATTTTACTAAATTGCATGCACTTTCCCTAACCTCGTGTGTTTTGTTGTCAAAACCTTCCGCATAACCTCATAAGAATGCCATAATAATGTAGCCTTCTTTACAGTATTGCTTGTTCGGCCTTAATCTTTTTAAGATTTCCCTTACATCCCTCGTTTCTCTCCCGGGGGGGACCCTCCAGCTACCTGCAGCGTTGGGTCACATTCCCCACCTGTGTCCTTGGGGAGGAGACCGTTTTATGTTGCATGTCCATGTGGTAGTGGAATTTTGCCTTCCTACTTTTCTAATTGCACGTTATTGGAGAAATTTCTCACTGCATCCTAAGGTCCCATCATTTGTTAGATGATAGTGTAGGTATTTGCATGCGTGTAGAATGAAACGATTTTTCCATGAATGTATATGCTACTGTGGGTAATGCTTTGCATGTATTTATCGATTTTGCATGTGGTTGTGATCCTTTTTACGGGTGGCAACCTAGCAACCCCCGCCACACGCCCTTACGGCAGCTTGCGGGGTATTATGAAGATGAAGTTTGGTTCTATATTATCTTACTTTCATTAACAATGTGCCACCAAAAATCTAAACCGATAAAACTCCTGAAATGGACACGGCTGAAATGACATTTTCAAAAACTCTCATTTTACCAAGCTGGCCACGGTACACATAACGATTGATTTCCCCCTTCCTCCATATATGGCACGCTAATATCCTCAAGTCAAAACCGAGCGCACCAAGTACCCTGGGAAAAAGGACATAGATGACAGAGGTTGGGATCCGTACCGAGGATCACAAAGATTTCTTTGACCGTCTTGCGTCACCCAGCCTCATACGACAGCGGCGTCTGGAACACTTCAAGGCGAAAAGCTCACAAATTTACGGATACGAAGGAAGAAGGGGGAAAGGAGAAAAATGAAGAGCGAGGAAAGACTACAAGGCTCGGGCAATCCGGATCCGAAAGGTTGAATAATTCATCGACCGTCGAATCGCCGCTATTACTACTCAGACAGAAGAGGGGAAGGGAGCGCATTGGGGTATCATCCTCTCTCTCGCTCTCACAATCGCAGACAAGACGACGCAAAATAAAAGTTTCCTTCCAGTTGGAGTAGGGGAGCGGAGTCATAAATAAGTAACCCCTCTTCCTTTGACACCCTCGTCCGGGGGACAATTTACGGGCGGCGGGATTCATTGTGCCCAACTTGCCGATCTTTCCCTCAACCCTCCCTCCGTATCCCACGCCCAGAATTCTTCCCTTCATCACCCAGCCCGGCCACTCCCACCACCACCACCTCGTACGCGCGCATTTAAAGCGGAGACGTGCCCTGAATTGTTCCACGGTGCGGTCATCGCGACGACTTATGCCCGTGTCTGATGCGTGCAATTTTCGAGTCCGCGCGGAATGTCGATGGCTTGCCCCCGAGGGAACGGTGCGGGAGAAGGGGAAGGTTGAAGCCGACGAAAAACTTCCACCGCCCGCAGCAGGGACAGATAACATAAAACGGGAAGATAGAATTGGTCTGTCTGTACAGCGAAAAACAATGCGTACTAGACAAAGGGCTTTCACTCCAAGAAATAAATCCTAGATCGCAAGTATCTAAGTCAGTCCATCATGATTGTATAAAAATAAATTATTATCATGACACTGATAAACCATAAAAAAAACTAGGTTGTGATGCCAGATGCAATCAACTCAAAAGTGTATCGTGATAGGTGGGGGGAGGGGGGCTCACTGCAACCTAAGCCGGGTGAAATTCACACATTCTAGATAAAGAGAGCCAGTTCCTTTCCCTGTACCTACCACCATTTAGTTTCCCACGAAGTTATCTTTGCCATAATATAGTACAGGATTTCAGATACGGTTATCGACTATTAAGGACCGCGATTCGAACCCCGGGACCCAACGTCAGCAGTCCAATGCTCTACGCACTGGGCCATACAGAAAAGGTGACACCCACTTGAAATTAGAGTAAGCTGAAAATTAAAGAAATAGGGCATGTTTTAGGTCAGGTGAAATATTCTATTTATTAGGGTAAAACCTTAGAATAAAACGGTCAATTCCGATGACTTTAGCTTTAATTCATATTCACAGCGAACTATAATGTCCGGACATCTCAACACGTTTGTTTTTCTAATCTAAAATGCGAATGCGCCGCCTTCTCCCTTTTTTTCATCCAACTTTTTTTCACCCCTGGCCTCCGAAATACCACGATCCCAGCCATAGCAATTAAGTGGCAGCATTTATATCATTCGAACGGAATGCCATCGAAGTAGGACAAGTAATATTTCCTTCCGTGAGCCCATTGGCGATTTCTCGATACGCAAGACGGATTTATCTGCGATGACGCCACTATGCCTCTCCCCTTTTTCCATCGTTCCTTTGGCATCACTCTTGTCATGCAAATAAATAAATGCCATCCAATCAAAATATATGAATGAAAATTACATGCCACTCTTAAAGCCCCAAATTCATGACGCGCGGCCGAGAGAATGACTTCATGCCGTCCGACCTGTACTGCGTGAACAAACCCAGAAGCACCGAGGAGAAAAATAACAGCTCTTTCTCCGCGGCACCAGGAGCGTTTTGCTGTGTCAAGAGCGACGGGGGAGGGGAGAGGCAGGGAGTAGAGGGGAGGGAGTGGGGGGAGAGAGATATGAAAAAAATGTCGAGCAATTATTCGCCTGGCGATCGTAAATTACGCTCGCTTCCGAGAGAAGCGACCTCGCCCCACTTGCTCTCCCCGCACGTATTATGGTCCAGCGTCTCCAGCCTGATGGAAGGGACACGAGTCACCACTCCCAAAAACCCTTCTAAACACACACATCTCAGTCCATCCCCATTGCGGCCAAATGCGCGGGGCTTTAGGCACGCATGAACGCACACCCGTCGTGGCGAACGGGAGAAATGAGTAACAATAACAAGAGTCGACAAATTAAATAAAAACGAAGAAATGCCGCCTTGAAAATAAAGATCTAAGAGGGCAGGGATTAAAAATTTTTCGAGCAACTCAATTCGCTCTAGAGGAGGACGCTAATTTGAACGAATTAAGACGGGAGTCGCGCGCGTTTTCTGTCGTGACTCGGGTGGGAGGACAAACTGCGGCTCTGCGGTCGTCCCCTACGGATGATGTCTCAAGCCGATATCTGGAATTCAACAGTGACATGGAGCGACCGGTCGGATTTTTATTTATTTGTTTTTTTTTTTTTTATGTTAATTCGAAAACGGCAGAGTTTCGGCCTTTTACATCGAACTGCAAACATGAAATAACCACAAGAACAACCACAAACATCCAAGATTTACGTGGAGGAAAATCCAAAAATACGAGAATCGAAATGCAGCCTCTGGATTTTCAGGGGAACCAAGGGACGAGGCGGTCACCCCACCGCCACCGTGGCCACCAAAATTTAGGTGGTCCCCCACGAACTAAGTCAAACCGTAAATAATATGTCGTGGAAGGGTCGATTGAAAATTGAGCCCAAATTATTTGACAATCCCGAAGAGAGAAGCCTATGGAGGACACTTTCAAGGAGACACCAGAAACTAATGGGACATGAACAGGCACGATGGTTTACCGAAGATCATAACTGAAGGAAAGATGGGGGGGAGGGAATTGCAGAGGAAGGTCTAGGATCAACTACAAGAAGGGAAGGAATGAATGTAATGGAAAATAGCAGTGCAAGAAGCTATGCGGAAGTAGTGAAAATTTGGCAGGGAACGGAACAGTTTGCGAAGCTCCTACAAACCTGCCCACAGAATGATAACCGTTGATAGTGAAAATTATTAATTGATACAATACATATTCCTATTTAAGAGCTGAAGTCTCCATCGATACTTCTTTTTCTGATTAAAAACAAAGCCTCCTACCAACTCCGTTAGTACACGAATTCTGTCGAGGCTCCACGCTTAAGGAATAAGGTCATAACCACCTTACGAGTGTTCATTAAATAAGCAATACATCGAGTCACCCCAAAAGCCTCTGCTTGTTTAGTTTATTTCATGATGAAATCTGTATTAACAAAGAAGAAATATCTTAAGGAATACGAAATATTAAGAATGCGTTATTTTTTTCGCATGGCATTATTTTCTAAACACACGACTTCTACAAGTATATTTCAAAATGTCAGCGCAAAAGATGTAACTCTGCTTAATGAAAATAATTCGAAATGTTGGCGTTTGTGTCAATATTTTCAAACCCCTAACACAATATTATACTCGAAATTCTCCATTGTATGCGCAGGGTAAATGAGTATAACTCTTTTTCACGTACTCGTAAATGGCGAATCTGAAAAGTTACGAGCAAACTTTTCATTGGCGAAAAATATCAAACGCCTTCATTTGCGAGATATACAATATTTATAATAAGACGATGTTCCATCCTATTTCCAATATTAACGATACCTTTTTACGTTGATAGCAAGAACAGGTATTAACTGCCGAGGATGATTAATCTAAATATCAGAGGACTGTGCTAAGTGTCGAAACGCATCTACATCAGACATTTAAGCGTGTAGCAAGAGATTCAGCGATTTACGAGTTGAAAAATAGACTTCACAGACATCGTAAAATATTCCTAGGTATTAATGAGTGAGAGTAAATACCACGAGTGACTGGCCTCACTAAGTATAAAATAAACCACGCGTCTGAGATACTGAGGTCAATATCTCTTATAAAAATCGATATTAAACTACTGCCTGAAGCCCGTTCGTTTTGAAGATTCTTGTAAAGTACTACACTCACGACCGGACCCACCGCTTCCCCAAGTCTTTTACTCACATACAAGTACCAGTAATCATTGTTAAAATTAAATTTGCCTTCAAAATACATATACATTCCTTTCAAATGCATATAAAATCATCGAATTCTCTTTTCTGACACTGACCACGATTAACTTGGCATTTAAGCCAAACTAAGAGTCTTTTTTTCGACGCCAAAGCAGAAATGTAATGCCACGAAATGTTTCTTAAATGCTTAAATTTCTTAAAATTCTTATTCTATATTCTTCCACAGTTTTTTGGGTTTTTTGTATTTTATCTTCTATTTCTGAATCAAATTCATGAAGCTGCACGCATGGAAGCAAAGGAAAGTTATCCCAGGAAGGTCGCGGAGAGGAAGCGGGAAGGAAATGAGGCTAATTGTTCAGTCCTCCGCCCACGAGCACGATAGAGGTGTAATTACTTCCAAATTATTCCAAGGTCAGCAAGTCCGAATTTTATACTCCCTCCACCCGAATAATTTCTTCTGGCCCACACCCGTTGAATATTATCGAATGTCGACGTGGCCTCTATTCGTATGCCCAACCATCGATGAAGGTGAACAAGAGGTCGAACTTGGCCACAAAGTGTTGCACACGCGTTCCTTAATCCTTTTTTATTCCCACGCGGAAGAACGATGCCTGGAAAACAAGACGATCCGTGGAGTACACTGCGGCGTGAAATTACAAAACTACAAAGATTTGCGTGATTTACAGCCTGGAGGTTCAAGTGAATTCTTCTTTTGTCTATCATTCCCATTAGTTCAAATATTTCCCGTCATAAACGAAATCGCCCGCTAATGTGCTCTTTTTCATTTTCCTATTGATTTCCCAAGATTTTCGAGATTCTAAATCAAATGTTTTATGGGCATTCCGAAGCAATATCTTCGTAGAGGCCTTCCTTCAGAAACGCCTGTGTAAATTCTGTGGGGTTGGACAGAAGATTAACCATTTTGAAATATGCCAAAATTATTCTTTTTAAAATATACGAAGTGAAGTGGTTAGGGATTTCCGTTTGAAAATTTATTCCTTGTGCCTTGTCATATTTTTAGACCATTAAACTCTTGCGTCTAACTTAAATTTTGAAACCACAAAATCAACGTTTCTGCACTAAGTTTATAACTTATTACTTTTGGATTCATAATATTGATTAAATAAATACCAATATTTTTAGTACATAGTTTCCACGTATATTCCACATTTTGCGAGATAATGTATGATTTGGTAGTTGAAGGACTTGAAGGTTCTAACTACATGAATTGGAAAAAGCATAAATAGTCGGCAATATCGTGGTCACCATAAATTTACAAGGCCAAGCACAACTGTATAAGAAATAAGTGTTGTGAACCATTGAAATACAAAACCAACAAATTTGGCTCGATTAAAATATCGATCAAAGTGATGGAAGACATCATTGCTGAATTAGCTAAAAGTATCGCACAGCAAAGTAAAATATTGCTATGCGAGTGATTGATGAGATTTTCTGGAAATGTACTGAGATTGGACAGAGTTAAAAATTATAACCGATTTGTATTGTCATTAATTTCAACTAGTTTATAGAACATTAGAAAAGGCTGGCTCTTTAGGAACCTAATTAACATATCATTGGGAAATCTTTAGGAAAGCCCATACAAGAAGGGATGAAAAATTCCAGCAAAGAAGATTATTATTCATCCATGACATAATTTTATATTATTAGGGTTTGTTAATCATACACGTAACATTATTAGACGACTGCTCTCAAAGAATAATTCTGGAACATTCAAAAATCATCGACCAAAGGATAAAGAAGAGTTACACCTGCGTATGACACTATTTAAGGGCGGGAGAGAGCGGCACCGACGCTGGTCGTGGAGAAACAAACTTTGAGAACGAAGTGGTTGGTATTGATCATGTAAACCTAACAATACCTTCTCCACAAAAACCTGGGAAATGGAATTCTCCTTCCTCAACGAAGGTGCCAACCCTTTTTTGTTGCACGGATCACGAAACCTCGCCTCCCATCTTTGCATGTCGAGAAGAACCACAGGGCGGCCTTGTGAGGGAGGACAAGGGTGAAGGAGAAGACCTTCACGCAGACCGCACCCGGTTAAGGGCTCCGCCGGCCGATAAATCATACGACGGCGTGCGCGGGTGGTGGCGTACCTAACCGACGCGGGGCGGTCTAGCGTGCCGTGCGGCGAGGGGCAGCCGCGACGGAGAGAGGAGGTACGTCGCCGGGCATGAGATTACCGTCGGCAGTCCCTCTCCCCACATCCTCCTCCTGACCCACTGAATCAAAAGAAGTATGAAAGCGAGAGGGATCTTCGGATCGAGGTGGAGGCATTGGGGAAGAAAAATTTAACAATCATAACGCCCCACCTGTGCCCCTAAAAAACATTTTCCCGGGCCCTAAAAAACATCCGTGAATAGAGAAAGCCTTGAAGGTGAGAACGAAGGGCCAACGACGCTCGCTTCGAAATGGAACCGACATAACATACAAAATTAACAGTTCCAGGTTTTTTCAGAGCGAATTTTCGGCTGCATTCATCAAGTCCTGATTCCACATTATCTACTTCAGAAGACATGGCGTTTTTTATAGAACAACACGTCGCTATTCCTGACGTAAAATATGACGAAACCAAATGGTTCAAATATTAAGGGAATTGAAGCTTCTTCCTCTGGTAACTTTCATTGTTCATGGAAGAGAAATGGTCGGCGCAAAGTTTCTTCCCGAAAAGAACTATTTTTCGACGGATACCCTCGGCAAGTACCTTTTCAACATCTGCTATCCTTGGGGTGCCAACATTACGAAAAGATTGTAGAGAAAAAAAAGCCACCGAGAAGAGTATAAATTGTTGAGGGAAAACATTGCGAGGGAAAATCATAAATTGACCGACTGGGTGTAGAATTCGAAACCAGTTTCACAAGAAATGCATGGAAAGTAATAAAAAACAATGTACTTTCGGTGTGCATAAAATTTCCACGCGCTTAAAACTCTTTCAACTACGTAGTGGTAACTCTCCGTTGCATCATTTTATAAAAATTTGTCCATCCCCACTGTCGCGCATCTTTATTTTCATCGCTATTTCACTCAACGAGTGAAAAATCAAAAATTCTCTCATTTCGTTTTAAATTAACCAAAATGTCGGCCCTATCGTCCCAACTGCACCTATTAGATCCGTACCACTATCATCCCCCAAACGCATTCACAAAATTAAATTTAGCACAACACGTTTGAGAACACCAATAGGTTGAAGGGAGTGCGAACCATGAGAAACCTTATACACTCAGTTAAAAGAGTTTTTAAAATATTTCTTACCCGTGAAAACAGGGTAGAGAGTGTAATGTAATAGGTCTGGAAAGTCTCGAGTATAGGTCAGGTGTCACCCCACAGTGATCAAGGCTGTTATTTTTTTGAGCAGACCTCTGAGAAGCCCCGAACGACACGGGGGTTGAACTGCTCCCTCTGCCAGCCAGAATGGTTTGAGTTGTACCAGCCGGAGAGGTTGAGCACCTGTTAAGCTTTCCTTTCACCTATCTAACCGTTCTTCGGGTGGGAAACGGACTAATCAATAAAATACCAAAGGTAGAGAGTGAGTGAGTGACAGAATCTATTTCAAATCATGAGACATTGACTTTCACGGTCTAAATTATGATCACATCCTACATAAAACAGCGGCCAAATTGATCACTGTATAAATTTCAAGCCTTTCAGCGAATTTTCAAGTGAACAGATATCACTTTAATTATTTAAAGTGATATCTGTTTAAAGATATTATATTTAAAAATTCCCCGAAAGGCGCAGATATGTTTGAACACGAATTCAATGTTGAGGCAACACATAAGTACACAAATCGTGACCATAGTCACAGTTTGATTACACCGATAAAAACATATTCCAAATGAAAATGTACTTTGTTTTAAAACCTATCATATTAATTTTCCATTTGTTTATCATTGGATATAAATGTTCTAACCATCCTGAAATATAGAGATATATGTGGGGACGAAATGATAAACGTTCACTGGTCAATGTAAAATTATTCCGAACAAGAATTCGCACTCCGAAATCGACTCAAAGCACTAATACGCAACATTAACCCGTGACTTATTCCAGAGCTATTTTTAATGACCTTTTGAACGCTTATTTGGCGTCTTGCACTCTAGCTTATGCAACGCGGACATGGTTCTGTAGGCGGTCTTGAGATGAATCATTTCAGTTGGAATAACGCTGTATGTTGTTTGCTAAAAACACCTGAGAGGAAATTTCACACGCTCATTTTTTTATCATAAAGAATATAAGGATGAGAAAATACTTTTACTTAGTAATCTTCCCTTAAGCACCACTGAAAATAATCTTTATTTTATATGATCGAAAAACCTCCCACAGTCCATTATGGGTTATTACTTCATACATACCCTAAGGACAGCTAACTCTGTACAATCGCTTGTTCACTATTCTTTCGCCTCAGCATGCCGCCCTACCTATGAGACGATCAAAAACAGAAAATATAAAAAAATGAAAAACATCCACTTTTTGATAATTCCTAAACTTATTTTTTTAATAAATTGAGGACAACTGCAAAGCAAACACTTGGAAGTGACGCATGCAAATGAAACACTAAGAAGTTTAACTGCACAGCCGAAAGAGTGATAGATAATTTTCAGGCCCGCCCGCTCGAAGGTTTAAATAATCATTGCAGGAAAAGAGTTCCACGCATCATTTCGCATTGTATTACATTGGCATATATATATGCATATGTGTGTGTATATATATATATAAACACATATATACATATATATATATATATATATATATATATATATATATATATATATATATATATATATGTGTCTATATATATATATATATATATATATATATGTGTCTATATATATATATATATATATATATATATATATATATATATATATATATATATATATATATATATATGTCTATATATATATATATATATATATATGTCTATATATATATATATATATATATATATATATATATATATATATATATATATGTGTGTTTATATATATATATAGACACATATATATACATATATAAGTCACACGGATTTGCAAGGTTACCGAACGAAAATACATTATATTCCTTTTCATGGAAGGCGAAAAGGAATAAATAAGCTGAAAAAAATGAATTTGGGTATTTACACGTTAAAACGGTATCTCTCACAGAGAGGGTCACAAAAGGGGGAGTCATCCTCTCTTACATCCTCGTTGAAGGTTCCTCCGCTATATTTAACGACAAAATGGTTTTGAATACGAATAAAATTAATAACAAATTATAAAATAAAAACTCGTCATTAAACCCGTATTTCCTCATCGCTCTCAATATACACCATGGCAACGGCCACAGCAGACATAAATTTCCCGCGGATAGCACTCCCTAATACAACAACCTCTACGGTGGGAAAATGGCCGGCGAAGAATCATTCCTGGCGCGCTTGCATCTAGGGAGAAGCTAATTAGCCAGTTGGAAGCCAGTTTCAAACAAATGGTATTGACTCCCGGTCAAAGGGAAAGATTTTACGCTTTGAAATTACTGCATTTCAATGATATGGAACTTAGCGAATGACAGCGCACGTTGATTATCAACCGAATTCGAGAAGATGTCAGCATTCCCCTCTTACTTCTCCCTCCATGTCTCGCGTGATCGTGAAACTGATATGACTGCATCCTGCTGAGAAAAAAGACAAAAATTCTAAAATCCAAAAAAATAAAAATTTAAATCAGAGAAGAAAATGGCGAAAATAGTTTTATATTCTGATACCCAATACATAATATAGTCACTTCAAAAGTGAGCTAACTAAATTCAAGAATCATGAAACATAATTCCCCCTATTTTCATTATTATTGGTATTGGCATTCTACTGTTACAGTAGATTTCGGTTGGTCACAGACGGAACAATAATACAAACTTTGCATCTGCCGACAAAAAAACAACGTGAAAACCGACACTACGTTAAATTTTTCTTCAATTCCACACATTCCCCTCCTTTCATTCCATCTAACATGCCTATCTCTAATCTATCTCTTCCTCGCTTGTCACTCTATCGCAGTCCTCCTCCACTCTATCACAGCCTTTACCGAATATAAACTTCCAAGTTAATTACATTAATCTTTATTTAATGAAAATTCAGTATTTGCATCTCATACATCATTCAAATGAATTTTTGAGCCCACGGGCCTTGGGAAAAGATAGAGATTCCGAGAAATGCGTGGTCGTAAAAATCCTGTACCTCATAAAACGTCAACGATACTGGTGTTCCCGTTTGAATACTGACGGTAGGGGTGGGGTAATCACTTGGACGAAACGTTTCCCTGGGTCAGTTGTTAACGAGTTATGACACAAGCAGTCCCTTGAACACTTGTCAATCAGCCACGAAAGGAGTCTACAAGGCGTCTGAAACGAGAAACATGCAAAAAAAAACTTTATGACGACGTCCCGCTCTCCATGAAGAGCACCATGCCAACTTCCGTCAGAAATGATTAATTCGGGAAAAAATTTCGAGTCAAGGGCGCGCGCTTCGCACTCAATTTGCAAAAAAATACATTCCCGCGAGAGCTCCAGACATCGCTGTTTTTTCTTTATTTCTCTGTTTATGCATACACTCGTCGAGGTCGCTTTGTACAACGTGGAGAAGAAAGGATAGCAAAAAGAAGAGCAGGAGTTTAGGGGACATGGCGTGCTTTGAGAGGAGAAACCACCTTCAGCTGTTAAAGGGAACTTCGGGGGTAGAGAAATGGGTCAACTCCGTCACCCTTCGAGGAAAGCACGGGATTCCCTCCCCCTGGGGTTCTGCGCACGTGAGACCTTGACCCAAAGATTTGGGTGCACACCAAAGAAAGCTCCACGCCTGAGGCGGAAAGGTTTGACAAAAAATAAAAGTTTCGCGATAATTTATCACTCGTCTCGGCTTTCGGTGACGAAGTTGGGGGGGTAGTATCCACCACACACGTTGCCTTCACACGCGACGGTCTACCGAAGAAAATAAATTGGACCTCAAATAAAGTGACAGGGAGCGAACAAAGATATATATATAAACCGGGAAATTCTTTTAATGAGGTCAAGAAAAATGACAAAACTGGCGGGTGTGAGAACCAGAGAGACAAATGAGGTCGTTTGCGCCACTGGGGATGGGTGAATAAAATGACAAATTGGGTACCATTAAGTACTCTATGCGAGGCTTGGTCACGGATTGTTCCAGAAAACTAGAATAATTTATTTCCTAACATAAATATTGACAAAATTGCAAGTTCCGATTCGGTTAAACTTAGTTCAAATATTAAAAGTATCGCCCCGTGTTTTCAAACGAATGCACCTAGTTTTTTTTATCAAAACGAATCAATGCCACCAAACCATAGCGCCTGCAATCGATTTTAATGCGAACTGCGTTCGCGCGAAAACTGCGTTTGATGACTATCGAGAGGTTTTGTGACGTCCTACCATTGGTTCTCGGGTTCCAGTCGCGGGTGATGTCTTCGGATAACCCAGTCCAAGCGGTGCTATACTCTGTTTACTAGAACATCGCGATAAATCGAATGGTGGAATAGGGAAAGGCCTCAAATGCCAAGGAACTGTGGATTTTACGCACTTCAAAGCTTAGTTCGGGATAGGCTCTTCCATAACCTATTGAAAACTAATGTTATTGTGAATTATTGTGGATGGAAAGCGGTTTTCAAGCATGCTCCTTCGTACGGTGCTTAACGTAAATCAACGTTTCTTTCGCGCCGCGGCAAGAGCCTTCAGGAACTAACTAATAGTTGCTATACGTTTCCCCGTCTTCATATTTACCTTATTTGACCGTGAGATCTAACAACTTTTATTGTTGATGTTGCTGGTGAGGACTTGAGTTTTTGTCCTCGTCATTATTTACTTTCAGTTTTCTGCCTGCTACGCAGCTACGTACGCTCAAAATGCCACTTCACCAATGTGGAAGCGTTTTGTTTTCCTTATTCATACCTAAGGATACTACCACGTACAGCAATCAAATACAAAGTTTGTTTTTGTTAGAAATGGCTAGACCTCACCCCAAACTAAGGCCTAACCTCTGTGACTGCAATACATTAAGGGAAACTAGTTACAAGAGAACTAGTTACTATCCATGAAACCAATCAGTTTACAACGAGGTTCAAGATACGATGCAACAATTTCAGAGTGTAAAAATCATTCGCCTTGACCGGGATTCGCACCCGGATCCCTCGATGCCCGTTCGGGTGATTAAGCCAGTTAAGCAACCGAGGAGTCTTCTTACGATTCGAAGAGGACGCCTCGGTAGCTTAACTGGTTAAAGCACTCGGCCAGACATTGAGGTAACCGAGTTCGAATCCCGGTCAATGCAAATGATTTTTTTTCTCTGAAATTACTGCATTGTAATGCATATTTGGCGGATGTCTCTGTTAAAAGGTACTGTCGCGGCATCTTCCGCAGTTTCTTTGAGGTTCAAGTAATTAAAAAATTCTCGCCGCTTAGATTTCAGATGGTGTTACCAATACGCATCCGAGATATGAATTCCCTAACCTCTGGCAAGCATCCCAAAATTCTATACATTGGGCTGTAAAGCCCCTTTCACGTAAAACCACGAAGGTCGAATTCTTCAATCAAAGACCTAAACTCCCGCCGCGTAAATAGTGCTGAATAGATAGCAAGGAAGGCGATGATCATTGTGTATCAGTCGGTAGTCTGACGTTCGGGCAGCGAGCACGGCATAGCACGTCGACCATTGAGAACGGTGCGGCGAAATGGTTTTTAAGGACGAGGCAAGCTCTCGGCCGTGACCTCCAGCCGCGCCGGGGTCATCACAGCCACCACAAGCGACCAATTAGAGCGGGTCAAATGATGACTCCGTCTGTTACTCGCGCCGCTGGCGGGGGCGGGAGGGGCGATGACGAAAAGGAGAGTGGGTTTGGCGGCACCCACTCGCTTCCCACAAAATGAGTTCAGAAGTTCTCGCCTCCTTGGCCGAGGGCGCGAAGAATTGCGAGTGCAGACATTGCAATTATAAGCGGCAATGGTTTGCAGTAAAGATAATCTTTAAAAGCTAAACGGACGAGGGGAAATGTCGCTGAAATGAGCTAAATTCCTGAAAGGAGGAAATATTGCTGAAATACTATTGACTGTATACTAGACGATTTCGATGCGTCTAAACTCTAATCAGGCTGACTATGGTAAGGAAACATCGATACCAGTTACATAAATTCGTTTTATGGGGAAAATTGAGTAGCTTCTCCTTTAATTAATAAAATATCAGCGAGGGCAATTTTTAGTGATGAAATGTTGACATTTCAATTTTAATTAATTACTAGATGGTTGCCAGCGCAACTTTTGCTTTGATACAGTCAAAGTGCTCACCTCCGAAAACTATCTTGATACATTTAAAATGTACTCATAAGTAAAGGATGTTTCATGATCACCAAATAATTTAATAGAAAAAATAAAATTTTGGATTCATCAAATCTATAATATATCTTAAGAGCGTTTTACTCTATCAGAACAGTTGTCGTACGAATTTTGGAAGAAAATTTATTTTAACAAGAAACAGAGAGGAATAATTTCGTTAGTTTAAAAATTATTTTCAAAGCGGGGGTAATTGGTGAGAAAATCCTATGTAAGAATTTAGAAAAGAGATCAATACGAACACTCACATGCAAGTACACTTATAAATGGGGCGTAGTGTCGTATAGATTAGACATCTGATCTAAGAGAAAAGAGGAAGAGCGTAAATTGGAGGCAATCTGAAACCACCAAAAGTTAAATGAAGAGATAGGTAGTGTGACTCTGGAGGCTGTGATTGAAAGGAGAAGATTGAGAAAGTCGAGAAATAGATGAAAAGAATAGACATTTGAAGATATAGTATGCACGTGGAGAGTAGATGTTAAGAAAGCAAGTCAAAATATGGCATTGTGTTGACAAGAATTTATTTTGATGCCGATGACGACGTGAAATAGATTAAATCGACCGGCGAAAACCTACATTTAATTAGTAGATCCACATTATTTAATTCAAAGGTTAGCTTGACAGGTGAGAGTAGAGCTCACCTGATACTAAGCCCAACGGCGTGTGAAATTCACACATCAGGACAGGGGACCCACTTTATATCCCTTCGCTGCTTATGACTACCCAGGACAATCAGGTACCCGGGCACACTTGTAACACTTCAAACAGTTTGAGTGAAACTGAAGCTGCCGAAGTCGTCACCCGAAATCGAACCCAAGCCCTCAGGACTGATCGAGAGGTCTACTCACTGGACTGCCAAGCCCATTTTTTAAACAAAAGGCTACCCATTAAGACAACTTAACTTTTTAGGATTCATCAAGCCATCATCATCTTCTTAAGGTGGAACCTTGTCGTTTCAGCCATTGGTCTCTCTCCATTGCCGTTCTTTTCAGTTCGTTGTACTTTTTTAAATCAACTAAAAATTTCTTTCTTGGCCTTCCGCCTCCTTTTTGTAATATTATTTTCCCCTCCATTATATTTTCCAGGAAGTTTTTATGCCTAAGTACATGTCCAACAAATTTAATTTTTCTTTTCTCCATCTCTTTTATTAATTTCCTTTCCTCTTTAATTTCTCTCAATACTTCTATGCCGATTTTCTTATCCGTCCATCTTGTTCTTGCTATTCTTCCCCAATTCACATTTCCGTTGCTTCCAATCAAGCCTTTTTCCCTCTTTCCCAATGTTTGAGTTTCGCATTCATATAATAATATACTCCAAATAAATTTTTGTTTTTATTTTATTTTAAAGTATTATAATAAAGTTCTCTGACATCTAAGGACGAGTAGTTCTGTTTCGTAATTTCACTGAATCTTCCATGCGTTTGCATCAATGTGAAGGCACATGAAGAAACGACCGACTATCCTACCTCCCCGATGAATCGAACGGTTTCGGACATGGATACTTTTTCCTATTTTGCGATCAGATTCGTTCGATAGGTTCGCAATCGATTTTCTCCCACTCTCCCTTTTCTGTTTCATCCCCGCCTCCTAATTCGAGCTTCACCCCCGCCCACTACCTCCCACCCCCTCACCCTGGTGTCACCCAAACGCTGGAGAAAATCCTTCAACAGGTGGCCCTCCCTCAAAAGAGCGGACGTTCAATAAGGGCGGCAAAATGCCCCGACGCCACTTTCTGGAGTGGTTCCAGGCACATAAAACCGACGATTGGCTCGGCCAAATAAAAACACCACGGAGAAGTGTGTATGTGTGCGTCAAAACTAACAAAACTAGTGAGAGTGAACGAACAAATGTCCATGATGCCCAAAAATTGGCATGTTTCAATGCCAGTTCACCTGTCACAAGGCTAGGTCGACCACTGCGGCCCCCTTCGGGAACAATGGTGCGGCCATTTTAAAACTGAATGCAGCACTGCCTCACTCCGCCTTCCCTCATTTTTCCGTCTCTGTACACTTCACAAAGTTGCCTATGAATTTCAATAGGCTGGTGGTTTTTTGTCAGTAAAAACCTATACACAGATCGCACTTCACAACTCGCGGGATTTACTATTGCAGCGCACATTTTAACAGCTCGCAGCGAGCAAACTATTACATCAAGATGTGTGCTGAGTGTAGGGACCTTTAGACACCAAGATGGTGGCTCTAGCCGTACCCACCACCAAGCTAGGCCGAAACGTGAGTTACTTTCTTGAGAGCTCTAGTAATTATTATACATACGGATATGAATTTATAAATGAATAATTTCATTAATACCACAACATGATGGTAAATGGTACTGGGATCGATGGCCCTTGGAGCTAGCCGATAAAAAGGGCTACTCACCGATAAGTGAGTGGCCGTTGATGAGTGGGATGATTTCGGACCGACGGGGGAGGCGCGACTGGAAAGATAGGGGTGGGGGGGAGCTGCTAAGGCTTTTAGTGTTAGGATCTAAGGGAAAATTTAAATAAATTATTAAATCTGAATCGATTATTTCCACCTTTAATCCTTCTCAAAAGTCGCTTTCGTTAATACCCAGCTGGAAGACAGTTCCCGATAGTGCCGCGAAAAATAGCTTCATCGCTGAGGTTCCACTCCCAAATTGAACTGGATGAAATTATTACACCTAATAACCAGTTGGAGAAATTAACATGTCGAAATGGCGTACAAATCATTTCCAAAATAATATTTTAACAAGGCTTTTGAAAGGGATATGAGTGCGCGTTTAATCCATCCGATGCCAAATGGTGAAAAGCGAACTTGGTTTGGCACCTTGAAGCGTTCGCTCTCTGAGCACCAAATTCTTTGGCACCTACTGTCTCCAATCCCACTCCGTCCTCTTTGATTGATTGACTGATCGATCCCCCATGCTATTAATTAACTCCCGGAATAGATTTAACGATTTTGAGTGCAGCACGGAACTAAAGGAAAAATGCCACAAACTCGATTAACAATTTCCCGACGTTAACAGGACACCAAGCATTATCCAAGGGTAAACCTACTTACCTTTCAAATCAACTGGTATTTTAACGGTGCCTATAAAGCTTCAAAGTCGAATGATGAAGGATGTAGTTTCAGTTATCATTAGAAGTAAACAATTACTCATTGATTTAACAAGTTTGTCGAAGGAGACTTATCTCGCATCCCTCCCCACGACACACACACAGAATAAATAATATACTAAAATTACCTGAATTCCACTCTCATCCCCCCAACGATAATTTTTCCACGTATTTGCCAAAATAATCAACGTGATTTTTTTCAGCCAACATTCGAGTGATTTTTTCAACCCGCGCTCAGAAGTTGACCTTCCTTAACTGAAACACCTATCCATTAAGCATACATACGCGTATCTTATCATTTACGTCTGCCATTGTATGCATATATATATAAGCTACCCCAGTCTGCTCGCTGTATTTACAGACTCACTTTCCCGTTCACCGTTTTCATTCGAGGAGAAAGGTGTTTTCGGTGAAATTTGAAGATAATTACAGCCGTTTCCAAATTTGCCAACTATATGATAAATACTCCTCCAATTTGGAAGGTTATCAGGATTCACAGGGGAATTAATCTTTTGGACATCCATTTAAGACACCTCTTTTGACAGCCAATGAATCCAATAAAGACAATACACCTTAACATTCATTACAACATAATTCGCACTTTTTCGAACATTCGCCTTCAATTAGTGAAATAACGAGATTAATCGCCACACCGCGCGGCGCGTCGAATAAAAAAATTGATAGCCTCTTTCACAGATTTGCTTTGGTGACACGGCGATTTTCACCACACCGTTGCATTGGTATTAATTCTGTGTGTGCTCTTCAACATTATATGCTTTAATAATGATCAATTATGATTACGTTTTGTAATTTAAATTTACTGGCATAGCCAACCTAAACACAACGGGAAATTCTTAAAAAAATATTTCGTGAACGTTTTTGTACTTGATTCAATACGGCGGAATTGCAACGATGTTATTTATCTAATATATATCAAATTATTAAAAGGGAGGTATTCCGATTCGTTGATTCAGCTATATCTACAATTTCAATGTTTGCCCGCCACCAGATTGCACTTATCTCAGACTCAAACCCAAGACGACCCTAAGGGCGTTCAGTGTGTTTGCATATTAGTCAAAATGGCTATTCGTCCCCCGTGAATGTTTTGTATTTTTATAATTTTTGGTACCCTGCAAGCCACCGCCCGAGTGTGTGGCAGAGGGTGAACACTTGGAAAAAGAAAAGGAAAACAAAGAGAACAAAAGGAAAAAAACCCGAATATTTTTACCCCTACCGCGGTCGGACACTGATAAATTAAATGAGCTTGGGTTGATATTTCTTCAGGTGCGTAGTCATAAATGTTTGAAAAAAGAGCAATTCCCACCCGAACACTGCATTGGGAACACCGAAATAGAATGTGTAGACTCAATTAAATACATAGGCGTTACCCTCACTTACGATCTCTCCTGGGTGAAACATATTCGGGGGATATGTGAACAAGCTAACAAAAAATTAATCGGGTATTCAAGGAATGGAGAGGATAAGAAACCGAGCTATAACTTGGGTCGAGTCGAGTAAGTTTTCTCTGAATATTGAGGGAATCAATCGAGGACTCTTCTTCGACCAACTTCCCCAAAGAAGCCGCTGTGGCATAAGGGCCTTAAGGGTTGTTTAGCATTGCTCTTTCCATTGATGATAGCGCCTTGCTCAATAAATTATTACTATGCGCCACAAGCGGAGAAAAACGGAGTCGGGAGGGGGATTTGCATATTTTTTTACCGGCCGAATATTTTCAAATAGTTACGCTGGATGGCGCGACGATTACGAAAGCATTTCGTCTCGTTTAGAATTAATAGAGAGTTAAATAACATGCTAAACAATGTCATTTTGAAGTGATTACTGCGAAGAACCATAAACGCCGAGAGGGAAATTGAAAAAAGTCAACCTGGGAGATCTAGTCTGAAGGCCAGCAACATTAATTAAGACCAAGGCAAAAATTATGCATCGTAATTGTTCAGTGGACTGGAATTAATTCACCGTCATAACTCGAAGCAGAAATACATGGCACAGTGCGCTTACGCAATAACCAGCATGTCATTAGTCTGGAAGGGGAATTTCATTGCCCGAGGTCACTCCAAAGTTATAGTGACATATATCCCGCATTAGCTTGAACGGCACACTACTTGAAGACATGCAACTAAGAGGGCTGCATAATGCAAAGTATTTTTTTCAAACCTTCGACCCCGAAGATACAGGGTTCGTCCAGAAAATAAGTGTACTGACTCCTGGGCTGGGCGCGCCGCTCCAGGCGCGCCCAGCACTGCTCTGACGGGCTGCGATTGGAGGGGGGTATGTTGGCAAGCGACGCTGAAAAAGGCAGTCGGCTCTGAGCTGTGGTGTAGTGAGGAGCTCTGTTAACGCGAACCTCCACGCTCGACCCACGTCACGGAACGCGATGCCGAAGTTTTTGGAGCAGCGTTATTCCATCAAATTTGCGGTAAAGCTTGGGAAATCGTCTACCGAAACTGTCGGTATGATTAACCAGGCTTACGGGGAGTCAGCCATGTCCAGGAACATGATCTTTCGGTGGCACAAGATGTTCGTGGAGGGCAGAGAAGAGGTCGACGACGAGTCTTCGAGAGGTTCCCGATGATGCCTTCGCGGGAGCGTTCCAGGAATGGGAACGCCGCTGGAACAAGTGTATCGACTCACAAGGGTCCTATTTTGAGGAATATTAGCTTAAGATATTTAAAAGTGTAATAAATATTTTTTCCTGAGCTCAGTACACTTATTTTCCGGACGAACCCTGTATATCAATTCCATTAATTCATAAGGGTGCCATCGATCAACATGATCTAAGAAACGCCTAGACTTTAATATATTCTACGCATAAAACAAAAAAGAGAAATTAAATGCTTCGTTTCCAACGTGTTTACTTTAAAGTTCTCCAAATATAGTATATCCATTGGAATCCCACAAAGATAATCCGTAAGCTGATGCAGGTACATCACTTAGTGTTTAATTGAAAAAGAAAACATTTGAAAATATTTGATACTTCTCAGATATTTTATAAACCTAGTGCATTTAAAAATAGGATGGTTGGCCAGGTTGGGGTTGGGTGGCAGAGGAGACTCCATAGTCTCAATATCTCTCCAAAATAAACACTATTATCTACGTGTCTCTATCTCTGATTATCATTAACATCAGCGTACCGGTCAAAGTAGGCTTTGGATGGTTCAAGGACTAAAGACAGGCAAAGTTTTTAACCCACCTAATGTGACAATACAAGTAAATACCCTTGTAAATACCCTTCATGCATCACAGTCAGAGGCAATCAATTTTTTTAACCCCAAAAACACTCTACCTGTCTTCACTCCGTCCAGAATGGCTATTCTTATTCTTCCCTCTACCTTGATCATACAACTACATCCTATCAGTCATAACTTAGGCATCCCATTGCCTCTCAGTACGACATACCTATACATACACGCACTTTCCTGCCTTCCTTATGTTTTTCCCAATAACAAAATCTCTTCCACGCCACATTTTAGAACGTTTTTCTTTCCAACCATTTCATTTTTCTACTCTCCTTCACACCCATATCTCTGAAACCTCCAATCTATTCATCATCTTTTGCCCCGATGACTAGGTATCGGAACCATGCATAGCTAAGGTAGTACTACTAATATTACTCCATATTAAAGGTTCCATTAATCTCTTCTTCACGACTTCACTCCTACTCATCAACTTCCTGCAATAATGATTTGAAGTTGAATAGCTTCCACAACTAATAAAATGTCATTTCATACGTAAGTTTTATTTCAAAAAAGTACAACTATTTTTTAAATTGGATTAGGCAAAAACGCTCCCAATCCCATTTTTATCCATAACGCACTAACTGCAGAACTTCATTCAACAATCAACGCCAATCTTCGATAAGTATGTATGGTTGAGAACGAATTGGACCTATATTATGCCGTAATTATCTCCGCCTTTCATCGAGGATAAATAATTAGGGAGGGAGGAGCTGGAGGACGGAGAAAATGCTGCAAGAGCGTTTCCACACTCGTCAAAGATAATCAACAAATATGCTCACCCGAGGGCACTCCACCCGACGAGTGCACTTTGGTGAAAATTCCGATCCGAGAAATCACTGAGGATGGATATATTTCTCGCGTCTAAGCACCCCGAGTTCAATAATATTTCGAAAATGTATTAGAAAATTATTTTTATTATATGCGATAACTACTGGGACTGATTGATGGACTTCCTGGGACGGATGGATGGAGTTGAAGCGGTTGTCTCTCTCCGTAGTTAGTATAGGTTAGCTGCCATCCTCACCTATCAAAAGCAACCTTCGGATTGTATATGTACTTTGGATCGACGTAGCACTTCTTCTGATTTAATAACACTTCAGCAAACGCAGTAGAGGCCACAGTCCACCTCAATCTCTTCTTTTTAAAATGCTTGAAACATTTTGATCAAAAATCTCCTTGGAAAACATTAAGGATCAATATAAAAATATTTCACAATGATTTTCAATCATATATCCGACTCCCACGCCCCGAACGGAGCTGGTACATCCGCCACTGACGGAGTGCGATAGAAACAAGAACAGCACTATAATCGCGAGTCGTGCGGGAATGGATAAAACTCGAACTTCTCCACAGTGAAAACTAGGGAAATTACTTTTAATTGCAGAAAGAGGTGAAGGTAGTACAGAGGAGAAATGGTTTCGGGTTGAATAGCATGGATCGATGTGAATCTTCTCAATTGATTTAAACCTTCGCATGCGTTGCGCCAGAGGTCAGTCCTCCTCCATTACGGTTTCAATTATCTAACAAATATTCTCGGTGCATTTGTTTTGGAGGTAGCTCAAGTTCCGGTCAGGATGCGCGGAACGTGGATTGTGAGCGATCGGAGAGCTTTCGACAGTCACTGCGATGCAGAGATTTTCTCCCACACGCACGTCGCGTGTGACTCGTAGACTCTTTTTCAAAACACCACCTCGGACGACTTCACGGGTAACAATAGACGATTCCATAACAAGTTACGTGGGTGCGATAATTAAAACGAGTCCTTGGTCGCCTCGTCCTTTAAGAAAGAGGGGGAGAGTGAGAGGGAACGATGACCTCTCCCCTATAAGCACAACATCACGTCGGCACAGTGCCGGATAAACGCTGCGAATCTCTGCCCTCCCACTGCAAATTATCTCCGATTACCGTTGTAATTTCAGAAAAAAAATTTCACTTAAATACACCAATTTCATCACACGAAACATACACGTATATTACCGATCATTAATGGCATTAAATATCAACATATTATGTCATTGTACAAAAATTATCTACTATTCAAAATATTATTAAAACAATATTATTTTTTTAAATTATAATAAACCATGGAAAGGTGAAAAAAATCACTTTCCTCAATCTGTTGACGATGAAATCTTTCGGGATATCCGGGAAATGTAACTTTTTCATGACAACGCATTCAGTGGCCGTAACGGCAAGTGAGTTTTCTCGTTCGTGTCCAATTGGAGGTCGATGACAAATTTTCAGTTGTTTTAACTTCTTAGTTAAAAAGGCTCGTTCGCTAATAGCGTTCGTGATTGTGAGACTAATACATTCTTTACGATTTTAAGATACAAAATCCCGTGAAACAAAAGTTATATTCAAAATAGTCCGTGAAAGCTCGAATGCAATTTTCTTTCGAAATCAAATCTATTAAATATTATTCTGATTCTTTGTGGGGGTAGCCACAAAAATTCGTTGGGCACAAGGGCCAGGGGTAACATTAGAAGGATCGAAAAGACCGGACCACCGAAAATTTAAGGACGAAAGAGGATTTTTATCTAGCATCGGCATAGACATCATAGACCGCGAGAGCACCGACGCAACGTGGTGTAGGATCGATATCGACATAGGACCGACGCGGAGTGTGATCGATTAACCGTAATCGACACCATAAAATAAGTTAAAATTTGATATGAATTGGCTTACGGTATCCGACCAACCCTGGCATAGAATCAAAACTTGCATGTGTCGGACATCGGCATACGGTCGCCTTCTGCGTTGAATCAAGCTCGTAAAAGTTAAAAGATTATGTGAGTGTGGTCGAAAACGGTACATAATCGATACATTTCAGTCGCTCTTATGCCCTCATGGTAATGTTTCGCCTCGTACCCTAGTCCGGTGCCGACTTAACTATTGGACATTGGAAAATTAGGATACATTAGAAGAGTACTTGGTAAATGCGATGAAAAGATCAAGGAGAAATGTTATCTTTCACTGGTTAGGCCTCATTTAGAATATGCTGCCAGTATATGGGATCCTCACGAAGTTGGATTATTTGCCGAATGGAATCGCGTGCAGCGTAGAGGAGCTAGATTTGCAAAACGTTGGTATGATTAGCTTATCCAAAGTAGATTATCCAAAATATTAGAGGAGCTTGGCTGGGATACACTCAAGGAGGGAATGTTAAATTACAGATTAAAGGTCTTGAATACATTGTAAGGATGTCACTTTAACAATGATGTTGGAAATTCATTATTACCCCCATCGCACTACGGTAGGAGAGATCATGTCAGTAAAATCAAAGAGATCAAGTGTAGAACATATAGATTTAAGATGCCATTTTTTCCACAAACGATTAGGGATAAAAGAATAAAATTGTCCGACCGCGGTAGCGTCATATCCGGGTCAAAATTAGTATGGTGAGAAAACACCCCCTCACACATACCCTAGCGGTGGCTTGCAGGGTACTTAAATATTTTTTTTAAATATCTAGTGATTCGTCACTGCACAGACGGCACCGACGCCGGCCGCCTTTAAATCCACTCTCTCGGATGGGAGCGGGGAGGTGGCCAGGCTCTCTCGTCCGCGGGAACCTGACCACCTCCCCGCCCGAGAGAGGGATAGGAAGATGAGAGGGAGGGAGAGTGGATCGCGCTGTCTACTGCGCCCGCCACACTGGCTCACCACACGCGTTGTGCTTGTTATAAGTCACATGAACAACCTTCGTATGTAAAACCCTCAGAGATTGAATTTTGATTAGATCTTTGGATATGAATGAACAATAACGAAGCTTTGCCACGCGGTATACTATTGTCATCGAAGTGTGTATTTTATAAGGAAAAATAAGACTACTTCACAGAAAAGTTTTAATTAAAACCTTACTAGTTGGTAAACTATGGCCTAAACGGGATAACTGAACATCCGCATGGCCTTCTATATTTTTTTTATTTTTGGACTGTTTTACTCCTAAAATCTTAAGTACGCAGATGATATATAAACTGATACGAGTCTAGTGTGAAACTGTGTCCGCGTTTTTCGGGTTTCGTCCCACTTCGATGAGGGGTGCGACCTCCGACCCGCGACGGCGACCTTGAACTCCACACCTCGCCGCTTCCACTCCTGACGCCTCTTCCCCCACCCCCTTTCGCGACACGTCCGTCCTCGCGCAGTCAGCCGTGTTTACGGTTGGCAAGGCGAGAAACGTAAACACGAGTCTCCCTCCGTCTCCCGCAAGAGGGGGGGGGGGGGTGGCACTCAGTAGTCCAAGTGGGGGCGAGAGGGAGTGGGGAGGAGGTGAAAGAGAGAGGAGGGGGCGTCGGCAATCATGCGAACTCTTCTCTCCTCCCACACATCTCCTCCTCGAGCTCCCCTCATCCCCTCGACAACATGAACCCCTTTCCCAGCGAGCTCTTACCTTCCAGCGCCCGCGACCTTGAGAGAAAGAGAGAGGGGGGGAGGGCGCGGGGGCAACAGGTAGCGGCGGGCGACACGCGCACAACTGCCGGGAGCTCGCGGGGGCGCTCGAGCGTGAGTGGAAGGAGGAAGGGGAAGATGGTGAGGTGACGGGAGGAGGGGTTTAGGATGCGCACATGGTCAAGGGCTGGCATATTCATTTCCCAATATTGATATTCGATTTGTAATAGATATCGATGAGGTGACGACGAATGAACGCAGAAATTAATCATCGAGTATTTCGAGAGGTACGTAAAATAACGTGTATATGGACCGGCGATGTCGTCTATATGTAGATAAACACTATAGAGATCTCAATTTTCATTCAAAGAAATGTTCTCTTCTCGCACTCTTTTTATACACATCCCCTGTACCTATTACCCAAACTGATCACGCAGTTCGCGTAAGTAATTCATAAGTAGTCCATCACGAGTAAAGTCTCTATCTTCAAATCGACAAATTATTATATTCCGTTCAATCGATAATATCGTCTATACAGGTATACCATCGTGCAGAAATAGGATACGCATGTTGGATGGAATGAAGGGAGGAAGAGAGTATGCGGATGGTGATCGGGACGGTGCGGTGGCAAACGCACTGGGGGGATGTTAAACTGCGGACCCCTTAGTGCCTTTCGACAAGAGTAGGTTAATGCCGACGCCAGGTTTCTCTCCACCCTTCATCTTTTCCTGACCATCACTAATGGCGCAAATAACCTTAGCTGCCGGTGACCTCCCCTAAAAACTATGAAAGTATGCGGAATTGAAAAGGGGCTTGCAGTAGGTCCGTATGTCATGTTTTGATTTATCAGGAGAGGCAAGGAACAGCATTGCTGTACCATTTTGTAGGCTGTGTCCATTGAAAACCTAACTTAACCGGTAGAATACCGATAATAATAATACATACTATTGTAATGGATGAGTTTATAATCGATGCTCGATACACCTTTCCCTTAAAAGTATCCGTAATGACATGGTCAATTTGAAAAAAAATGCATTTCGTTGATATATCATCCCATAGCCCTGTTCGGGACGGGAAGCAGGGGATGGAACTCACGAGATCTCTATGGAGGAGTATCAGGTGTAAATGTCCCTCTCGATCACACATCCTCCTCACACTCCTGTAAGGAAGAGCACGCCCACGTCTGCCTTTGGTAGGATGTAATAGAAACAACATAGCATTGTTACTCTGGAGTCGTGCGTCAAATCACGCACATTCATGCATTCATGATCAGTCAAAATGTCATTGTCACCATGGTGAAAACTAGGTAAATAAATTTCGCAAGCGGAAAAAGATGGAGGTAGAAGGTCCGGAAGAAAAATTATAAGAAAATAAATTTCTTCGGTGCACCTACGAGCGTTTGGAGTCAACTCAAATAACGATAACCTAAACGTCATTTTTCTTTTCAAAGAATTATTCGACGGTACCGTAACCAATATCAATAAAAGATACGAGATTATTTCAAATACCGAAGTCCCAAAACATTGGCCGAAAGCCCGCCAATTGGTCAAGAATGGGCCGGCATTACCTACTCCTTTCTGAGATACCATCTCCTGGATAAAATCATTTCCTTCTTTGGAAAAAAAATAGATACCTTTTAGCAGTGAATGCTTGCTAAAAAAAATAAGAGTCGTTACATTGCGTAAAATATTTCGCCTTGACCGGGATTCGAACCCGGATCCCTCGATGTCCAGCCGAGTGCTACAACCGGTTAAGCTATCAAGGACGCCTCGATAACTCGACTGGATAAAGCACTCGGCCGGATATCGAGGGATTCGGGTTCGAATCCCGGTCAAGGCGAATGATTTTTACACTCTGAAATCGTTGCATTGTAATGCACATGTAGGCGATGACTCCGTTAAAAATGACTGCCAAGGTATCTCCCGCAGTTTTTTTTGGAATTTGAAATAAGAGTCGGGTTTAATAAGATTATTATACTTAGCAGTCACTTTAAATTTACTAATAGTGGGTACAAATAGCTGTATTTCCTTTTCTTATGCGGTAATTTAGAGGGTAGACCGCTAGACTACTGAGTCCAGGTTTGATTCTAGGTGACACCTCTGGGCACCTTGAGCTCCACACAAGCTGTGTGACAAAAGTACCGGGATCTTTTCAGCGGGGTCTGAACGTTTATCATGATCGATAGCTCGGAGACACACCAGACACTGAGGAAAAAATCATTGACATTCCCAGGAAGCTCAAATTCCGTGACTTTCCCAATTCATCCCGGTCTGTGGACATTCCCACGGGAATAAATGGACCCATCAATTGCAGGCCATACGTCCACCCCTCCCTCGATCTCCCCCATTCAGTGGTGTCTCCTCCTTGCCGGAGGGGATGGAATGCGAGCCCCCCACGGGGGAGGGTGGAGAGGACGGGAGGAAAAGGAAAATAAAATGAGTTTTAATGGTCGTTCCTCTTTAACGAGCTTAACCCGCCCACAAACTTTGGCGACGGGGAATACCAACGCCCTCGGAACGACACCGTCCTGCACGACGCCTTCGAATTAATGTGAGCGGGAACGGAGAAGGCATTTTCTTGGAGAACAATCGCCTCGCTCAATGCGGATGAGGGGGGAGACGGGGAAGAGGTTGAATGTGGGCGGGCTGCACCCGCTTCACTACTTTCCATCTCACGGACATTCTCGCTTACACCTAAAAACGATTCCGCTCAAGGATGCAATATCACAAATCCATTTGAAAATATTGTGAAATTAAGCTACAGGCATCAAGCCTAAGATTCATTTGGTACGTTAAGAGCATATCTCATCTCGTAACAAGCCCTATACGGCCTGTAAAATTCACACATCAGGATAGGGGGAGCCAATTCCTTTCGATTTGCCCTCCGCGGTTTCCCAAAAATATCTGGTAACTGTAAAAAAATACAATTTGGACGAAGCTGAGTGTGTCGTAAGTAACCAGGACTCACACCCGCACCCTATGATCAGTAATTAAACGCTCTTCCCCTCATACTATCATCCCCTTCGATTGAGTATGAACGTTGAAACTAGGTCAGAGTAAAAATAAATCGTAGTGTTAAGTCAAATTATTTAAAAGTGCACTTATTTATCAGAAATTTCCCGCACACGTGAAACTGCAGAATACACTAAATCTTGCCCTTAGACGAAGCTAATTTTTTTGTATTAGCGTAAATTTTAATAAATGGTAACGTTAGTAAGAATGAGCCGATATTTAATTCGAGGAGTATTCACCAACGGAAAGGTGGTTTGGTAGGCCTGTGATTAGCGCGTTTTGGTGCTGATCGGAGGGTGATTATTTACACTAATTCCCTCAGGAAACTTCCAGCTAAAAACAAACCGGGCACAGGAAACTCAAAGACACCGAAGGCAATGTTCACTATGGTAAATGTCACGCCTGTCGGGCGCTGAGACTACTTACGAAGAGGTGATCCAAGATTCAACATTAAATGAGCGACAAAAATAAATGCATGCTGAAAACTTTTAAAAAAGGAAATACAGGAGAGGTACCATTTTATTTAGTTAAAAACTGGAGAAGTCATCGAAGATGCCGGAAGTTACGGGTGAACAGCAAAAAAGTAACTTCTCCACTGGGAGTTCATTCATTTCACGGAGATATGTTTGAAATGTAGCATCACCATAGTGCAGGCTGAGCGTGACCGAATGAATCAGAAGAGAAGAGAATGTATGCCACCTCTCGTATGGCGATGGTTGGTTGTATTGAGTGGCGGATATGGTTATAATTAATCGTCTCAGGCGTATCTTTGTAGAATTTTTCCATAATTGTCAAAATAAAAATTCTGTAATTCCACATATAAAATAAACTTCAATGTGACCTATGTTTCACTGCGGTGCATTATCACCAGGCAAATAATTTCATCCATGCAGTTGTATTTACCATTTCCACTGTAAATGACGCACTTTTAGGCTTAACATGAAGGATTTCCTCCATTTTAAGCCTGAAACTGCATCATTTACAGTGCAAATGGTTTTATATGTCTTGCCGATATAATTAAGGGGTTGGATAAAGTCCCTCGTTATAGCAATTAAAACGGATGCATTTGCCATTAGTCTAATCCAGCAGTCTCCAATCAAATATTTTATCGCCATTTGGCCTGGAAGCAGGATTGATGGACTGACTTACGGCTGGTCAAATACAAATCCGATTGACACGATCAGAATAAATTTTTCTCGACAAATCAATTAAAAATTAATCATTTTCACTGCTCACCGAATCGATGGATGGATGGATGGATATTTCTCGAAATAGGTAGTCACTTATCCTTGTTTCTCACCGGATGTGCCGGAAATCACTAAGTTGCACCAGGGCAGAAAAACAGACCTGGCACGGCTCTGAACGGCGCATTTCCCACGGCCCCCATCGCCGTCGGATGAGATGCGCGCTCCGTACTCCGAACGCCACCACCCCCCCCCCCTCACCCCATCCCCTCTCGCTCACTCGGCTGATGCAGTGAACTCGATTGAGATGAGGCTGACGACACTCGCGACCGACCACCACACCGCGCGAGACAACAATGAATCAACAAGACTCACGTCACGCGGGAGTCGTAATTCGCGTGGCAACCCAACTGCCTGGGAATGGACGTGCGCCCGTTTAAAACGCCGCCAATGAATCAGCTGCTGTGCAGCATAGGGAGCCGGTGGGGAAAAATAACGCCGTGGCACCACTCGTGGTCTGGGGGACAGACCGCCATTCGTGGGGTGACTCAATTGGGGATGTCGGGCGAATGAACGCCTACAGTACGAAAGCGCAAATCTTTTAGCATACATGAGACCTGTTCCCATCGAAGCGGTGCGTTATTTCCGAAAGTTTTGGCTATGGCGGTGATATTGCAAGCACGCCATTCCATGATTCCTGCAATTTTTTTTCTAAAGAAATGTGCGTCAACCACGAAATGTTTTATCAATAGGAGACGAGTTTTACGGTTTACATTGTTTCACTAATATACAGAATTTCATCATAAAATGTGTCAGACTCCCCGCATACCGGCGATTACTTTGAAACCGCAAAATAAAAGAAACATGATTTGAAAGTCTTCCCAAATAATTGAATATTTTTTCATTTTTAATAAGACGAAAAGTGAATGACCTAACAATATTTATTTTCAATAATGCAACTTGCATAAGTTTACGTAACTTGCAAATTGTTTGATTAAGATATAGATCTAAAATTATGAATTTGTACGGAAGAAAACGGATTAAAGGCAATATCAAGAAAGTGAAAACAATATTTTTAATAAAGAATAATATATAAATATAGTTGTTTAAAAGTATACCGCTATGAATTCTGCGCAAGTTTTTTAATTCCCTTTTTTCACCAATCCTTGAACATATTGATCGTGAAATATTCACCGGTTTATTGGTATGGGTTAATAATATCTAGTCAACTAATTCCCCTCGTCACAGCTTGATTACCAAAATATTATGATTTTTCCAGGCTCAGTATATTTTTCAATGAATTCCAGAATTTGTAGGTTTGGCGCCACACCAACATTTCATCGGGATCTTCTTTACGCCTCAATCATATTTTCCGGGGGAGATGCTACCAAAATACATCTACGTGCCGAACGCACAAAACTCACCCAGTTAAAGAGAAGAAGGCCACGCTTATTCAATGGATCTGAGTCGTGAACGAGGGAGGGGGGGGGAGAATTTCCATAGATTTTCCTCTCCCAAAACATTAAGATACAGGTCAGGGTCACAAATGAGTTGCTGAAACTTGGAAAATGCCCTTCCTACGCGAAAGGATGAATTAAGCCCATGTTCCTCCGACACATTCGAAAAGAGAGGAAAGTCTGCTTTCGAGGAAAGGAGTGACTGTCACAGCTTCAAGCCTGAAAATATTTCGAGCCGTCTTCCGGGCAAATATGTCCCGAGTCAAACGAGCCTTGGAGCGCATTCACTTCGTTCGACCTTATTCCGGCAATATACAACTCCGCGATCGCAGACTTGGAAGATTATTTCCAATTCGGAAAGAGGTAAACAGAATGAGGGTTACGAGAGCAAACATCCTTCGAAATGCACGTGGTGACCGTTTTTCGGAAGGAAACAAAAATACATCAAAGTTGGAGGACGGCGCAAAAATGTTTCGAAAGGATTTTAATTGCACCATCCAACTTTATCCTTAGTGGAATTAATTACAAAGAATACCAGAAGATGAAATTATGTCGCACTCTTGAAATATTTGCGATAAAACATTTAATAAAATTACCTAGTCTATACTCCTCGTCTTTGTCATGGCAATTCCAACTATGGCCAGGATTCTAATGCGTTACATGACATGGATTCTTATTGTGTGGATTCAAAATTTAAAAAAAGACAATATTTAACTTATTCCGCGCATGTGATTTGTATTTTTACTATTAAAATGTAAACCTGTATGCATTTAATTTCTTTATACTCTGAAGTCATATTAATGCTTTAGTGCTTTATTTTGTTACTTTGTTCTTTCTTCATGTAACATTTTTACCTACCCTACCTTCAATTTTCTAATATGTAAAAAATGAGATAACCGGTGGGCAAAACTAATTGAATCATCACAATTTATCAACCAGAAGAATTATTTTGATGGATTATTTAAGCTATCCCGTTGCCTGCCAATCTCTCCAATCCTTCACAGTCCCTTAAGCCTTCCATTAACCTGTTTCTCCCCATACCTCTGCAACTCTTACACTCCATACTTCCCCTCCCATTACGATCTTCAATAAACTATCGTGCCTCAGAATGCGCTAAATTAGTCTCCCTTTTCTTATTTCAAGTGTCCTCCACTGGCTTCCCTCTTCACTCACCCTTCAAAGTACTCCATTCGTTACTCTCTCAATCCATTTAATTTCCAACACTTTCATATCTTTTTTCCTCTACTTCTCCTATAGTCCACGCCTCCATCCCGCAGAAAAGTAGACTCCATTTATTAGTTTTTCTTTTCCTTGCGTCTATGCTAATACTACTAACGCTTAGCAGTTAGAAATCCCTCTTTATCATCCATATTCCGTTTCTTCCATGGCTGGTGATCTTTCTACAAAGTAATGAAACCATTTCCCTCGGTACAGGGTGTTTTTCCTTGGAATTATGAAAAGATTATTTCCCCTACTTCTTTCAAACTACTAATTAATTTTTATTCAGGTTTATATTGAGGTTGACGTTGTTCGTCGCTTTTTCAGAAGCTTCCTCATCTCCAACTCAAATCCGATTCCAAATACGTTTATCGGGAAATTTTCCGAATGATTTCTCCAAATACTGGGACAATTATTTCCCCCCCCCACCAATTGCTTCAATCGTTAACGCCGAAGCAATGTCGAATTAAGACATTCATAAAATACTATTCGTATGGGTTTTAACTAAAAACTCCGAGATGAATAAATTCTTGACAACGCGCGATAAGTAGCGGAAATTGGACTGCTTCTCCAACAAATTCCAATTTCTTCTCTTCGAAAGAATGCACTCCAACTTAAACTTTCATGCCATACTGGCAACTAACTTCAATCGTTCCTTACAAAGGGTAGAAATAAATTTTTTTAAATAGCCAATATAGGAAATGCAATAGACCGTTAAAGTGGAAATAGTACGTTGAATAATGCCTCGTCCGCTCTACGAATCCCAATCGCTGAGCTTCGATTCCTCCCTAATGAACTGTTAAGAAAAGTTGGACGGATTACGGTTAGTATGTACGCATCTGGAAACTCATTTAAAAAAATACCAAACTTGAACAGTGAAAAAAAGATCATAGAAACACGGGTAACATTCTCCAATAAAAACTGCATACTATTCACGACATCGGAACCGCAGTATGTCTTCCTGATGACAATGAAGTTCAAAATCTCGACAGCACTACTGATCATTGCGCGAAGACACGAACATTCACCATGAAAAAAAGCATCCCACTCGTCCGGGAGTTGAAACCGGATCTTTTTCTAATTGTCAAGTGAAGTGTGTTAACCAATTAGTACCCAATAACACCCGCCCGGAAATCCCTTCAGAAGGAAGATGATGGATTACTGCTGCAATTACTTAACACACTTGGCTGGCAACTAGAAATCCATGTTTGAATGCCGGCCAATTTCGATTATCATTGCATGGCAAACTTCCACACATCGACACAACATGGAGGAAACTTTTCGACTGAATTTAAATTAACGAACACTATGGGCACACATGAAAGTCTACAGCGGACCTACGAGTGCGCACTTGCAAGCATAAAGTCCTGACCGGCCTAATCCTTGCTTATCTGGATCATTTCGTGGCACCTTCTCCGGGTTGTATCTCCCACGCCTATATATTGAATTGAACGACATCAATATGCGCATTGGTCTTCGATGGCGGCATATCCTTCAGGTTTTCGGCCCTTCCCATCAATCTCGCAACAGCACTCTAGATGGCGAAATGGTGAGCGCGGCTATAATCAACTGACGAGTGATCAAACACTGCTCTAAGACGATTCCGAGTTCGTTCTTGGCCTCCAGCCCACTACACGAGTACACTTCCTCGAGTCCCGTGATGCGGTCGGATTCGAGGTGAGATCCCAGAGCGACCCGGAGTGGTAAACAGACCGGCGTAACTGGCCCAACCGACTCGGGAGGATGCACGTATCTCGGAACTGCGGCCAATTTCCGCGAATTATTTACGGATCCGTCACCGTCAGTCGCAGACGGCTGCCAGATCTCTCAAAGCCCCTCGCATTTGTGCCGGGCGACGGACGGAGGTGGGGATCGGAGAATGAATGAGATTGAAAGGCTATCTCCGGTCACCTCCTCCCTCCCCTCCCCCTAGATCCCGGTCGCGCATGTTTTATTTGTGAATCTAGGTGTATATTCAAATTTTTTCCTCTTACTCCAATCTTCTGATGGTAGTCCTTCGCACCCTTAAACTTGCGGCAGAAATACGCGCATCCGCCGCCAAATCTTGCATTATTACTTCCCTCCTGGCAGAATCTGCATGTACTCTCACTTCTCTTTTATTACCAAAATAATTATCTAAGTACTTATCTGGTAAACGTTTCCCCATCAATAGTATGCACAGTGCCAAACCCAGGGGAAATAATATCTACTTCATACCTCGACACGACATAGTAGCTTACAGCATATCTTTTCATGTAACAGCCTTTAGACTCTAGAACACTTTGCCTAAAGGCATTAAAAATTGCCAGTCACTCACTTCATTAAAAAACAGATACACTAAAATGATTCTACATGACAAAAACACTTCTCCATAAATTCACTACAATGTAGACATTCATATGTCATCTCAATTCCTCTTTTCCTGAACCATTTCTCACAATCAACTTCACCTTGCTTTCAAACATTGTATCTTATTTAACTTTATCATGTATGCCTATTCATACGTATTTATTGTACAGAACTCCATAGTATATCGTATTGTATATGTATTATCATATTGTTTTGTACTGTACCTCACACTGTTACATATTTATTTATTGTACTTTATTTCTTATTTTTATTATAATTATTTTACTATTATTCTCTTACTATCTTGCAGGGCTTTCGCAGGTTTTTTAAACCACCTTTGTCATGGTGGGTGTTTTCCTTCGGGGGTTTTTACTAGGGTCTTCATGTCTTAACTCTCTAGGATTTCCCTGCAAAATTACTTCTTGTGCATATTTCTTTTATTATATACGTGCATATGATTTTACCATTTTTTCCCTTTCTATATCGCTCAATATTTCCCCATATTATTATTATTGTTGCTATGTACTTGACGAAAGGTTAAATGGAAGAAGAGACCTTATGGTCTCGATTTCGCCCGAATAAAGAAGTTTATCTATCTATCCTCCATCTCTTTTATTCTCTCTTTTTATCCATATCACAAAAATTTTACTAGCGTGTTTGCACCCTTTGCGTCATTTTTTATCCAGACATTATGATTGATTGTTCCAGATAAAAATACCGTGGCCTATATTGCATTATTGTCCTTGCGCGTGGCATTCTAGGAGGTGATTTTGTTTCTCGAGAGGTCACTGATTGGTCATTTTCGGTGGGCATTCATTCCCTTATAAATCCCTTGAGAGGAATTCGAATAGCTGATGATGAGAGCGCGACGAACCTTTTCAGAGCTCTCAGTGGCGTACCCAGGGTTTGTGCCGTGGCGTTCCTAAACTTGCTCCACTAAAATTTGTTATTTCACCTTGGTTTTCCGAATACTGGGGTGAGACAATAGTGCTGGCCGGGTTAGATCGCCCGCTCCTCCCTCCGGCAAAGTTATTGAGTCCAGTGATTCTAGACATTAGCCCCATATATTAGCGAAAGGACACCCTTGCACTAGAATATGTAACTTGTAAAGAGAGTGAGGAACTGGTTACTGTGTATGTTCCAATATGGGTTAGTTTTCTGCTACCGTGAGTTATCTCTGGATTTGAATTCATCCCCATAAATCGTATTTTGTTTTGGTTAATAGTGCTACTTAACTTTGTGCAATGTCACGAATGGTGACCAGCACTAGTATCAAGGTCAAAGAAATCAAGATCCCTTCATGACTTTATAATTCTGATCAGATGCGAAATGTTTCTTTCCCGGAGGTGCACTGCACTTCTGACTAACGGCCATTGGCTACGTGCGTGCTTTGACGGGATCATCCCTATAACGTCTCGGGGATGAGAAACACGACAGGGCGGTGATGTGAATCCGCAGCCCACATCTGGGGCGTCGTCGTTGGATCGCAAACAAACGGGGCTTCACGATTTGAAAGCGCGCCAAGTATCCACACCGCACCATCATCATCTCTGCCTCGTGCATGTGTCATGCGTCGCAAAAACGCCAAAAATTCACGCGCCCAAGGCGGATAGGGCTCTGACCCTATTCCGCCGTCAAGCGGTCCCGTTTTTAGGACCCAGTACGCCATCTACGCATATTACCCACCCGCAATAAAAAGGTACGGAGAGCGATTTGCTGAATACTTCGCTCGATAATAATAATAATAATAAAAAAGATGCAACCCGGCGCGAACGCATCTATCACAAAAGAAAATTCTGCCACCCCCCACATCGATCATTTTATGATGCGACGTTAATGGTCCATATTCCCCCTTAATCGACGGATTTGTATATCTAGAGTGTGGGGATGATGATGAAAAACGAGAGAGGACGGACTCGCCCAGGGGCGCTATGAATTGGGTTGCCAACTCAAAATTGCGGAATTAATGGTGCACTGGGAAGGGAGAACTGAGATGGAGTGGTGCATAAGTCATAGCTGCAAACCTCAAGCATACGTGTCACTGTCATTATCCGAAGAAAAATATGCACGCATGTTTCAAGAGCCACACCTGGAAATTTTTAGCACTAACCCTCTGCCAGCATATCAATGTTTAACTATTCTTTTTAAATTTTAACCTGGAAAAATGTCTCACTTATTCACAGAAATTATAAGCGTTCATCATTATGTTTGCAAATTACCACAGAGTTTCCTAAAATACTAGTGTATTCGAATATAAAAATTCTTTCGACACGTTTTGATAAAGACTGAGTTTGAAATATGATTGTTATTTCCCTTTATTTAATTGCCAAAGGACGGTTTCCTAGGTACTCGTATGCTTCGCTGGAAAGGAGGAGGGCTTGTCAGTTCCGAAGGAAAGCTGTCCGAAAATGCACAAAAAAGAATAAGCAATCACACGCGTTGCACTAGGAGAGGGGGTCAGCGTTGGGTGGTGAATTTATTAGCTATCCCCATTTTTGTAAGACATTTAAACAATGTAAACGAACTGTGACTATTGGGAGTAGGAATTAATACGAGTAAATTAAAAAAATAACAAGACCCTTGTTTATTTCATCACCGGTCTTTCAGTCTTGCATTTTTATGCCATTTCTTTCCCTAATTACTTAATAAATTGCTTTTACACTTCACAAACTAAGGATACAGAAATATGGAACATGCTCCCTTGTCTTGGAGATGTTGTAGCCCAGGTGTAGAGCGTTGGACTACTGACAGGAGGACCCCACAGGTGTGTGAGATTTATCGAGTACCAGAACTTCCTGAGAAACCATATGCAGCTCAGGAAACACAAGAATTTGAGCCCCCTACCCTAATGTGTAAATTTCGCAAGGCCATCGGGCTAGTACTGGTAAGTACTAAACCGACCTTCGGGTGGACTACCGTTTTGTATTTTTTATCTCATCTAATACAAAAAGCTTAGTCACCCTCTAGTATGTACTACATGCATGATGCAATAAACTTATAATTTAATCTTAATTTTCAAAAACGTACATTGCCATCGCTCCCAAGTGTTTTCTTCTGTCGGGATGAACAATATACTCTGAATGAAAATCTCCCCGAATCAAAATCATTTCCATAGATCATCTAGAGAGATTAAAATAAATATTGATACTTTCTATGGCCACGGGACCAGCATACGTATGTGATAAGGCTTGTGCATTTATTTGCAGAGACTCTAAGGTCGTCAATTAGACCGCAAAGTCATGTGCATAGAAATCGGGAGTAATAGCACGTTGCCTAATTAGCAGAACAGGACGTCTAGGAGACGTCAACTCCAACTTTCCTAAAAACCTGTTGAGATATAAATAATGGAACACTTTATTTGGTTGATTGTTAATTAAATCTTTCTTTTGCATCGTGCAACACACGTCGAAGGTATTACGGTTACTGCTGTGCGCATACGAAATGGCATCCTTAGAGAGTCAAAAGACGTTAACAATGTGAAGAGGAAACAAGAGGAAATTTATTGAAATTACGTCGAAAGGTACAAATGGTGTTGCAATATCTGTGCTAATGCATGAATATTTTCCTTTAGCTCAGAATCGTACTTATCTTTGTATCGGTTGCAATTTTGCATATCTCGCATTTTGAGAGCTTTGCACTTTTGCTGAGTTACAAGTTTCCTATTCAATGTTTTACATTTGAGAGAAGTATTCACCATCATTCTCTTTACTCAACTTCAATGCACAATATATTATTTTGTTTTTTTCTAGAGCTACGGAATGCAAATTTCTTTAATTCCCAGCGGAGAGGCGCCAGAGAACAATAAACGTCTAGTAGTTCTATTTTTCTAATAGGTACATGTTATCCGCTGTAGACATGGATGAAAACATCGTCAAAATTTAAATCAATGATTAAAATATGAATTCAATATGAGATACATAAATTAGCTCCCCCACCCGCCAAATTTAAATTGAAATCCACGTCCATTAACCAAGTAAACAGCTCGCTCGTTTCTCTTCGGTGTGGCTGAAATTGAACCGTGGGGGGTGGGTGGGGTGATCACGGGAATGGGCAGCCCTCCCTCCGTTCCCGAACGGCACAAAAAGAAGAAACGCGCCCAAGGGGGAGGAGAACCAGAATCACAAATCGCAGCTGAAAATAAGTGGGTACGCAAGCCGGCGAACCCAACCCTCGAATCCGCGTCGCGCCGACCGAGGGAGAGTGGGCGTTGACGATTCGGTTCTCCGCGCGCGGCAAAGTAGAGCGACATCATCCCCCTTCATAAATTCGCCTCCCGATTACCCTGCCGGTGTGCTCGTTAACAAGGCTAGGTTAACGGGCGACTCCACCCGCTCGGAAAGCGCCGGGAGAAATTTCACGAAATCATAAGAATGACTGATAACCGCACGGAGGCGGCGACTACAATCCACCGAAGATTTCAATTGCAAGTACGTAGGTGGTATTTTGTCCACTGAGTGACATAAAAAAATGGCAAGAATTGATACGGCTTGAAATTAAAGTTCAGACTCGGACGAAAGCCGTGCATCTCGTTAAATTTATCGTGACATGGCTTCGTTTATAGAATTCAATTGCCAAATTGCAAACGTGTTTTTTTTTGGCCTCGTACATCACCGCCACCCTCACCGTTGCGAATCAATCCATTTCACACCCACCCCCACCTAAAAAAAACCACCCCACCGAACGGATGAGTGCAATTGAAAAGGCAAAACAGAAAGAGACCGAAGGAGAAGCACAGTACGAGTCGCTTCAAATTACCTCGGTCGTCGCCGCACAAAAACATTAACTTGAAAGCACGAGTCGCGGTGCCGCCTTTGAGGAATATAACATTTGCGGAACGAATAGTAATCGTGATAAAAATGAATTTGGTGGTTTCTGTACTGTCACCCCACTTCGAAGGTCCGGGTTCAAATCACGCTGGTGACAGAATATTTTAGGGGTCTCCCAAATCCACATAAAAATATTTGGGTGCCATTTGGAGAGGAACTAGAGAGAAGTGCGTCATCAGTTGGATGGGAAGTTAAATAGCGTTTTCCTTTGTCGCCTATCGCTGAGGTTCGGCTAAAGTAGGTGCCGGGTGTCTCGTCACCCATCCCCCTATCCCCTGAAAATCCTACCATTACCAAGTTATCCGCTGATCTCTAGTGGCACAAAGACCTCAGCTGTCAATCGCCTCTCCTAATAACTCCTTCGATCGGAAATTATGTTAGACACGCTGTTACACGCTCGTACTAATCAGTTTCACCACTAACTAGTAGAATTGGATTTTTAATACTTGGGATAAATCCGAGACAAATTCATTTCAGAAGCTAACAACTCAAAGAAAAAACGCGCAGTGAGCAAATAAAACACCAAGAAAATACAAAGTCTCGCAATGACCACAAAAAATCAAAGACAAGGGACCTGGATATTCAAGGATTCAAAGCTAGATCAACTCTACGAAATCGATTTAAGTCAAGCGATTTGAACTGCGACCAAAAAGAGAAACTTAATGGTTTGATATTTAAGGAGAGAGATCGTCTCTCGACCAACGAAATGTGAATTATAGAAATCAGGATAGGGATAATCCCCTCTATAACAGGCTCTTTCCCCTGTGACACCTGCTATTCCGCAGGAAGATATGGTGCTCGAAAAAACATACAGCTTGCGTGAAGCTGAGGGTATCCCACAAGGAACAACACCGTGATTTAAGGTCAGCAACCGAACGCTCTACCAACAACGATATAACGTCCCATTGATTGTGACATCGAGAAGATAATCCACGTCCCTAGCGGCAGGCCGGAAAACGATACCACGGGAGTAGTTCGGCGCCAGGGACGCCGGATGGCCACGCATTAGGGGTTTATTACGATTCCAGAGGGAGATAAGCCACCAGATACGTACAAAGATAAATAAAAATAGTCTCATCTTAGCGTCGCAAGGACTATATTCATGAGCATGTGGACGGCACCTATAAGGGAGGCTGGGGAGTCCCACCAGGCCTCCTCGCTCCTTCCGCGTAAAATGATTCAGAGTGCTCGTGGTACTTAATGGAGACTCAATTAGTATCTTGGAGATGCCTGGCAGGTGGTCCCGACCGCAATGAATTTGTGCATTTTCTAATTTCAATACATGCATTATTTAAGAACTAACCAAGCCTTCATATTAATTAGACGCAACCTTCTTTATGTGTGCACGCAACTGCAGTGGACCACTGGTCTCAAAGGCGGTAAAACTCAAGGGCGAAGGAACTGATTTTCCAATCTTATTTTATGCAGAGAAAAACGAATTAACAATCCCGGTTATGATCCACGGTCGATTCATTCGCTATAAAATAACGTGTGAGGGAGAAAATAACCAGCGATGGAGGGATTACGTCTTTCTCGCACCTACTCCTCCAAATTATTTTCTTCATTAGAGAAAATTATACTGCTCCATCATTAGGCCAACCGTTCTCCTCCTGCTCCATGTTAAGGCTTCGCCGCTCACCGCCAACGCCAAGATTCACGCAGGAAAAATAAAATCAGATCGACTGGGAGGAGAGGAGAATAGGCAAGTCCGCATTCCTTAATGATCCCAGCGATCCCGGGAGAACACGCGCGCCAAATGCAAGTGCATCGCGCGTTTCCATGTGCTACTCCCAATTCATCAACAGCGTCAGTCTCTCATCCAGCACGCTGACCCCCCCTTCTCCTCCTCTCTGTACACTCGGAAAGGCCATCGGGGAGGCAGAGGAGGAGTGAAGGGCCAGCCAGAGCTTCTCCCCGCACACTCCCCTCGCTCCCGCATTCCACAGGGGAAAGAGAAAGTGACGGCCGATAACCGTAAAACACACATTCGGCGAGGGACCTCTTTACCGCCGCCGTGCGCTCTCAACACTCGTCCCATGACCTCCCCACGGTCCCCCTCCCGTCATCCCCGAAAATCCATCTCCCCTCTCTCCTCCCTCTATTAAGTTTACCCGACATCACCGACCCAGTCCACTTCCACCCCATCCACTCCTGCCTTGGAGTGGACCCCGCGGGCATAACTGAGGGAGTTAGGCGCGGAGGGACATTCGACCGAGGAGATAGGGAGGACGTTGACTGCCGAGGGACTTTTTTTCCGTCCCAAGATGGACATAATGTATCCCTCTTCCACAAAACGGGATAAGTGAGCATTTTTTTTCTTTACGAGGTGGGGACACGTCGAGCTGGACGCTGCCTCGCCAGGCGTCAGACAAGTTTCAAAAGAGAAAGAAGAACCCAGGTTAATCACTAAAACCCTATGGTTGCGTGTGGTGTGAGCCTCATGATTCACATTTGAATATCATTTTTTTAGGTTGGAGAGAAATGATAATGTTATCGCCAATCGCTCACAATTAACACCCGTGAGGGAAGTCAAGGATATCGAAACATATGGGCGGCCCATGGCAAAAGAGAGCCATTGGGAGAGAGGAAAGTCCGAATGATCTATTGAGTTTTGGCCCCATGGGATAGAAAGCTTACTCCCAATTCATTGTGACAACACTATCCAAGCATAAACCTTATTAGGTCAGGTTTCACTTTGCAGAAGTTTTGAACACCCATCTAATGAAAGAGAGAACGTACTTTTCCACTGAATTTATTTGGTTTGGTACGATGCCTTTCACCGTGATACGGCATCATCAGGTACACATTTGTAATAAGATAAATATGGGGAATAAAGTATACTATATAGGCATCGTGTGATGGGTGGGGGTGAGTTTGTGCACAAACAGAATTGGTTATTTCGTGGAAACCAGTGACTAATATGAAGTAAAATTGTAGTCATTCCGAGGGAGAGGTGGGCGATGGGGGGATGACAAGATATAATATAAAATGTTGGGAAGGGAGTTTTGGTCAATGAGGGGTGGTGGGATAATGAGACGATTGCGGGGGAGGGGGTGGGAGAATACCAATTCTATTTGAGCTTCACCTCACTCCCACCCGTCACACTTTGTCTATATATGTACACTCCATTTGTATCTTATTAAAAATTTGTACCTGATAATGCCGTATAATGGTCGTGGTGCCAAACAAAATATATACCGTGGAAAATTACGTTTTCTATTTCATTTGATGGACCATTCACGCAGTTTATTAAGCATGTTCCGTAAAGTTAGCCAACCTGCCGTTCAAATTTTACATATCTGTACCCGTTTCGGTAGAGCCAATCTCCGATGGACCTGAGCCCAACCCAATACCCCCTAAAAGGCTAGGACAGATGTCCTTAAGAAAAATAGGTCATGTAAATTCTCTCCTACCACCAAATTGGTCTTTGAAAACTGAAAAAGGCACAATAATCCCCTTTACTACAATTCCCAAGGAAGATTTTTGGTAGCTCATGAAAGCGAGGCAGTTTATCCCTCGTCATGACCACGTTTTTAGCATTTTTCTCGACCCAGTCGTCCGGCTGCTCCCGCAACCACAACTGCAGCTCGGGCAAACAGGAATCATCCCTGCCCTCGAATATAAAAAGCCGAGCTTGAATTCGTTGAGAGCTGATTCTTTTCCTACAACTTATTCCATCTCCCAACGCAAACATCAGTGCCAGTAGAAGAGCATAGTGGAGAGAGGAAAAGAATTTCGAAACATTTCTATACATCCTCACAATTGAACGCGAACAATTCATCTGCGACCGAAATCCAATTAGCATAGCCACAAATTTTCCAAGCGGACCAAATAAATTCAATATGAAGTTATTTTCTATAAATATCCAAGTTATACGAATAGCATGCCGCTCAGAAAGCCTACTAACGTGCAAGGTCACCATTCTTCGATCGCAGAAAAATTCTTTCATCAATAAACACCCATACTGTACAAGTATGGTACTTGATTTCATTCGATAACAAGCACCAACAAAGAAAATACATACACCTCAAAACCTTCCACTCGTGGGTCGGTTCAATTAGTGAGGGAAGACCTGCTGAACTCGTACTAAGCTCTTGGTCTTAAATGCATGGTAAAGATAGGGTCTTAGTTAGGCACGTACAGAGGCATTACCATGGTTGGAAACCCGGAACCTCGGGTTAGTAACTAAAGTACGCATGCATTGGGACACCTGCTCCTCCGCTCAAAGTGATAATCACGATGATAATAATAATAATAGTCGAAAATAAATAATTATAGACCACTTCAAGTCGTTAACTAGATAAGAAGAAACCTCCTAAAGTATTCGTAATCGTTAATAATCTCCAAAAAGGCACCAAGATGGCACTTAAACAGCGTGATTACTTCGCTTGTTCCATGATACGATAACACTAAACACATATAACCTGATATAAATCTCAAAAAGAATTCTAAATGAATTAGCAAGACAGAGAAGTTGAAATCTTGCATTCGGGATGGGTTAGTCCCATTCACCTTCTCCTTGTGACGCCTATAATTTCGCAGATAAAGATAGTATGTGCTTCTTGGGTGGCAGAGGGTGCCAACAGGCAATTCCCAGCTATGAAACCGGGAGTCTATAATTATAATTTTCAACAGTATCACTGATTTCTCCCCATTGTATTCTTCATCCACCTTCTGGTGGCACACAATAGATGAATAATAGCGAGTCATACACTTCTCTGGTATAATTTCAATTGGCATTTGGCAGAGAAAGCCTTGTGATGAGCAACATCCTCCAGAATTCCTGGCTATTTCCGCGTACATTTATGGACATTTTATTTTTCGAAAATTGAAAGATATTTATCAACATCAAACAGTTTTTAATCGCCAATTTTATTTAATTCGATATCAACCTACCCAAAGTGATAAATACCAACATTCCTTCAGCAGATACCTGATTTTAATAAAATACTAAACTATTTTATGACACACATCAAAGTTTCAGAAATTTACCCTTTAACATCTATCGGTTATTTAAAACATTCATCTCGAATCTGCCATTCGTCTCAGACAAATAAAGTCAGTATATGTGGGTAGGTTTACGCCAAAGCTAACTTAAAACGCCTTAATAGTCGCCAATCCCAGGAGTTCATTCCCAGCCCTCTATTGTGATCTGCGTGAATGCTTTGGATGGGCTAAGCAGATACTCAGTCAACATCGATGAACTCCATCCCCAATTCAATGAACTCGCGAGTGAATGCATGGAAAAAGAGATGAGTGAGTCTTCTAATTCCTGCATGCTTCATCCCGAACAAAAAAACTTGAGAATTCAAAGCACGCGAAGAAAATAAGTTTAAGCTGAAGAGAAGAAAATTCAAGTCAATAAATTACTTAACTCGTTTTTCGGTTGGGGGGAGGGGGCAGGCTTCATCTAATCCCAAAACCTATGTTGCCAACGATATGTACCAACATAATCCGAGAGCAATCATTTCCTGGGGAGAAATTTACTTAAATATTCTGGAGAAGCTAAGTCATTTTATCCTAATTGGCAAAGAAAGGCTGGGAAATAATTGCTACTTACTCCATTGGGTAATGATACCGTCAAAGTACTCTTTACGCGACACCGTGGGCTCGGATAGGAATAGAAGTCATTTCCAAAGCGTCGGACGAATTCAAAGCAGGAGAGGGGTTCGGAGAATGGGAAAGGGAAAAGGCACACCTGGTCACTACACGCAACCAACAAGCCGACGACCCCCCCCCCCCCCGCTGGTATCCCACTGCGACGAAAGGGTAATTAAGTATTGAAAACCGAACATATTCTCTTCTTCACCATTATGCGCGATTTGGGACAGTTGACAGGCGGAGAAGAATAATTTTGTGTCCAACTCAAGGCGGATAAAAGGTCGGGAAAATATTTCCGAGGGAACACAACGCCACTCATATTCCTCCTTCTAGGGGCGCAGAAACACGAAGAGAGCACGGAAATACAGGGCGTTTTTAGGGGTGCGACTGACGAAATAAATTCCTTCCTCCACCATCTAATCCGATGACGGATGGTTTCTTCCCTAGTCACCTGGTGTACAGGATGTGTAACGCTTAGAATGCACCCGGGCAAGCCTCTTACGATAGGATTAGCGTGAGAAAACTTTCAAACGCGAAGCAACGACACTAATGCCTACACACGAAATTCCTGGCGTTTAAAAACTCCCGCGGGCATAAATTTCGACCGGGAGTCACATTATATAACCCAACAGTGGATCAAAATTGTGAAGCACACCCCTAAAGCGATCCGAACACCTCTTTTGGTAGTCCAAGATATTCTAAGTATGAGCCCAGAGCGCGGCCTCTGAATACTGAAAGCCTTCGTATGCTGGAACCTCAGGTGCAGGAACAAAGGCGTAGCAAACCGGAGACGATAGGACGGGAGGGAGGGAGGAAAAGTCACAGCAATGCTCACAGTCGCGGTGAATCCCTTCCTAAGTCTGAGCTATCTTAGGATTTTGGTTATCTCCCAGAATTACATTACTCTGCAAACAACATTCGAGGCGAACCTCGGGAGCAGGAATGTTCAGATTTCAACACGTGATAAGTCACAAGAGACGCCACTCCAACAATTCTCATTCCATATGACGACTAGGACGAATTGATTGATCGGTCGGTTAAAAAAATGAAAAAGAATGATTTTGAGCTGGGCTGTTCTAGGTTATCGTCTGAGGGACTAATACGGGTCTCTTTAATCACAAAACTAGAAAGTTTTAAAGAGACTCCCCGCCGTTTAAGTTCTGCATTCAACTCCGGGAACGCGACACGAGCCGAATTCTAACGCTCGGAGGTCGATGAAATAAAGCCGCCTTGTAACGCAATGTGCTATCTCGGATCAGTGACTTAAATCTCTACCTAACCCATCCTTGAAGAGTCAGAACTAAGTGCGGTCTTAAAAGTGGATTTTTGTATTTTTTTAAATGAATGAAGTCAAGTCAGCGTGGTCCTAGTAATCACAAAGGTTGAAGATATACAAGTCATCTTCAATTTGCAACTCACACATGAATTCATTTATTTCGTGGGAATTGTTAGGAATACAAAGCCCCACACAAATACCAATGAAAAACTTCAAACCATTAACGGTAACTCAGAAGCCCGCCCAATATATGGTTGAGTACGTATTATACATTATTCGTCTGAAAAGTAACTTCAACGGCACACCGGGTCATTGAGAGTCCATCGCTTTTGGCGCAGATCATAAATTTTGAAAATTTCTTCATGCATTCATACCTTTATTCTGATGACTTTTGCTGTCAACATTTGCTTTTTTTCTTTTGGTGCATTTAACTCGCCCTTTTGACAAATGATGCACAACTGCCAATGAGAATGAAAACGCCCGTATAAAAGGCTTAAACCAATTACGAATCAGTAACTCAAGACTCGCGGCGTTTTTTGACAAAAATCTATATATCTCTTTCGTGGTTATCCTCACACATGGCGGACTGGTCCGAAATTTGCATGATTCATAATCAGAGGAAAACCAAGGCTAATTCCTAACTTACGATACATCTAATTTCCTTAACGGGCAATTGTTCCTTATTGAAGAATCGGTTCTGTAAACTTGGAGCACTGATGTGAGATAACTCCTCGTCACACACCCTACCGGTTGTTAGCTGGGTAATATGTGGATGTAGCCAGAGAGAGTTGACAAAATACCCCAAGTAAATAAAAAAGGAAAAGATATGAAGAAAAGATTAGCGAAAAGCATGATATGGAGCGTATTTCTGAACGAAAATGGAGACAAGACAAGAAGGTCGTTAAGACAAGAAGATTGGAGCGTAGATTGGAAACTTTTGATATGAAGAGAAGAATGAAATAAATAAAATGGACAGGAAGGAAAACAAACCAAGAAGTTCTCACAATGGTAAGGGAAGAGAGAAGGTTATCGGGAAAAATCCGAAGGAGACAGGACAAGTGGATGCAGGACCCAGTCAGTGGCAATGGAATGTTGAAGACTATAATTGAGGGAAGACTGACGGGCAATCGAGGGAGGGGTAGGAAAGGAACAGGCTTGTTGGACGGTAGGAAGTAGGGTAGAAACCTTGGGGAAGTTAAAAAATTGGTTTATTTAAATGTTGGTCCTGGGATATTTAGTAGTGTATTAGACGGCGGTTGGAAGAGGGTAAGTACTTCCTCCCTGAGCCCATGAAAACCTATCTTGACTAGTACACTGATGCTGATAGTAATGTAAAAGTATGAATTTTAAAGTTATCCACATAAGTAAATGATACGGTCTTAACGCACGTCTCCCTCAGTTTCACAAAGTGGCTGGCAGGGTATGACGCGGATAAATGAAATGCGAGAGTACGTAGGAAGGGATGGATTGCACCTAAGAATGAAAAGTACAAACATCACGCGTAGAAAAATTTATAAAGACAGAAAAATGTCCCCACAAATTTATTTACACAAAACCCTGCGAGAGGCCACCCGGGGTTTTACCGGAAACGGCCGTTTTAATGTAATTTTCTCAATTTTCCCAACAAACATAGTCGTTTTCCCAATTTCTTTATTGACGAATTCCAAGAAACTGCAGGAGATGCCGCAAGAGTAATTTTTAACGGAGTCATCCGCTAATATGCATTTAAATGCAACAATTTCAGAGTGTAAAAATCGGTTGCTTACCTAGTTAAAGCACTTGGCCGGACATCGAGGGATCCGGGTTCGTATCCCGGTCAAGGCGAATGATTTTTGCACTCTAAAATTGTTGCATTCTTTCTTGATGTTTACCTCAAAGTTGGTAAGCACAGTGAAAGACTTACGGTACACAATTTATATCACTATAAACTAACGTTTTTTAGTCTAAACGCGATGTAACATATTTAAAATTTCTTATAAAATTAGATGACTATTGCCTAAACGTATCCATATTTTAAAATGATAAAAACCAACTTACCCACAAAACTATCGTAACAAACAGGAGGTCGCAGCTACATTAACTTGGATCATCCATCATTTCTCTTACCTCCACCGCCTACCACAAGTATCACTACTGTAGGTCCCATCTAGAGTTTTCAATTTTACCCATCACTAGTGCTTGCAGAACGGTTTGCCTACGCTAAACTCCTCATACTCTCGCACCTAAAATGTACGCCACATCGGGAATTCCCGAGTAGCATATCAAATTCCCATATGTTTTCAAAAATCAGACCCTTTTTCCATCCATTAACTTCCCAATTTTTCTAAGCAATTAGAAATCCCCGACTTTTTTCCGTTGGAGTGGTTTCCCTTATCATTTATGAAACCGAGCACCACCAACGCTGAAACCTACTATCGGGGGTCGGGGAGTGGTGGCCGCGCTTGGGTCGGGAGGGCCGCCGAAGGGAATTATTTCATCGCAGGTACACGAGCACCAATGCGAACACCATTCATTGTTTCACACCCCCCAATGAAGAAGGAATTTGACGTCACTTTCGCCAACATGGCTGCGGAAATTCCGAGTGCCTATCCAAGACTACCAGTGACCTTTCGTGACTCAGCACTTCATTAAGAAGCGCTCGTTCCGTGCGAGCACGAGGAATTCCAAGCGCGAGAGGGGGAACTGCTTATGCCCTTCGACCGTCACGTAAGAGAGCTGGATTGACTGCTGCAACCTCACGATTTGAGATCATGAGAGATCCTTGTGCAAATGACTGCGATGACACGGAGGCGATGAATGAGACACGACGTTCCCACCGCCGCCGAATATCAACAGGGACGCGCATGCTCTGAATTATGGAATGAGCGAACAGAAAAACCGGTTACGCTGACCCCAGGCGGACATGTGTCGAATTAGAAGATAGAATAATTACACGCCCCTTGCCACCTAACACCGCCCGCTCACCTGCGATAGCTATGCCACCAATTACTGTTCGCGCTAATTATTGTTGCATATTCATATGCAATCTGTAACTTGGACCTTGGAATAAAAGGAGATGAAACTCTTTTGAACGACGGTGCCACACACATGTGATGTAAATGAAGTAAATGGCCGATGGATCAACGAATGAATATGCAATGAATGAAAATAGATATGATCGCAGGCGCGAAGTAGATAATTGGTAACGGTGGTGTATACATGTTGTCGATATTCTGCTTGAATTTTGAATAGACCAATCTTTTTTAACACTCCTTCAACATGATTTGACTATATCCTGTTCTTGAATGCTCTTGTATCTAAGTACTTTCTTCCGTGTGATTAACACTCTTACAGGGTATGATCGAACCGATATTTGTGTAAGTTGTGTCACGATTGTGATTGTACATGCATGGCTCGGGGTGATCGAGATGGTGTGGCGGCTATCGTACTAGCTTCCCACCCAGAGTGCCCGGGTTCAAATCCCGGCGATGTTGAATATTTTTCAGTGATATCTCATCCCTGCTTGAGGTGCTTTGTGGAGGGCACTTTGAGTGAGGACGCCGTCCGTCGGAAAGGATGTTAAGCTGAGTACCCTTTGGCGTCTTTCCTAAAGAGTAGGCTAATGCCGACGCTGGGTTTTTCTCCACCCTTCATTCTTTCCTGTCCATCCTTAATGGCGCAAATGACGTCGCCTCCCCCAAATACTACTACTGCACGGCTGGTCACCTAACACCACCCGCCACACGCTCTTGAGGCGACTTCCGGGGTATTACTGTATGTAGATATAGATGACGACGTGTCCTAAAGAGTAGAAGAGAAGCGCAGCTTATGAAAATCCATGTTTCACAGACGGATGCAACTATTTGGATACCTATTGAGCGATAAATGACTCCTTAAATACATAATACAAGGACTTTTGGATGGAATGTATGGTAAGCAAATGCCACGTTTAGGTTACATATACCAACACGCAGAGGATCCTCTGGTAGCTTCTTAGAAATTAAAGGTACACTGAAACATGTGAACAGAGTTGTTGCCGATCAATCTCCTGATTGACCACTAAAGATAAATATTAATAAAATTACAATTATTTATCAATTTTGAAAAATTATATATCTCTACAATTTGAAGAGTAGTCCTAATTGAGGTCTTAAACGCGTGAATATTCAACATCATGTCGATGTAAATTAGCAAAAGAGTTACCATTCATTCGCCTCTGACAGTCAGTAGCTTTTAGATTTAAAAGGCCAGGAAAACCTAGGCCGGAATTCATTTAGATATGCTTATTAGTTCTTCTAATCGTTCAATGTTGCAATGAGTGTCACCTTAAATTAAAACGAGTCAATGAAGCTGCGCAAAATATCATGGAAAATTTTCTATTTACGACCGGGTTCAAATCAGAGCATCCTTGGCAATGGGTTGACTGGGCTCGAGAGAGGTTTGAAATTATATCTGCGCTATGCATCGGAACCGGTTGCGAATAAAAGAATTATCAGAGGAATTTTGCAAACAATTTACTATCACTTCCATTCGGGTTCTTTCGATGTTGTGCTTACTGAGATAACATAGAGATAAACGACGTCATTTCCTTTACGATGGGAAATTGGGACTGCATAACGCCGATGGCTACATTCACTCCACTCCAGCAGCCTTAAAACTAAAATATTCAGCACTGAATGGTTGAGGCCTTAACTTTGTAGAATTCCATTATTAACTTAGGAGAAAAAAACACAATTTTATCTTTGCTTTTCTACAGAATAGACTTTACTCGTCGACTAGTTTCGTTTACACAATAAACATCATCATCACTAGTCCTGATGATGTTTATTGTGTAAACGAAACTAGTCGACGAGTAAAGTCTATTCTGTAGAAAAGCAAAGATAAAATTGTGTTTTTTTCTCCTAAAATATTCAGCTTGATCCTCGTGAAAGTGCATTGAAAAAACTGCTAGGAACACCGTAGCAGTAATTTTAGTGAAGTCACCAGCAGGTATGGGCAAAAATGCGAGAAAACTCACAGTGGAAAAAAATATTCACGTAGACCGTGGATCGACCACAGATCCTTCACTTTCCACCCGAGTGTTTGGGACGAAGCTTGAAAGCACAATAAATAAACCGAGTGCGAAACGGAGAACGCCTTAACCCGGTAAGAATACTAACCAGAAAATCGAGGGAACCGGGTCCTAATCCAATTTGAACGAATGTCTTTCCATCCCATAGGGAAATTTCTTGCATTTTCGGACGTCCATACATTTAAAGATAATTTTGTAAAACGGATTCGATGCTTTCCCAATGCGAGCGATTTCTTCACGGCGACTCTCCACCGTCGGAATACTTCACCCGACGAGTAAAAACCGCGGTGACTTAAGCCCCATTTTGGTTAAACTTTAATTTTCCACCATACATGATGACATCCTGACAAACCGGTTTCTTACACGCGGCAGTACAGCTAATGACATTTCGGTGTAGAGGAAATCGCTCCGTCAATCGATATCTTATATAAAGTGAAAAAGCAAATTTGTGGCAAATAATTAAAAAGAAAAAAAACTTCAGTGCATATGCTCCACCGAGTGATGTCGGATAGGTGGGTGGAGCGATGGGAGGGGAAAGAGGAGTAGGAGGAGGCAATGTCCCCGGACTCGAGATCTCCTCCCTCGACTAGGTTGCGCTTGCACCGCATCCCCGCTGCCGAGGACTCCCTCGTGACTAGGCGGTTTCGGGCCGCGTGGAGTAAAACAAGGCGAAGGAAAGGGGAGTACGGGGAAGGGAAAAAGAAAAACGCTTCCCAACATTCCATTTACCTTGCCCGGGGCGGCAAGCCCTCCAGAGTGGAGAGAGATAGAGAATGGGAGGTGGGAGGATGATGCATCGGACCATCCAGAGCCTTCTCCTCCTCTTGAAACTTTTCCTCTTCCTTTTTTTCTTAATACGTTGTACGTTTATAAATCCACACACGCCGCGGAAACTCATCACACAGCGCCTCCCCCTTAGGAAGGGAAGAAATTAACGTGGAAAACGGGGTACGCCATCAGGGAGACGAGTGGGGCCCGCGCTTTAAAAAAAATACGGAAGCAAAACGAAGGTAGAGAAGAGCGACGAAATCATTCCGAGCGAGGGTTGGGAATTCTCGTCCGACAAGATCTTGCAGGGGTGGGGGAGGGAGGAAACTGTCGGTCGGCGCGCACTAAAAATGAAATAATGATGACAATGAAAAGGAGGAACGGCGGAGGGAAGAGTTGAGTGAAGAGCTCCCCTCTCTCCCCGACGGCTGTGCGATTGCGACATCCGATTCTCACCCATGAGAACAGCAACGCGATACATCGAATTTACATGTGAATGCATTGTTCTGCAAAGTGCGCGAATGGACTTGTCTCAAAATATATCAGGGAGGGGGGAGGGGGGGTAATGGTATTTCAAAAGTGTCCCTATTTCTTTGTCAAAATGAGCGTCACTTGTGTTTTATTTTCTGTCACACAAGCCTAAGAGAAACTATAGCATGACTACTCGGAGATTATTTTCATGGCAATCAGTTGACGACGTTGTGTACCCGAAAATTATCCAAAATTGAAACCGACCAATTGCCTTCATAATGATGAAGAATAGACTCGATGTCCCACACAAATTTCTCAATGGCTGATCGATCTCGAAGTACGTATCAAGTAATTATCAACTGACAAAAATCTTTTTTAACTGGAACTTGCACAACGTGATAAATCGACACCTAAAGAAAATATAATAACTTTGCATTATGATAAAAATTATGATAACTTATTACTTTTCTGCCCTTGATATGACAAAAGACATGATTTCCAACGCAATGGCGGCTACTCCAACGACAGTAACCAATTAAAAAGTTGCTTTCGCAGTCGAGGGCTGAGCGCTCCTAGGGCTGAGCGCTCCTAGGGCTGAGCCCTACACGCATCGCATTCAGGATAGGGGAGGGGAATTCCTTGTCCTTTTTCGCTAGCGGGCTAGGAAGGAAAAACCGAAACCGAGAAAACCACATATTTGGGGTTTATTTACCTGAGAATGTGATAAGCCATCATTCGGTAAATGCGAGGTCCTTCGGTCGATTGCCGAGCGCCCTGCCCACTTGGATACCACACCCAAGCCGATAATAAATTACATTTTGATTGCCTGTGCTGTTCCTTCTTCCTCCTGCATCTACATATTATACTGCAAGTCGTCACGAGGGCATGTGGCAGGGGGCGTTGGGCGTCACCAACCATCAGGCAGATTGGTGATTGTTATAGCGCGGGGTATCATCTTTGTTTACGGAAGGTCGTATTGCCGCACGTTTCCCATTGTTGAGGTCACGAATATTTCGAGGCAAAAAGGATCCTTTTTTAACATATCCGTCCTTGGTCGGGTTCCCTTAATCTCTCGTCGTGATCTCGTGACGAGGGGCTGAGATTATTCCCTCCTATGCGGCGTTAAACTCACACGATTTACGTTTATCTAGGAGGCAGTTTAAGTCGTTCACGTAATCTTCCTGGTGCTTTCGAAATATCGGGAACGATACGTCGCTTAATTAGGTCCATCGCCAAGTCGACAAATGGATAACAATTCCGCGATATGTTCAATTCAAACGGAAAACACGGAGGAGAACATTAAGGAGGGAGGCAGGGGTAAGGCAAGTTCACTTTCGAGCATGGCGTACCCCCCCCCCTGTGATCTTATCGTCCCCTCCCTCAATCCCATCCGTTCCTTCCCCACGGGCTAGCCCAAGACGGAAGGGGATAAGAAGGGGCCAACCCCACGGGGGCGGAGATAAGGATTGCATAAGAGCGGGGGTGGCGTGCGGCGACAACGAGTGATGGGGGGAGGAAGAGAAGGGGGTGGGTGAAGAAGAAGACACAAGTCGAGCCTTTTATAGAGAGAGAGAGAGAGAGAGAGAGGGGGGTGGAGGAGGGATGGAGAGTAGTAGTAGTAGTAGTACAAACAAGCATCCCGCTTCATCTTCCGCTCCCGACGACGCCGCCTCTCTTCCTCGACTCTTCCTCGCGGAGAGGAGGGAAGGCAATATATCTTCGGCGGCGTTTTATTACGCCATTACGAGAGCGTCCTCATCCGCAATGCCAACACGCGAACGCATGATTAAATTCGGGAGAGGGGAGGAGGGAGAGGTAGTGCCAGGAGTGAGGGAGAGTGTAACAGGGGGGAGGGGGTTGGGAGAGAGAGAGAGAGAGGGGTCAGCAACCTCCTTCGGGATGACGACGACTTTTCTCGGATACGTACGACTCACGCGGGGCCGCAACTCCCCTGTCCCCTCCGCCGCCCCTCAAACACCCACTCCGTGGACGACCACGCAGGGCCTCCACTCCTCTGGGTTCGCACACGAACGTCGTCTGCAAAGACCATCGGAGGCCGACTCAACCCCCTGATCCTAGCTCTCATGCGACCTTCCAAAAATTCAAGGGGGACTTTTTAAATCCCCGGGAATGATGGGATGGGAGTGTTAGGGGATGGGACATGGGTAGAATGGAAAGAAAGGGCCATTCATGAGGTCGGTTTATGAGGATGGTGAAAGAGAGAGAGAGATATGAGGGGGGGGGACAAACTAAGGCGCTGGGTTCCAGTAAAAGACGGAGGCCTCGCGGAGGGGGAGCTATCGAACCCCCGGCGCACGAAAGGCGAGAAAGAAAATGTTTGCGTGACTTTGCTCTCAATTTGGGTTTCCGTAAGGCTTAATTAAAAAAATAATTCAAGACGCTAAAATTTTTTTGTAAGCAGGAGTTTCTACGATAGGAAAACCACCAAGAAATACTTGGGATTCTTACCCAACGCACAAGTACAGAGAGGTATCCTAGATAATATACTGGTAGAGAGGTACACGCAGCTCATTTTCATGCCTTATGCACCAACTTCCTAGTTATAATAATACAGTCCATGCATATTTTCTTCAAACAGCCATATAGCATTCACAAAACAATACAATTACATTGCAAATATTACACGTCCAATTTTCATGCTTGGAAAAATTTACACAGAATTCGATAACTACCATGTACATTTTGCTGCTCAAAACTGAATCATGCGATGGGTCGCAGACTATTAGCCATTAGCCGTAATACCATGATTTAGCACCACATTTTTGTGAAGATGATAATGACATTTATATGCAATCATTTTAGAATTGAGGGCATTCGCATGTATGTGAGGACGCATTCATCGATGCTGAAATTAATGACAGGCCCGGATTTTTCAGGGCAAACACCATCCCTCCTCTCAATCGCCAATCTCCTTTCCTCGAAGCCCATCTCCTCGGCAAAACAGCCATTATGCCGCGCGGATTAATAAGCCATAATGGACCAAATCGAATTGGGAAAAAAATGATGAATCGTTGTTAAGGATCGGCTGAGCGATTCGGCGTTGCCCAAGCGCGTTGGCAGATTTGTCCAGCCTTGTCCAACAATCCAGCATTCGCTCTGCAGCTTAGGGGGTAACAAGAAAATCTTTGATAACTCATACAGAAATAACAATACATCTCATCTCAGCTTGTATCGTTTTCATATCGTAATCTATGATAGTCAATGCGAGTTTTAGGTGTTTCAACAGCTTAGAATATATCTATGACACAATCTTACTCAAGTAACTAATCAGAACACCAGACTTTGAGCCACTGGTAAGGTACGTTATCAATCTAACCGAACAGATTGGAAGGGAAAGAGTTTATTCATTTAAATTACTTATGCAAGCACTTGGCCTGGACACTCCATAGAGCATTTTTCACGTTCACTGCATTTGTAAGAAATAAATGAAAGGATGGTCCATATCCCCTCGGCCATTTACGACGAGTAACTCGTTTTAATTACAGAAAGAGAAGGAAACTCGTTTTTGCGCAAGAGTGGAAGCTTTAAGGGTGACCTACAAACCAATAGACCTCTGCAAAAGTAGCAAAAGTATTGACTGAACTCGTTTAATGCTGTACATAGACATGTTGACCTAAGCGAGAGAACATATTCTTGCTCACAAAAACACAGTCCTCAATTATTCAGGGTTCGTTTGATAGGTAAGAGTAGGGCCCATCTTTTGCCAAGGCGTGTGAAATTTACAAACTAGTTTACAAACCTGCCAGCTCATAGGTAATGAGCGGGGCCAAAACCTATCTCTACCCCGCCCGTTGTTTCCCAGGGAGATCTGTTTCGCATCCGAAAAAGCACACAGCTTGGGTGAATTTAAGTGTGTTAAAAGTCACCGGAATCGAACCAGGATTCTCTGGTCGGTAGTCGAATATCTCTACCCACTGGGCCCCAAAACTCCACTTTTCTCCGGGTTATATGGAGAGGATAATATCGTGCAAGTGGTTCTGGTAATCGGCAGCGAGAGTACACGGGTCGAACTTCAACGGAAAAAAATAAGAGAACCCAATCCCCTATATTAGGCACTTTTTGGAAATTCAAAATGGGAATATATTTCATGGAACACACAAAATACATCTAAACCCGCGATTAACCCAGGATGGTTGAACAAAGAATAGGGACCAAGACTGTGGGATCTAAAAGGACTGCAGAGCGTTGATTTTTCGGCGAATCGCGCATATAAAAAATGGTATGAAAGCGCGAAGTCTGTTCTTATCGGGAATTGGGGTACGGTCTGTCTTTCAAAAACAGTAACAGAAGAATGTACAATTTTCAGCATTATCACAAGAAAAACAATTATTCCACAGTTAAATTATTTAGTGAGAAGTCGTTTGATCACTTTCAGAAAGTAATAAAATCACGGAAACTGCCACATTAAAAAGATGGGCGTAGTACTTTAGCAAATCAAAGGGAGACACCTACACAGACTCGGCTGGTACGAGAGAAGTGGGCTAAGTGATTGATATAAACACCCGACCAACATTAGTTGAACAAATTACTCTCTCAGTCATTTGAGTTTCTCCTCTCTTCTACCTAATAATTCGCAATTTTTCCCTGTAGTTATGTGCAATGAGAAAACCTCTATAAAAACTCATACCCCAAACAATTAATATAAATATGGTGTTGATACATGAAGGTGCTTATATACCACCCATTCTTAGCCCTGATGAAAAGCGACGAGAGAGCTACTTCTTTTTCAAAGAATTCTTTCAAAATTCTTATTCTTATAAATGAGAAACCGGAAAGGAATAACATGTTTAGCATGCATCTCAAATGTCTTCCTATTCAACTGCCATGTAATTAATACCACAGGTCATACTTGAAGCACCATTCTTGGAAGGCAATGCAGAAAGGCCAGCGAAAAAGAAGAGAAAAAGGGAACATGTTATCTCCTGAGCCTAGGCAAACTACGTGTATTATACTACCACTCCAGATTTTTGGAATAAAGGTGCTGAAAAAGGTCGGGACAGTGGGACGCAAACTAATCCCGGCCAATAGGAACCCGACCCTCCCACCGGTGCTAAATAGCCTACGGTAACGCAAAAAAAAATTCGGGGCGCGGTTAAGAAAAGAACACCCGGGGAGAGGTTCCGGGGAACAGAATTAACGAATTGAATGATGGGAGAGCGAGGAGGGGAAAAGGAGAGAGCGGAAAAAATATGTGGGCTCGATCACCATCATACACACTCAGAACCAATCTTTTCGCTCATTCCGGGAAAACAAAAGACGGCGTGGGGGGAGGGGGGTTCGAAACGGGTACGAGGGGCGTCGGCGGCCCATCGTGGGAAGGAAGGAGAGGGGGCCGGGGAAGGTGTGCGATTCCGATGGAGTGGGCGTGTGTGTGTGTATGTGTCACGGGTCGGATTTCAAGCAGAACAAAGGAGGCGAGAAGGGGCGACGGGGAAGGGATGCCTCCTCCTTTCCGGCCGCCCCGCACGCACGGGTGGACACCCATTTCTCACGCCTCCGCGCGAGAAGTAGGAGCGAGAAGTAGGAGCGAGGCGTGCGACGATAAAAAAAAATCGCCCCCAGGACGCGCCGTGAAGGTCGGCCGGATTTAAAGGGTCGTCGTCGGGGAGCGAGGGAGAGGGCAACTGCCCGGCGGCGGAGGCTCCTGAGAACGCCGCCGGTTTGGCACGACACCCCCCCCCCCTCGCCATCCATCCTCACCTCGACGACAATAAGACTTATGAATCAAAAGAACCCTCTCGCGAAATAAATCATTACGTATGCCACTAGCAACGCTCAGCACTAAATAACGGATCCTGCTCCAATGAAAAGTCCCCAGCTCTTGACCTCACATCCTATGATGTCTGATTACCTCAAATGAAGAATCATGGACAAACTTAAAGGAAGAAACATTCTGGTATAATAGCGATGCCCATTGCCCGTACAATATCAAGTCATTGCGAGTAATATCAACTGTCACCCGAATTTCATCTCGATAGCGAACTAATGGTTAAGCATGGCCGATGTCAATTAATAGGAAATTCAATCCTCATCATTGGTTGTTCAATCCTAAGACTGCGACTATGACGGCGTTCCAGTCTCCATTTATGATGAGATTTTCTTTCCCCTTCACCTGTCCGAGGACTTCTTCCATTTCCTCGTACATTCCTTCTATTTCTTCTTCTGTATGACTAGACGTCCGTGTGTATACTTGCACGATCGCGGTGTCCGTGGGCTGTCCTTCCACCTTCACCGTCAGAATTCTTTCGCTGTACGGCAATATTGCCTTTACTCTTCCGCCCCATTCTTGCTTCAGTATGATGCCAAAGCCTGAGATCCTCTCCCGAGTATACAACTCGATATCCATCGCTCCAGTAGTCGTTTGCTCCAGTCCACTTGATCTTGCTGACTCCCAGATTGTCTATTCCCAGCCTCTCCATTTCTATCTTGCCGTTCTCCTGCTTTCCGCTCACCCCTAAAGAAACAATCTAAGTGGATCTTCTAAAATATTTGAGAATCTTTCACAGCACAACGTCCTTCGGTGTACCCTAGGCAGTCCTCTGGCAAATTTCCCCCACTTACTGCGCTGTGAGACTCAGGGACAAGAATATAAAAATAGTAGCAAAGGCAAAAATTGTGTACTCGTTGCATTTCTAAGACTAACTGGTATTTTTAAGCATTAATGTGATCATATCTTAAATGATACAATAAAATTAAGTACGCTTTGAAGATTTACCTGACGAAATCCTTAATTACAACCTCCGCAATTGAAGTTAAAAAGTGGACGATAATATCCCAGCAATATTTTCTCTTCTAAACACTCTCGGAAGACACAAGATTTAGTACTTAAGAGGGCAGTTCGATCGTGGCATGCATATCCGATCGGCTTCTCCTCACCTGGCAACCCGTTGCCATTGACCCTCGAATCGCCCACTCGGATGTCTCCTTCCACTGAAAAAAAATGTAAATCGCGCCCCCGCACAAATCAAAAGGATTGAGTGAGCAAGCCAATCGGTGTTCAAAGGCCTCGACCTCGAACAGCTGAGGCGATGGATTGAAAATAAAATCAACACGGTTAAGAGACTTGGCTGGGGATATCCAGAGGTATCGCTTAAATTTGAACCCGCCCTCCATTGACACTATCCATCCAATTTTTCTTATTAATCGTTATAAATGAACTAGCATTGAGATTAGCTTTTCACCCGGTTACTTTGCACAGAGAGCTATGGGCTGCATTCATTCCACAAAAAAGTTTTGCTTGGGTAATAATTGATACATCCTCAATTAGGCTTGGGCATAAGCGATCCTAAAAGGTATATCCCTTCCCACGCTGGAAAAGCTCACGTCCGCCACTGATCGGAAAACGCTCTCCATGGGAGACTCGGAAAATTCCACTCCACCACCAGCGGGGAAACATCAGAGGATTTCGCTCTTTGCGGTAAGGTGTCCGCTCCTTATATGTGCTTAATGGGGGAGGATTGAGGGGGTAAAACCACCCCTTCGAACCCCGCCGCACCCCCAACCCCATTACCTTCCCCTGGCCTCTCCCTATGCGTCGACCCACCTTCCTCGGCCCACACACCTCCCACACTTCGCCTCCCACTCGGCCATACCCACACCGGGATGTGTGTGCGCAAGTGTGTATCGCACACGGCCTCATAACATCGCGCTCACGCGAACACACTCGCCTTGAAGGGGGCGGCGGGTGCGCTCGCGCGAGGGCCTCTCTCGCTTCGTCGCTCTCGGGACTCCAGAGAGCCCCCGTTCCCTTTTCTGGTCACCGCCGCGATGGGCATACCCTCCTTCAGTCGCATCGGGGGCGATCGGGTTTTTCGAGTGCATACCTGTATGGTGACCACCCGAGTCACGGTTAATTTAAGACTTCGCACGCAGCGGGTAAGCGGAAAAAGCCTGAAAGGAGAGCGGCGCACGAGAAATTGAACGACCACTCATTGCAGAAAAAAAACGATGAATGCAATCATAGGCATATCCCATGGATGCCAGGCTCCCCGCGCCTCGGATTATTTAAGGAGTACAAAAGATAAAGTTATCTACCTAGCAAAAGCACGCAAAAATAGTATCAAGGGAAAAGGTCGTTGAAAAAAGCAGCGCCCAAGCCAAGGTACATGTATAGTTTGGTCCGTGTGTAATAGGTACATGCACGTGCAACACGTGACCCACGTCGTGATCGGAACTCCACTGTTAAATAACCGCCACCGCCCGGGTTTGAGACCGAGCCGTCGGAAGTAAGTACCTTAGCCACTAGTCGAATTCGAGCCCCCAGCACAAATGTTTTGGTCCCGCGAGATCTAATTTGAAACATGACAATCCTGCATACACATTCATGTCGTTCAAGCTGCTCGGTTTTCATGTGATTCTCCGCGATGCGCCCTCCCGGGCCTCACCGGTCAGTAGCCCAGCGCTCTGCCCACTGGACTGACTGACTGCCACGCCCCATATGGTGTCGAAAGAGACCAGCAAATACTCGTAGCTTACCATCTTCCCCAATGGTGGGAATTCCATCAAATTCTACCATACCGTATTTACTTCCAAGAGAACTTTCCCTCGTGTAGGTAGGTATATTTCAAAATACCCCCCCCCTCCGCAATATTCCCAAAGTAGAATTAGGGGACAAAAATCCCTGTATGTAACTTCCACCCTAGTCTTTCGCGGTCAGATACCTCAAAACAAAGGCAGCATCAACTACCATGAATATTTCTTAGTTGATATATAAAAAACATATATATTCCCTACACATGCGGCCTCCAAAATGGTGTTCGAAGGTATGCTATGGTTCCACGATAAGGGAAGAAAACTAAGACGATCCTTCCTTATGAAATAAATATCGGCTGTGCGCGTATATTCACGTTCGCGGAGTTTCCCTGGAATTACAGTTTGAAGGAATTCGTCCTGCGTTGGAGATTTTTCATACATTATTGCCTCTTCAACTATAGGCATGCAAATAATAATTGTTTCTAAAAGTGGTACTGTATATTTGACAAATGCCTCATCGCACAATATTATCCTGACTATTGGAAATTCCACGTCTTTTTTCTAACTATAAAAGTTTCGGAGATCAATTTGGATAAATGGTTAACATAATGACGAACAATCCAAATAACGAATCGCTTGCGCATTTTTTAGCCGGCTGTCCTAAATATTTTATGATTTTCCCTCTTTCATTTATTTCCCAGCAGAGGAAAGGTTGGCATCATTTTAGGACTTCTTTTATCTATAATCGACTCTTACAACAATCTAGTAATGATCATAGATGAAAAATTTATTTACTTAATTCATTCGGGGAAATAAAAACACCACAAGGAAAGACATGGGGAAACAATTATGTCAAACTTAAAATAAATGTCACGCTGCGTCATTAACAACAGAACTTTTTGAAATGGCACTCTGTGATTCATCTTACTTGCGAATTTTATCAAGAGTAATGTAACGCACTCTACTTCGCGGAAACATTTTTGCAATACACTTTACAAATGACAATCACCGTTCAAACCATAACATTGACTATTTTTATAGTTCTAAGAACAAAGCTTTACAGTTGAAAAAAATCACCATTCAACATTTCAACCAAACAGAAAAGATTGTTCACATTTAAACCAACCAAATAGCTCCAGGGTGAACATGCTCACTAGCCAACCGGAGGTTTTCGGGTCCAGATTCACAGATTAACCCTTCTCATGATGGCATTTCTACCACCAATGATTTCCGCATGGAGACCCCGAAAAAAATACAAGCGATTTTTTTTACGGAAACACGCGAGTAAACACGGAAACGGAAAAGTTCAAATGAGCCATCGCCCCCCCCCCTCCACACTGGTCAATGGCAAGATGGTGTGGTGCGGTGTAATTGGGGCTTGCGATTCACAGACAGTGAAAGGCTTGGATCGCAAATGACCACAAGCAAAGGGCGAACAGGAAACGTCTTTGGAGCGGGAGGAGAGCGAGCGGAGATCCCGGCACTCGACGGGAAGGATGAAGGGAAGACGCCGCCGGGCACTCGAAAGGAGGAACTTCGCCCTTCACTTAATCATCGGGGATACGCCGGGGGGAGAGAGAGAGAAGGGGGGAGGGGAGATGCGGGAGGGATGGTGGGAGACAGATGCAACCCAGCGCATTCAGACTGAAGGAAGAGTCCAGGAGGGAGATGACTATCGTCCCTCCGGGGAGGGTAAAAATAAAATTGCCGAGAGATCGCGAAGCAGCGGCCGCAAGAAAAAATGACGCCGACGTGTTTTCCGGCTGGCGGGTGGGTGAGTTTTGAGAGAAGGAGATTAGGATTTTGGAGGGGGGGGCGGACGTGAGATCCATTAAACTGGACCAATTAATCCGGCCAGAACACTCGCAGCTCTTAGCGGTGCCGACAGCGACGCTTATTTATCGGGCGCAATTATTATTAATATTCTCGGCGGTGAGGGAGGGAGAGAGAGAGGAGGACCTCCTGGCCTCCCGTCCGCGAACCTCGCGAAGTGGGAGCTGGATGACGACGCCCCTCGCCCCCCGCGCTCTTAAAGGGCGCCCCCCCTTCCTTCGCGAGATCGCTGACCGGGCGCGCGCGCGCGCGCCACGGGAAGAAGCGCGTACCTCCCGCCGCCTCGCCCCGTTCAATCATCCGAAAATGCAAATAAGGCGATTGATTCCGCAAACAGGTCGGCGCGAAACTGAGCGATGAATGCGGGGAAGGGAGTGGTGGGAAGGGCCGAGTCGCCTCCCCTCCGCCGTCGTGTGAGCAGTGGCGTGATCGCCGCTTTATGTTGGTCCCTTCGCGACGATGACGATTGCACCTCGCGGTGCTCGCGTACGTACGTAAAATTTACCACACCCTGACGAGAGAAAACGGGATGATAAGGTGAGCACATCGGAAATAGGCGATTAGATAAGGCTCCCATCGGTTTCACCGCAAATTTGTGCCACTAATGGATTTGGGTGAAGGTTGTTCCTCAGCGCAATAAGACATTCCAAAGTTCGCAAGGTGTATTCCGATTGTCATGGGCTTCCATGGAGTCGTGATGCATAGTACAAAAACACTGTTTCGTGACCCGCGCGAGTGATAGCATTTGTATTACAAGTTCTCAAGAGGGAGAACTACCAGAGTTCACGCAAAACTAAAATCGGAGGCGAGATTAGAATCGGCGACCTTAGGGTTGGCATGTAAGCATCTCACACCCATTAGGATATCTGGCTTAGTTATTGTTGATATGCCCATCATATGTATACATGCTTTCATCATTTAAACTGATATCGTATGGAAATTAAAGCACTTGCATAAACTCTTAACTCCCCACAGTCTGTCTGGTCTGCCTATATTACTCGACAGAAATGACGCAAGAGTTGTTACCAAATGTTAAATAAACTTGGCCGAAGCCTGGAATCCGAGTACTACACAAGATTCTTTGAAAATGGCAATGACGAACAACAGAGCGAGAATGTTCACACAATGACATTATCACCTGGAGTGAGTACTCGGAGATGGAGAGTACATAGTGAAACAGAGTAACACACATGGCCACAAGTGAATAGAAAGGAATCGGTCGTAATAAACTACGCAGCGGCCTGCAAGCAATCAACCTTGATCTAGATCGCGTGTGCAAGTCGGCAACGGAAATAAAAAACACACCACTGAAAATTGTGCACGACCACAGGCCTTTAAGACCACCGCGTCATATTTCATCAAGGGTGAAATCACCCGGAAAATATTCTTTGCGAGAATCAAACTGTGAACTCTTAAACGGGAGACATGCGGCGGTGAAATATTCACTCTCAAAGCATCAACTATGTGCTTAATTCTTCAAGGAGGGATTCATTGTGGGTCCTACCAAATGGGAGCATCATTTGGATCCCAAAAGGAAGGTCAATGGCACTAAAGTCTTTGAAGGGAATTCCCCGCGAACAATTACGTTTACAAACGAAACTAAAAAGATAAAAATGCTACAGTCGGTTAAATGAACCTAAATACCTACGTACAGACCTTTCAAACGCATGAAAATTAAGATAAATAATAGTGAAACTTATCTCAAGTGTATTTCTCTACTCGTAAATGGCTCTCTCTTGCTTCATCCTGGAAGTAGAGGGAGAACTTCGCATGCGAAATTAACGGTGAGGTAATGAAAATGAAAGCAAACTTCTATATACGCAGACGTGCGAACTGAGGTATATATACATGTAGACATACGGGCATTTGAAGTCACAATACAAGATTTTTACACCCCACTCAGCAAGTTTATCTCACATATACACATTAATTCAGGCAATTAAGTATCCTCCCCGGGTCATTTCAATCATCAATTTATTACCTTCACACGCTAAACTATTTTTTTTTAATATTGGATGTTTCATACCTGAAGGATGTTTGATGGTAATGATGCTTAAGTGCTAATTTTATTATAAATTTCATTAACTTTTGTGATTTTTCCTTCTCAACTTTCACTCGGACTTTGACGCTTCGAGTAAACCCAGCTGAGCCTCATTGCGAGTACGGCTCATACTCAACCGTCGATAGCTTTTAACACCTGACGTGAACATAATATTTGCTCTCACGCACGTATGCTACTTTTCCATTCCCCGCCGTTTTCACGTAAATAACATTTCACTAAAGCTATTTTATCATCTCCTGTCCTTTCTCACGGACGAGAGTGCAGAGTAGTCACTTTCGCTTGGCCGGCGACAGGGCACGACCGAGGGAGCAGAGAAGAAGGTGGGCACTCCGACCAGCACATCCGACCCCAAACTTGAACAATTGAACGATGGATGCAAGCGGTAGATTGTAAGGGATCTCTCGGGTAGGGGAGACAGCGGAGGAGGTGGAAACGGACGGGCAGAGAAGAGGAAAGAGAAGTAAGCCCCTGGGTGCAGCGAATTCTTCAACATATCCACCGGGCAATGCAATTACATAGCGCAATAAAGCGTCAACGTATCATCGACAACATTGCGAATGGAAAACGAATTCACAATTTACGCTACAGACTAAGATATTGCGTTTACATTGCGATAGCCATTTTCACATTTCATTTTATATATTTACTCCATATTCCTTCATCCGCAAGTCTCTGGGAACCTGCAGCTCCACCCAAGCTATGTGATTTTTCGGGTACCAGATCTTCCTGGGAAACCATAACCGGCACAGGGAAAGGAACTGGCCCTCCTACCCTGATGTGTGAATTTCACACGCCGTAGGGCTTAGTACTGGGTTAAATCTATCATCACCTACCAAACCGACTTCGGGTTGATTACTATCTATGGTTTTTTTTATTCCTTCATCACTCTATGACTTCGTTTTCATTATATTGACACATTTACAATTTGAACGGAATAGATCATTGTAACAGGCACCCTTTGAATGACCGAAATAGAATTCGGCAGGTTTCGCAGGATCGCTGAAAATTATACACATCTTCGGGACAGTTAAAAGTTTACACAATAATGCAAACACTTTATCCTCAATTTTCGCCTTCTTTATTTTCTCATTGTTTTTACCATACTCCAGCCGAATGAAATTTCAAATTTTTACACACGATTTCCCGCTTACGTAACTTTGTTCTTTTCGTATATTCAATATCTACTCCCCCCATTATTTTCATCTCTTGAATCTACACTATGTTTTATATTGAAATTCCATTCCTCCACAACTAGTTTTAACACTTCTCCAATTGCCTACTTATCTGCGTAGTTTATTTTCTTTATTCTCAACCCCACCTCACATACTAGTATGCATCCTTCTCACGCTGATTGACTTCCTCATTAGGCCAGTCGATGGTATCGTACGAACACCTCGCTTAATATGAGTATTCACGAGGAGGAATAATATCGATTCTCTCGACGTACCGGGAATATATTTTTGCAATTAATTTTAAAAATATACATTTTTCCTAACACTTAATACCCATGTTTGAAAGTGTGAGGCGCCTACCAAACGTACACCGCGGCGCGCCGCAACGCACTTTCTTCCGGCGCCCTTACTTGCATTGAGATATCGTAGGAACAATCACCAGCTACTCAACGAAAACATCGCGCAATATTTTTCGAGGTGGACGGAGACGCACCCTGGGGGTGGGGGGGAGTACGAAGGGGAAGGAGAGCGGCAGGAGGTCGGAGTGAGAGGGGCGTGGCAGATCAGGGAAAGGACGAGGAAGTCAGCCTCCCGAAGCCCACAAATCTCAATGAAATCTCTCCCTTCCCCATCTCTCTCTCTCTCTCGGAAACCAAAGGGAGTATTAGGGGCGTGGGAAGGAGTCTCGGAAGGAGGAGGAAGGTGGAGGGAAAGTGAGGAGGCTCGCGGAGGAGGACGGGGAGAAGGCCGGGACCAAAGTGATGGCGGTGGCGGCTGCATGTCCTTGAGAGGAGGCGAGCGGTGGGAAGGGCAACGGCCAGGAGGGCCGCACGGTGCGCGCCGCGGGCCGGGTAGGTGGTGTCGCGGACGAAAGGAGGTGGCGGTTAAGGGAGAAAGACTTTTTCGACTCCGGGAAGAGGGAGAGAGATTGGCCCGCTCATCCCCTTCACCCCTCGCCGCCAACGACTTAAGGCCTCCGCCGCCAACACATGCACCCATTTTCCGAAGGGTGACTTCCACGAGAACGATTACTGCGTTATCATCTCAAGAGGGACATCCTACCTGGCACAGTAGTAGTGGAAACTTTTCTTCGAGAAGACCAAATGAAATACATACAAAGGGGGAGGAGAGGAGAGCTCACAAAACCTTTTTCGATCCGTCTCCCAGTTAATGGAAAGAAATTCTTCATACTTCTACTTTCCAATTTAATTGTGTATTAAGTTATGAAAACACAAGGAACAGTGCGCCGTAAAAGAATAACATGAAGTGCAAATTGAAGTATTTTTAAATACACGTAGGCGCCTAGAGATATGCATTGAAAAATGTTTTAAATATAACTCGTGCAACTCTAAAAATTAAAATCAACAAGAGCTTAATTTCGTGAAAATTTTACGTCAGTGCTTCTTCAATCGTGTATCAACGGGAAGAATTCACTCGGTGCAAACAAACATCTCGTAGGCTGCCGAAGGGATTGTCATTTTACAATTAAATAATTGTAATTTATGGGCTAAAAGTTACTTTACCGTTTCTTGCTCGAGTTTTTAAAGACTGCTTCGAGTACTCCCGCTCCTCCACGTGGGATAGGAGTACATTATCTAGGTGCGATCGGAGTAAGAGCGTTATCCTTAGGCTACGGTGGTATGACCATCAGCAGCTGAGTCCCATGCAACGCGGGGCGTTTACGAATTCGAGGAGACACCAAAGATATATTTCGATAACCGTAACACATCGTGACCCCTTCAGGGGCGAGATCGAAAGATTCGATGGAATGCAGCTTCCCGACCACTGACCTCGCAGACCTCCTTCCTCGAAGCATTCTAGTGATGGAGAGCATGAACCGGGCAAACACGTGACCACTCATCAATCAAAAGGTCCTTGATTTTGAGGAAAGTAATCGACCTTGACTGAAGGTTATTCATCGAAACCCTTAGTATGTCACCTTTGCATATAACATTCAACCTTGCGTGAGTTACGAATAATATGCGGGCTCAGTCAAGATAGTATTGGCTTGATGGCATGGGATTGCAGCCAAATATTATAACGAAGGAGGTGTTGCTGCACAATAGTTAAGACAAAGCTGTAAATACGAGTCAAGTATTCGGAACCGATCAGGGAATGATGCGAATTCAAATAAAATTCAATAGATTTACCAAACAATTCCAATAGGTAAGAAATGCAGGGTAATTACAAAAACTAGGAAGGGAAGTCCTTCTGACGAACAAGAGAGCAAATCGAAGTAATGCCTTTAGGCTAAAGACAAAGAGAGCTTAAATTAACGTCCGATGCACCGAGAGGGTAGGTACGGACCCATGACTACTCACGTTATCGCCTGATTAGACCACCTGGGACGAAAATAATACAAAATAGACTCCAACACATACTCAATTTTCCCAAATGACTTTCTTACACTCAGTGAAAGGCAAATGCTCAACCACGAATTCCAAAATGTGGATGTGGAACCAGTATCTCACATAGAACACAGAATATTAACGTATATCAATGAGCCACTTCTTGGAGATTACTGTGCATTTGAAACTAGGAGTAATGGCATTGTCATTCGACTGAGTTTCCTGTTCCTAAGAACACTGTGATTATCAGAAAGGGCTTCATTCTAAATCTCATAGGTTATAGAAATTATCACAATCGAAAACACCCGTTCGGTACATTACTGATGTATTCTCAACTGAATACACATAGACTCCTTACTTTAGCCGCAATTTCCATAGAGGGCAATGATGCGATTTTATATTAAAATGATTCTACATGGGCATTATGGGCATACTCATTCTTAGCATTTCAAGGGGAATAGGGATGGTGAGGTGGCTAATGCACTGGCTTCCCACCTTGAGGGTCCGGGTTCGAATTCCGGAGGTGGATATCCCGATTCCTACTTGGGGTGCTATGTGAAGAGCAGCTCAAGTTGGGTACGCTGTCCATCAGATGGGACGTTAAACTGAGAACCCCTTGGCGCTATTCATTAAGAGTAAGCTAATGCCGACGCCGGGTTTCTCCCCACCCTCCCTCCATTCCCTAAACATTCTACATCCACTAAACCTCCCAAATCACCCGCCTACCCCTCGACCTGTTTGCCTCCAGTGATAAATACTACCACCCTTAAAACTTTGCTATTTCGATCATTAAAAAAATTTATATGCGACTGGTTAAAGCATAACAAACGTTACTATAAACACCTTTTTGAAATAAGTCGCTCAGCCTTTATACGGTTCAAATGTGGTCCGCTCGAAACAAAACCAACAGACTAAAATAGCTTTAAATCCACATTGGCATATTTATGGCAATGAAAGTTCGTCCAAACGTGACCGGATCCGGAACATTCGGCAATCTCTGGCCCGGGGCTGGCACGGACTGCCATTCCTCCCGGAGTAGGTGGTGTTTAACCTCTTAACACCGAAGGTAAAAACTTCGGGTAGTTGAAACCTGTTTCAAGCACCAAAATAAAAAGAAGCGGAATTCCCGAACAGAAACACTTGCTTTCATCTCCCCATGAAATTAAAAAAAAGAAGAGATGGAGAGAGAAAACTCGGGGAGTGGAGAACTGAAAATCTAATTTAGGAGCAGAAATTCGACTCCGACCGCCGATGCGACCTCACTCGGCGAATTCATACTCGGGCACCGCCACTCGGACACATGATCAGGGGAACAAGAAGAGATATGCTCGAGAAAAAAATATCCTGCAGAAGTACTGAACACGGAACATGCACTCAACGTCCTTGAAAACCAGCTGGAATATCCCGAATATATATGTAAATCAGAATCTTGGTGCAGCAGAGGCCAATCAAAGAACCCGCTCGAGCGAAACCGACATGGCTCGTATTTATGTACACACAATCTGCAGCTTCCCATCATAACCCACCAAACGATTCGACATGCAACGGTGGACGTAAAACATGAGATGAAATCCCAGACGGCGCACTTGGATATGACATAGAAAACAACTGGGGCTGTGGAGATATGTATCAATCAATAGATGCACTTGAGATTGAGAATGACTTTCGGAGAAGATTCTAACATTAAATATCGAGCATACCTTTGAGTTTACTTAGCATAATATCCTCTCCGCTTGGGACAAAAATGATGCAAAATCATACGACATTGATCCCAAGGAACATGATGCCCAAGGAAGTTACAACAGAGTTCCCACAATCAAGGTCAATACATCTGCCGTTGTGTTATTGGCCACTTACGTGTTGGATTAACCCGCAAAACCATGCTTGACTGATTTCTAAAAAATGTCTTGAAAAAAAAATTGGAAAAAGCCTCAGCACCTCGCGAACGATTCCTCCCACATCATCCACGCGAGAGCTATTTACAACCCGATCACTTACACGATTGGAGGCGCTATTAATGCTTTCGCCAACTTTTTTTTTGTTTTCGTGATTCGGGAAAATAAGACGCCCCGACGTGCTTTTCCGCCGAAGCCCCGCGCCTCGATTCACTTCGCGGCGGGCCGCCGGCGGAAAGCACGAATGAGCGAGAGAGCGCGATAGGAGGCGGCGGTCGCTCGGCCGCCGCTGTCCAGCCGCTCACCCCCTCCGACACGCATTCCACGGCCATCCCGCCGCCTCCCAAGAGGGCAAAGCGACCGACTGGCCGAAGGCCGCGAGAGGTGGCCTTCAGAACCACTGCCCAGTCCACGGGTCAACAGCATGCTCTTGAGGAGCACGGGCGAAAACGCCTCGCTCCACACTTAAAAAAAAATAGTACCCCAGCACAGACACGCGCATGCGAAATCAGTGGAGTTGAATTAATAAGCCCCCCCGACGAGGGGAGGTGGAGAAGAGATGCGCTTTTTCCTAACGGGGGTTGCCCGCTGGCTAGAGTCAGGTTCAGCCGACCCTCAAAACGAGTCCCACCCCCTGGTTAAAAGTGTGGTGTGAGGAGAGGGGTCAATTTGGAGGAAGAATGACTTAAGAGAAACCGAACTTTGAACCATAAAGGCAGAGCGTGGCAGCGGAAAAAATACGTCCTTACTCTAAAGAGTGAAACGATTAATAGATGACCGTAAATATCACATGCTTACGCGATTAAAAAATCTAAAATTGTGCGCGGGTAAATATGATGGTGGCGATGTAATTTGAGGGTGGCGAAGGGTCAGAATGCTATTTAAACTGAGAGAGGAGGATTGCGTTGCCAGCGAAGGAAAGAAACCCTTCCTTCTTGATTTCGCTGACAGGTGCCGGACCGCCGCTAATTTTCTACTTTTTTCACACATGAGGAAAATGGAAAAGTTGAAGTCGCGTGCGTGAAATTATTTCCATACCTTCTCACATCGTATGAACGTTGAAACTTCTTATAGTAATGTGGACATCTAATCGTCGAAGTGTACTAATGCTATTTCCTGGCTTTCCCCTCCACTTCTTCCTACTCGAAATTAAAAAAAAAAACAGCTACCATATTTCGTAAATTTTTGACTGCTTAACAAACACTAATTATATCATATATATAAAGTATGGATTTCAAGAAATTTAAAACCTGACTATGGCCTAGATTTCTTGTGAAGAACGGGATATGAGATGAGACGATGAAGTTGGGAGTTTTGGATGGATTTCGAAAGGAAATGGAAACATTTCCAGCGTTGTTTTTTTTCATTCCAGCAGAAAAAAGTTTTTCAAGATCAAGACATCCTCCATTCACCTGGCCTTTGGAACTCTACATCCGCTCTTCTGATCTGTTAGATGTAATTTTAAAAAGTCCCTCTTTTATCTTAATAGAGAATGAGTTTTCACGTAAGATGTCATTCGAAAAGAATTTGATAAAAAAATGAAAAATACAGAGCAGACTTGACTATTTAGTGAATAACTTTAAGGAAAGAAGAGAAAGCGGCTCACGATTACTACGTCTAGAATGGGAGCCCCTGAATACACGGAGAATCTACGCCAGACTAGACCTAAAGCAAACATAACAATCTTATGGTTTTTAAGAGCCAGCAAGAATGTTAGCTCCCAAAGCACGAGTAAGTAGGTAAGTCAGGCAAGCGATCATCATAATCAGTATTTCGATAGAAGAATCATCCAATTCTAACGAATCAATCATGCCTCAAGTTGTGCCCCTGCCCCAATTATGCCTGAAAGTCTCGCTGAGTCACGAATGACAACATTTTGGAGATGGCTATGGAGTGTCGAACAAACATATGTATTTCATGGTTCAATTTGACTTCATTGAATTCACGACCACAACAATAAATGAGGGAAACACTAGCGTATAAAATATACATTTCCTTCATAGGTTCAGTTCTCTCTTCCTCCCAGGCAGGAGTGCCGACTCCCTTCCTCACGTCCTTGCGCCAGGTTGCGGACGTTACTGCCTAGGCGTAGAAGCCGGGTGCGAAAAACGCATTCCCTTCATTCAGCTGAAGGTGGAACACCGAACGAAGTCACCATCCAGAGTTCCATATTTCCCCCAGCGTTTCTTGACCGCCCGAAGGCCGTCATTGAAGAACTCAGCAGATAGCGTCAAAAACCATTGTTCCATCTCTTAAATAACGTCATTTGTGTTGTCAAATCTCTGCAACCGTAATGATTTTTTTGAGTTTTAGGAATAATAAACAGTTATTTGGGGCAAGACCGGGAGAATAGGGCGGATGTGGCAAAATGTCAAACCATCACATCGCTTTTATTGTCAGTCAAGCCGTGGTCACGATTGCAGGTCACAACGTGTGTGCTTGAGGAGTCAGTATTCGTGGAACCCAGCGTGCTGACACCTTCGACATGTGCAGTTCTTCGTGAATAATTTTCCACAAACTGCCGTGACTAAGATGAGGATCATTCATGATTATTTGGAAGGTTGCTCTTCGAACTAATCGGATGAAGTTCACTTTCTTCACTGGGGCAGCATCGCCCGTGAGTGATAGTCTTCCACTTCTTGGGTCCTTTGTGAGAGACATGTGACCAGTTTGAAACTTTTTTTTCACATCAGAACTGTGTCATATGACGGGCTCTCATGTCAATAAACAGCCATCATTTCATCGAGGATTTTCCGGGTACTTAAACCTTTCAAATGAAGGAACTTAATCTCACTGCGAGTCTTTATCATCCCCATACTGCGAGCCATTTAAATCTATGGCTCCGAGAAAGAAATAAAACAAATCAACATTAATAGCTGCAATTATCAACACAATGTACATAAGGATCAATTAATATGCAGAAGAAATTTTATCCAGATATCTCGGTTATTTCTCAGTAATAATTACTTAAAAAACGATTACCCTCACATAGACGTCACTGCAACCTTTAAAAAAAAATATCCAGGACATAACAAGGATTTCCAGATTTCCCTGGAGCGTGGCCACCCTGAAATTAGGTTACGTGAAAGCAGTGTAATCCTGACTCGGGGGGAGAACTAGAACAGGCCAACTGGACTTTCGGTTCCATCATGAATCGAGTACAGACGAGTTGAAACTGGAGGGTGTTTTCAAAGGGTATGTAATCTCATCCTTTTCTGTTCGGCATCTCTTAATTTAGGGTTTCCCCTCATATGAGAGCAATTATCACGTCTGGTCCCGTCTCCACTGACATGAACTCTTAAAGCGTTATTTTTCCTTCCTTTCGGCAGAGCTTCCTATCACTCACCCCCACTCCCACACCTCGACAACTCCTCCAACGCTTGCCTTTCATCTTACCCCTATTAAATCTTCCCCACTTCCCCGCGAGGCGGGTTGTTTCCATACGCCGTTTTCATTCCGTCGGAGTAACCTCTACCACTCGTGACTTCCCATGAAATTATGGTACCTGAAAAACAGCACACAGATTGGGAAGCTGGGCTACTCCAAATTCATCTGGAATCGAATCCGAAGCTTTCTTATCTGAACGATCTACCCACCAGCCTTCTAACCCCAATGTTTGATGCTAAAATATCACTAATCACCCAAATGGTTGGTGACCTAACACTCCCTGCCATACACCCTTGCTGCGGATATCAGGGAAATAAGATGTGGATATACGAGATATGTACATTCGATTCCTCTCACTTTCCATGAGATCGCGGGGAGGTGCGGCCCCAATGGAGACAGACCGTCTCCAATCGTCGCTGGAGTCAAGCCACACACACACTGCCCGTGGTCATTCCTCCTCCCTGTTGCGCCCGCTGGACACGGCGACGCGACGCGGGGAAGCACTACCTCCCCTGTCCACCCGATATGTGCGCGCCCAAGCGGTTTTGGTCATTAACTCATTCGGTCGATGACGCAAGAGAACATTTTTCTCCCCAACGTTTGCTTTTCTCTCTCTCTCTCGCTATATATATATATATATATATATATATATATGTCCCTCGGAGTTGTTCCTCATTCCCGCGATCTTATCCTCACTTCCGCATTGTCGCCCTCCTCCCCCCCCCCTCCACCACAAACACCTGTGGCTTTCCGAGGGATCCCTCCTCCCTCGCCCAACTGTTTACTCATCGCTTTAGTGACTCAATTAATTCAAATTGCTCTCCAATACAACTTTATTGTCCATCCCGTCTCTGTGATATTTTTATTGATGAGTTTATGGAGGGGACCTGTTTTTTCCCCTTCTCTCTCTCTGTTGTAGGTTTTTCACATCTCCTTTCCGGGTGGTTCATTTATTTTTTACTCCTGATGGCTGAGAACGTTGAAAGCTTAATGTCCCCGTTTTCGACTGCGTGAAAATCATCTCGGGCCGCTTTTGGAGTTTGTCCCGCTGAGATGAGTGAATCGGTGGGGTGCAAAGTGCTGCCACCAAATGTCATAATTAATATACGAGTAAAGTGTATCGTACGGAGGAACGTTGTCCGTTAACATGAGTGCTGAAAGTATGTCACTCGCCTTGGACTCTGAGTGGTGATTTTTCGGCAGACTTATTAGGTTCCGTTCGGGAAGCCATGGATGCGAATGTAAAGAAAGGGATATGCATTTTGCATTGGACGTGATGTGATTTTCAACCTCAAGTGTTTTTACATTGGAGGAGGATTTGTTTGTTGGATGAGGATGGCTTTTGCGAGGAGCACATGATGGTCAAAAGGCAATTTGATTCTTCCTATACCTTAAAAAATTTGGTCGATAGAATTTCTAGCAGTCACCGTGTCAACCATTACTTCGGGGCAGGGGTTATATTAACTGCTAGCTATAATAAGTTCATTCCCAGGACGACGACGTAAGTGGAAGAATAATATACCGACTAGGAAGCTGGAGGAACTCGATCCACACAGACTGAAAGTAAATACTTTGAACATTTTTCCCGCTGTGACCTACAATCAATGAATCTGTGAATCTATAAATTTCTTCCATATCAGTCAATTTTGACGTATTTGTTCTCTCTGAAAATCGAATTACAAGGCATTGCAATTGTAAACAAGACTACACTTTCACCTAGGCAACAATAGTGTTTCGCTGAGAACTTCTTTTAGCCATTGAAGAAGAATCCATGGTACTTACATCGGTGAGCGTCTTTATCATGTATAAAATGCGAGAGTATGGAATGCTTGACGAAGCAGAGAGTGGAGCATAAAAAAGTGACTTATTGCTAGCAAATTTGGTGTATCGTGACCTGAAGTAATATCCCAAGCGGTATTTTTCTTGGTTGAAACGACGATTTCTCCGAAGTTCGACGTTTCTCCGCGCTGTACGAGAGTGTAATAGCAGCTGTAACAATAGCGAAGAGAAATTCAAGTACTGTCGATTTGATTAAACATCAACGAGACAGACGCGAATGCAGGTATGCCGACAGCATTGCCATTAAATCCATCAACAAAACCATATCGTCAACGTTCACAACATGTGGTAAAATCGCACTCCCATGGGATGAAGTTTTGTTTCAGTCCAGCGATGAATCAGCTTCGGCGGTGACGGCTCGCGTATTATGTAATTGGACGATCGGACCACCCTGCAACGCAGAAAAAATAGCGATAAGGGAGGAAAAGAGGAGGGTCCAATCCAACGAAGACGTCGCCCCTCGCCCGTAGCAGCACCAACACAAGACGCCACCGCCGGCCACAAGGACGCTCTCGCAAAGCGCATCGCGAAGCGAATTCCTGGCATCCCGCGGATGGTCGAAAGCAACCGGTCGCGAAAAAATCCCGCCGTGAAATCATGAATGGGGAGAATGGGAAAGGCAGGAATAGAAGCAACGCCACGTATGAGCACAAGGAGAGGGAAGTGAGGACTAAGCACGCTGACGTCGGGTCCACGGGCGTAATCGCGCGCAGGCGTGCTCGAGGATGACAGAAAGAGGAGCAATTCCACGTTTGAATCCACCGACCGCCCATACTGCGTCCGCTCTCATTTGAGGGTCACGTGGGACTCATTGCTTTTGTCCACCCACATTTACTGGACCTCTCCCCACCCACTTCTTCCCTAACGGTCGAACATTTCCAATTGCAAATTCCGCTATGTTAAAATATCAGGGGTTGGTACCTGGAGTAAGAAAACTAAGTGCTAGTAACGGTATCGGTACAGCACAAAAATCCTAGTTACCAGTACCTCGCTACTGGTAGGTATCTTGTATGATAATCTAGGAAAATAAACCTAGGTATCGGAACTCGTACAGGTACCAACCTCTGCCTAATGTGCTTCCCCCGACCTATTCTCCCGAACATGACCAAGGAATGCATGAGGGGTGGGCACAAGAGTACTTTTGATCTGTACATCTATTAATATTGTAGGACTATACCTCGTGGCTGGACACACCAGTGAACGATGGAAAAATATTGGAAGACCTTGGTACGAAAACTCTGCAAGTCCAGTTTTTTCGACAGTGAAATTTTATGTAGAAAGGTCAAGGAAAGGTGCATTTGGTATTTACACCATTATTAATGCATTGGCTACCTAATGAATTGAAAATTCGATGGTTACCGTATCTATTGCTCAATGTTGTCATCAACTCCACTTAACGCCGCGCCGTGGATACTTAAAGTAGCCACAGATCTTCTCATTAAATTGTCAAATTCGTCTTAGTCATCTTAATGCACAGTTAGGGTGGAATATTGAGAAATTCCTTCGTAATCCCGGATGCTATGACCAGAATATTAATTCTCCCACGATCATCTAATTCGCTAAATAGTATATTCCTCTAACAGTTCACGCCCTCGCCGATCATTGTAGATAATAAAAATCGAAAATATTCTTCGAAACGTTTCCTAACCACATCGATATGTTGCCTTGCTGCCACCCGAAGTTCTGTTCCATCCACACCAGGGCCCCTCTCTGCTCACACACCCACCCAATTCCCCAGGGCCGTGCTACCCTTATGAATATGCACGGCCGCCAGTGGTCACCCACGCACTGTTAACACACCACGAGCACCCCGAACCACTCGCGCGGAAGTGCTCTACGACCAAATTGCAACGTTTCCAACATTGGAATGAAGACTCGAAGTGCAAAGAATTAATCAGCGTTTATGAGTTACCATGGTCAGGTGCGTCTTCTAGGCAGTCTGACTGATTATCATCGTGCAGCGGTAAAACTTCCATCCGCTAATTTGTTTTGTAAAATCAAATTTTGCAATGGTTATTAATGCATTAAAATACTTTATTTAATGAAGGGATAATTAATGCGGAAAATGAAGAAGATTTTATGGTAGTGTGGAGCACACTGCTGTGTCTTGTTGGGCGAGTCTAACAAATGTAGGAGTGTACGAGTCTTGTACTGTCTGTCCATCCAAAAACCTAAGTTAAAACGGCCGAATACCAAAAATTTAGAAACGCATTATATATTGGTTTACGTATTACAGAACAGAAAGGAATTTCTTCACCTCACAACGACTTGTAATTATAAAACCAAGAAGAATGTGTAGCAGGCAACAGGACAGATTTTCCGATTTCTAGAGCATTATAATGAGGCCTTCTCGGAGAAACACAATATCTTTTATCGCGAATGCTCACTGATTGTCAGTGCTGCAGCAATATTTATCACTAGACATACAAAATTAATTTTTTTTTAAATAATCAATCGGGGAAATAATTCTGACGTACTATTTTCCATTGGGTGTACGCGGAATCGTTATTCCGCAATTAACACACTAGTTATCAACGAGAAAAAGTTCATTTTATTTCAAAAATTGTGGTCGTAAGTTTTTCCTGAGAAAATTTACCATTCCATAAGCTGTGCAAATAACTGCCAAGTTGAAAAAACTTTTCTTTTTGGTTGGGAAGGAAAATACTCGGGTAAATACGGGAGGTAAATCATGAATTTACGACAGCCGTTATAAAACCAACTCTGGCCGCTAGAATGCCTCGGCGTCCATTGTTTCAGATCGTGGTGACAACTGAGATACTTAAACGGATGTGTGTATACTCTCCTTAGCCAATTCTGGGAGTTATTGCAAGGCATGAGAATCTGTGCATGGACAAGACAATTTGCCTCTATACTCGTATGCAAACAGCAAGGAGCGTTAAGGCCGGTAGGGTTCAACGATTTCTTACGATTAAGATGAAGTAAATGCTGCCTTAAGACAAAGGAGAGGAATCAAAGTAAATTAATCTCACAATATTTTTTATGGCATTCATTGCTAAAACTGTATGTAACTCAAATAATAATATGGTGTGCGGCAGGTGATATTTCGATGCCCACGGCTCACACAATGATGAATTTATCAGATAATAAAAAAATGGTAAATCACTCCAAGATCATACGAAACCTGGGTGAAAAGATGGCCAAAGGTGGCCCAAAGACCTATTCAGCCATTCCCAAGTGAGGTTAGCAGTGACGATAAGAGTTAAAAATGAAAATGAAATACAGGCTGCTATACTGTTAAGTCACGGAAAGCTCACGAATTACGCTCGAGAAACACGACAAAAACCATCTCACTCTCCAGTGAGTTGAGGGACCAACAGCCGGATGTACGATTAAAAACTTATTCAAATCTGGATACTCGTAAAGGTTGAATATATAACTGAGGAGATATACTTAATTTCACTTGATGAACCATGACGACAGAGTACAAAACAGGTGGAATCAACAGGGATGATGGGGTACCGTAAAGTTTTAATAAATTTCGGTAAAAAATAACCGGGATATCTGGTTAAAAATTATTCTGCATATTAATTGATCCTTTAGTACATAGTGTTGATAATTACAGCCATTAATGTTGATTTGTTTTGTTTCACGAAGCCGTAGACTAAAGTGACTCCCAGTATGGAGAAGATAAAGGCTCGTAATGTGATTAAGCTCCATTTGGAAGGCTACATAGCGCGGAAAATCCACGATAAAAGGATGGCTGTTTATGGAAATGAGGGCCCGTCATACGGCACAGTTGTGAGATGGAAAAGGAATTTTCAAACTGGTCACGTGTCCCTAACAGACGATCCAAGAAGTAGAAGACCATCTCTCACGGACGATACTGACACAGAGAAGAAAGTTGAGACTCTATCATATTAGACCGAAGATCCAATGATCCGTCCAAATGATCATGAATGAAACTGGTCTTAGCCGCGGCAGTGTGGTAAAATTATTCAGGAAAAGCTGCACATTTCAAAGTCAAGATTCTATCTCGATTATTTTTTTAGTAATAATTGAAACTGGACGATACCAACTGCCTTTATTGGCAATTGCAAAGAAAACATTATATGAAGTATTGTTTTGAGTGAATTTTAAAGGTGATTTACGTCCACGATTATAACACTGCATGGCGTCTGAATCGTGACCTATATAAAACAAAGAGTTTTATCCATACACAATGACGATGGAAATTACATTCACAACCACATACGAGCGTGCGTAACAGCCAATCCTTCAACCAAATGATTGGAGAGAATCCTCTGAGGCATCAAAAAGTGAAAATCACGGCAAATGAAAACAAAAATCACAATAATTGCTGCTTTCTTAGACCAAGAACACATCTGTTAAAACTAAAAAGTCATGGACACCGATCGAGATAACTCAAACAACACTTTTGGGCGATCATTCACACTTGGAAAAATCTACTTTTTAATTATACATGTGGAAAAGGGTTTTAATTTTGAAACACCGCGGAGATTTTGTTATCTATTTCCACAACTATTCCATTGCACCTGTCTCCTTCACCTCGACATGAACATGTTAAGGGAGTGTCGGAGGGTTAGACGTGCTTTTAGAATGACTATACCGTCCGCGTTGTCACGTCACCTATTGGCGTTGAAAACGAAAATAGACAAATTATTGAAACCCGCACGCTCGCAACGACTTTGTCTAAGAAGCAAAAATAACCTAAGTGCTGCTCTCAACCAGCAAATATCCTTGAAAAATAGTATAATTATAAGATGCATGCTTTCAGCCATGACCGCGCTGACAGGTGTGACCTTAGTCATCACCAAACACCTAATCCAATGCATAAGAATTTCATACATTAACTACTCGGGTGGAAAGAATCCGTGCCCTCATTCACACTCAAATGAGTTTGTAAACAAATATGACATAATAATCAAATTAATCACAGCAGTGCGATGAGGCAGCCTCTAATGCTCATGGCTGAAAGCAATATAAAATGAACATAATATACTATATCACGACTCCTGATAGACAAGGGCAATTCACTAAGTCAAATTTTTCTCGAATGTTTTAGAGCGTCTTTCGTTTTCTGAGCATTTTTCCGAAAATCACATTACTTAATAAAATCTGTTAATGTTTACATAAACGTTCAAAATTCCCCAGTTCTTGGACATGATTACGCTATTTACTAACATTGGTATTCCTTAGATGTACGCATGGGAATATCCTTGGGACGTTCATTACTCGTAGTATGAATGCCACTACACCAGGCAATATTAAAATAAAAATACGCTATGTAGTGATTCAGTAAGGAGTTATTCGTTTAACAAAGAAACGCGCACCACAATACGGTAAAGGAGTAGCTCCGCACCGATCAGCTGACGACAAGCCCTGGTTTTAAGGTGGATTCCAGAGCGATGGGGAAGCAATTTCAAAGGAATCCCATGCGTTGAACTAGAAACACAACAAAATCATTGAGACTTTGTACTGTGATTCCGGAGCCAATTCGTTCCTATTAACTCTAACTCTTTGCAAAAGTCCGAAAGCAAGAAATACTATGTAGGCATAATAAAGCCGGCCCTTAAAAAGAGGGCCAGGAGAGCGGTAATAGCAACGTTTGAGCAGAAGAGCCGGTAGAAATGCGAGGCGAGCTCGACGTGACCAAACTTTCGGCCGGTTCAAGCCACCCCGCTCCACAGATGACTGGGAGGCCACTGAACCTTGAAATTTCATAACATTGGTAACAACACATGGTGATGTTTCGTTGGCAACCGACGCTTAGTGCCCTTCTTGCATAACGTGAACGTCCACATACGTTTTAAAAGTAAATAATGAGCAACGAGATTATGCATCAGGTACGCCCACAAGCAGACAGATAAGGATTTTGGTTGGCACCGCGAAAGCTAAAACGTATCGCTTGAAAGGAGAACAGGAAGATAATATGGACGAAGGTTCACATTTAAGTATAGAACCAGCAATTTGATGTACTCACCAGCACAGGAATGAAACAGCCAAGCGAAGCACGGTAGGTAAGGTAGTAAGTTCGTTACTAAACAAACCTCAGGATAACTATCCCCCTCAAATTCCTAGGTCCTTCAGATGCGAGTGTACACGCACAATCACTTCAGATAAGCTTGGCAATACGTCTCCATGTAGTGCACACGAACTATATTCCATAGAATAGAAGTAAAAACTTTTCACACCAACTTTCTTTCAACCACACAGAGCTCGCACTCGAGCTCGCCAGCGAACAGCTACAAGTGTTACTGCGTCACCCACAAACACCAGTTCCCGCCCGCCCCATGCTGTCGTCTGCGCGCGGGCAGAGCCACCTAGGCAGATAACGCGAGAACGATTTTAAAAGATGAAAATCGAAAAACATACCAATCGCTGTTATACCAGGAGTGCGAGTATGAAATGCCCATTTCAGACACCAGATGGTACCAACACAGTTTGTGGTACACATATTCGATATTTATGCCGATATGTTGTGCCATCAACAAGTGTTTTGACTCTTGTGAGAGATAAATGGAAAACGTGTTGCCATAGTGTTGTGTTGTTGGGTTCAATGCGTCGAAATTTATACCAAACAAAGAGCATTTGCAGATAGTATTAATTTTTTGTTTTAATTTGAAGAAAACTGCTGCTGAATCATGCCGATTACTTCGAGGAGCTTACGGCGAACATGCTCCATCGCAAGATACGTGTGAACGATAGTTTCGGCGTTTCCAAAGTGGTGACTGCGTCGTCATGGACAAGGGACACGGAAAACCGCCGAAAAGGTACGAAGACGTGGATTTGCAAGTATTGTTGGACGAGGATGATTCACAAAAGCAACTCAGCGCAGAGCAATTGAGTGTTAGTCAACAAGCTGTTTCCAGTCGCCTACGAGAGATGGGAAAGATTCAGAAGGCCGGCAGATGGGTACCACATGAGATGAACGACAGTCAGATGGAGAGGCGCAAAACACATGTGAAATTTTAGAATATATAATAACTTACTTGTGATTACAAGTGGACGCAGATGTGTTTGTATGCACACTTTGACCATTTAGTGATTTCTGAGACCGCAGTAAAGTGGATGCTTATGTTTTTAAAATGATTTTTAAATAAATTTTGATTTATTAAGTGAATCCTTTTGTCTTGGGTTATTTATTCAATTTAGACTAGCCTTATTGGTGAATATTTCATTGTGATAGTTGGACAATTCCGTTTTGGGCAAGTTTGTACGCTTTATTTTAAGTAATCTTATGGTCGTATCAAAGCATTTGGTGTCAAGCTTATTCATCATTAAGGCTGCATTCTTCCTAGTTTCACCACGCGTTGCTTTTTGCAAACAACAGTCTCGCCAATGTACAGCTAGCATCCTCAGATCAAAAGCAGTGTAACCTGAAAACTTGCAGCCAAGCAATAAAGTGCTATCAATGCCAAATTTATTGCTATTCAATTGAGCGGAAAATACACACATACGAGGTATGTCGAAAAGTCTCCGACCTGAGTGTTTAATTATATTTCTTATGGTGAGGGTGTTGTGCTCTACGAATTTGTACTAAGAGGTCAGGAGATCAACAAAGAATATTACGTTGAAGTTATGAAAAGATTGCGTGATTCGGTGAGAAGAAAACGACCGCGTCTCTGTTCAAGCGGTGACTGGCTTCATCACCTCGATAACGCGCCAGCGCATTCATCGAACTTCGTGCAGCAATATTGAGCGAAACACAAGATTGAGCAGCTTCGCCAGCCTCCGCACAGCCCCGACATAGCTCCCTGCGGCTTTTGGATGTTCCCAAAATTGAAAATGGCGCTCAAAGGAAAGGGATTCGACGTCCTGGAGTAATGCGACGCAAGAGCTAAAGGCCACTCCAAAATCTGCGTTCGAGGACTGCTTTAAGATGTGGAAGCATCGCTGGGAGCATGTGATTCAATCAAATGGGGACTGCTTCGAAGGATGCCATGGCGCGGATGACGAAGATTAGCACAAATGCGGAGATACAAACGCAGGTCGGATAGTTTTCGGACACACCTTGTATGCCTACATATTTCAATGTGAAAGTTTTAGTTTGTCACTTAAGAACACATGATGTAGCAACCATCAAAAAAATATATAATGCTAGAGAGATACTCAGTATCATAATTTATAATATAGATATTGAACAGTATCATCGCAACAAGAATATAGAATTATTAGAATAATCTATGCTGAATATTATGTATCAGCATCTTCCACGCCAAATATCCAGTAGGCTACAGAATGAAAACATTCATTACGAGGGTGGCTATTTATACTTTGAGCCTAATAATGAAAGGACAGTAATTTATTGTTGAAATTGGCTTAATTTTTTTTCGAAGCATTTTCTATGATAACCAAGACGCTTTGCATGCACTTGAACCAATTTTCGTGACACTTTTTCCACTCCGATTGTAGTACCTCCAAAACATGGTTTTTGAAGGCATCAACGGCTTCCTCAAGCGCCGGTAAACGTAGGCCACGCAATTTTTTCTTGATAAATGGGAATAAAAAGAAGTCATTTGGTGCTAAACCAGGACTGTACGGAGTATGACCCATCAATTCGACGCTTTACCCAGTCGAATAGGTAGTTGTTTCAGCCTATCTTTGAGAGCTTGCATTTTCATTGTGAGTAATGATCCTTCGTTGCCGCTTCTTTTTCCGTATTTAACCAAGCACTTCTGGCAAACAAATGCTCAATGTTTTCTGGCGCAACAACTGATTTTGGACGACCTTCGCGACTTTCGTCGCTAGGCAAACGGCGGCCATGATGGTATTTCGTTATACCAGCGTTTCACGGTGGCAAAGGATGGGGCTTCATCGCCGAAAGTGGAAGTTGATCGACGCACTCCTGTCTTTATAGTCCACGTCGAAAGTCGTAAAAAATCATCGCACGAAAATGTTCACGAGCTAACTCCATTTTTTCGCTGAGACAAAATTTTTGAGTCACTTTAAACAACATAAGTCATGATCAAACGACAAAATGTTCTGAAGAAAGTTTGCTTTCTGTGGGTCAAAATTTCAAATGGAAACGTCAAATTGCGCTTAGTGTTGTCAAGGCTCAAAATATAAATAGCAACCCTCGTACAATATTAAACATCTGTGCATTAATTTACATCAAAATCTAGTGAAAAACTTTGAATGGCAATCATATAGCTAAAATTAAAACTGCGGCTCCACTTCAGGTCATAAATTAGGTCACTGAAAGCAAATGTCATGGGTTGAAATATAAAACTACAAATTTATCATTCTAATATTGAATAAAGGAGCAAACTCATTTATTTAACTTAAAATGCAAGTATTAAGTCTTGCAAAATTTTATATCTCTAAAACAGTAATTGCCTGAGTAGAATGAATCAAGACAATGCATAGTATTTTCTACTCACTTCTGTTGCTGAGACCCTATGAAAATGTTACAATAAACCATAAAAACTGCTATACTCTATGGTCACTCACCTCACTTTGTAGAAGTATTTGGAACTCATATAGGTATTAAAAGATTTTTAGTACTTTTCCACAGACTTTATTTTTCAGAAACAATGCATTTCACCAACTATCGGCATCATAAGGCACCTGATAGAAAATACAAAAAATCCTTTAATATAGACATAAAAACAAGTGGTTTTCAGATTATACTTTCACTGGTTTTTACAAAAATAAGAATCAAGAGGGAAAGCTCAATCTTGAATAATTAGTATTCTTAATAATAAAAACGTTAATGGAGGTGTTGATTTGTATAAGTATATGATGCCTACCTGTAAGGTGTTTGAAATGAGTAATATTTAAAATTTCAGAGTTTAAGAGGACGCCTCGGTAGCTTAAGTGGCTAAAGCACTCGACGGGATATTGAGGGATCTGGGTTCGAGTCCCAGTCAAGGCGAATGATTTTTACGCTCTGAAATTGTTGCATTGAGATCTCATTATCTTTGGGGTCATGCTAGGATGTTTGGATTTTATAGGAATATCAGCTGTTTCAATAAGAATATCAGGGTGAACAATTGGAAGTTTCTTTGGCCAGGAAATAGAGATGAAAGCCTCAAATGATTAGGAATAATGTGGTGAATGCTGCTTAGGTATTTGAAGAAATCTGCACATATTGTGGTTGTCACCAGTATTGATGACCTGTATTGGTAAAAATACTCATCTGATCATAGTCTCTCTCCCCTTCTGCTGAGTCTGTTTTGGAGGAGAGGAAATACATATCTGTATTGGTCTTTATGGAGTCCTTCATGTCTGTCATCAGACCAAGGATATGTTGGTACCAAATTGGAGGGTTCAATGTGAGGAACTGACTACAGGGGCAGTTATAGCCTGGAGTGCATCAGATAGCTGGCGAAAGACCTTAGCTGCTATTCCTTTGTGCTAACCAATCTCTGAATTGAAATGAAAGATGATGACTGATATAGCTTTTAAACAATAAAATAAAGTACCAATTGATTTGTTTATGCCATTGCTAAGGAATTACTGAATTTTTTTCTTGAATGTGGGAGTAATTCTTTTTGGTTATCTGAATGCCTCAATTGGTCCATGTGCCCCCAGGGATCTCGCCAAGCCTTCAGCTTGTCATCAGGTGTTTCCCAGGGGCTGAACAGAGTTGACACAACAGCCATGCTAGAGGCTAGACTCAAACTCGCAACCTTTGGGTTAGCAAAGGGGCATGTTACACACCTGAATAACTTGGTCAGCAAATCCAACATTCACAGTCTGGTTAGTCCTTCCTTGTGTATGTTTTAGTTCCACTGTATTTATAGCAAGGCATAATTAATTCAAAATGCAAACTAAATTCTCAGAAAGGCAAGAATATAATGTAAAATTTAAGTCTAAGTATTATTGATATATTTGTGAATTACTCAAAAAATTGTTTTCCAAAATTTATTTCACCACTTCCTGGTTTCAATATTAAAGCCTTCTCAGCAGTCAAAATTACATTGTTAATAAAAATGCTTTAAAATGCTCTGTGTATGATTCTGGTTAGGTTAGGTGTATACAATCACATAAAATAAAACAATTAAATTATGGTTGGTGTCCTAAGTTTGAGAAATTATGGAAAACTATAACAACATATGCAGAATGAAATAAGAATCCTCAGCAAAAATTTTGGCTTATTCAGAATGATTGTATTTATTACCACACTTTGATCAGGTGGATTTTATAATCCACAAAATCCCTTTGGCATTCAATTTTGATCAACTAAACATTTCTTGTTATGTTTATCAGTTAGAGTAAATTCCAAAGCATATGCTAAGTTGACATTTTTAATAATAATTTTTATTTGGAAATTTGTTCACTTTGATTTTTTATGTCAATTTTTAGAATAATGCAGAACTCAGTAAATAGACATTATGTCCTAGCATTTATTTTGACGGTAGCTTTTTTGCATCACTTATCTTTTCATTCATTCCACAAATGTTTCTCCTATTATAAGAGATGTTTCTCTCAACTAAAAATGAATAAATTTGTGCTTCTTTTAACAGAGAAATTATGTTCAGTAGAATATAGACCGTATTTTATAGAAGGCAACATGTTTAGTATGGTTCCATCGGCTTACTTACAATATAAATTGTTGAAAAATCTGGAAAAATTGGTCTGGCAATGGTGACATTGCTCTGAAATTTTGTTGTTAAATTTTTGTGGCTACCCTGAAACCTGTGCATGAGTCAGGTTGCAAAATTTATGGTAGTAGCATAAAAATTGGGAAAGATAATAACAGGACTAATGATCATCCATTAGCAGTGATGGGAAGTACCTGAGTAAAACTAAAAACATAGTCACTGGTAAGTTGATATCAAATGGTCATACTAAAATCGGATGTAGTCATTGTTATTCACTGAATAATGGAGTGAATTATCACAGGGAACAATTGGAGAAATCTTGCCCTTTCTGTCTGACACTTGAGCGCAATGATTAGTAGTTCCAGGGAAATCTCTAGTTTTACATTGGCTTCAAATGTGAGCCTATGGCTAAAAGAATGCTCAGGTAATATAGATACTTGTGAATTCCATTGCTAAAACATAATGGTAATGAAATAATATTGATTTAATTGAAAGTAGGAAAGAACATGTAGTAGTAGTAGTTTTGAGGGGAGGCGACCGACAGGTAAAGTCATTGGCGCCATAGGAGATGGACGGGAAAGGATGAAGGGTGGAGAGAAACCCGGCGTTGGCATTAGCCTACTCTTTACGAAAGGCGCCAAGGGGTCAGCAGTTTAACGTCCCATGCAGCGGATGGCGTACTCACTCAAAGTGCCCTCCACAAAGCACCTCAAGTAGGGATCGAGATACCTCTGAAAATATTCAACACCACCGGGATTTGAACCCGCGCCCTCAGGGTGGGAAGCCAGTACGTTAGCCCCCTCACCATCTCGATCCCCAAGAACATGTCATTGCTCATATCAGAATTTATATGTTTTATACATTTTTCTCTTCTTTTATGATGTATAAATTGCTCACCTTTGAGTGTATACTGTGTTTCCAACTTTTTTCACTAAGCAATCTGAAGTATATTCATATCTATTGCAATTTAAATCAATGTAGTGTTGTGTCAGTACAATTTTGCTTGCCTTTCCAAATAAATTGAATTCACAAAGTAGCCACTAGAGGCTGGGTGCTAATGGAATTTATTTGTGAAAATCAGCTAGGAATTATCTTGATATGCAATCCTATTGATCCACCCACAAATGGAACTTAATGGCCAGCTGACATATTTGCCTGCACATACAATTTTAATTTGGATTTAGAGTAAAAAATAGTACATACACATAGGGTATACTGAAATATGTATCCCTCTGCTCTTTTTTAGAGAGTAATTTCACAAAGACCTCACTGTAGGCTTTGGCTTGTTGTGTCATAACATATTCAGGTTCAATTTTCTTGCTTACACCATTGCAAAGGTGGGAAATAACTTTTCCTATCCGAATATTCTTTCAAGCTCTTGTTACAAGGAGCAGCATTTCCTCTGTGGCAAAATGAGAAGTATTTTTATCGGTTCTGATTTTTATCTAATGAAGAACATGTGATATAAAATAATTTAATTATTTTTTTATTTAGAATCAAATTACCTCTATTTTGTATGAGCAAGAACTTCTTTTAATTAGTAATATTATGCTTCATGTGATACATATTAACTATGTATTTCAACTAATGAAGAGGATGTTTGCTCAAATCTAGGCAAATCTGAAAATAGTCCCTTCCACCCCCTCCAGACTTTTAGTTACAATGTAATTTGGTTAATACCAGTTTTGGGCAATTTGATTTTTCATTCTTCCCATTAAATACTTATTCAAAACAATTTCAAGAATTTGTATTATATTTCAAATTTAGAATAGTTTATTGGATAATTTGGAAGGGACTTTGACTACAATGCTTAAACCTATGTAGGTAATGACATGAATTACCCATTGACTTGGAATTATCAATTGATCTGGTGAATATCCATTGATCAAGTTATGTCCAGACAATATGTTGTCCCACCCCCCAGTCTCCACCCATGTGGCAGCACACTTTTTCTCTTCCCTCTCTCATAGCAGCTTACAAATTTTATCCCTTCTTCAGCTTTAAATTTTGTGTTCACAAATCCTAATTATTCACTTTCATTTAATTTGTTAAATTTGTTGCATTATGGCATTACGATGATGTAGTGTCAAGTTTACTGATAGAAGTAGCACTTCACACTCAATATGGCAATGGAAACAATAGCAACTCATTATAATGCATTAAGAGGGAAAGAGATTTTGTATATAGTTAGTGTGCCATAGATTCCATATGCCCAGAAATTACCTGATAATTTTTCTGACCTTTGTTCCCACACGTACTGTTGTACGTACACTTATGCATGTATTTATTGCTTTCCAGCTGCCTTAGTTTTCAATTTGGCTCAAATTTAGGGTCATTCAATTATTTTTACTTTATCTTGGGGATTAAAATTCAAAAGTTTCCACTGTACAACCCTTCCTGCGAAATTACAGAGGATAAAGGGAAAGGGACTGATACCTCTTACACCAAATGTGTAAATTTTACATGCCATAGAACGTAGTCCAATGTGAGTTCAACACCCTTATCAAGCATAAACTAATTTACTGCAAATATTATAACTACGTAAGATGATCATATAATAATATTTAATAATTTTTATATTATTTTAGTCAAATCATCTCAAGCAAACCTTGGCACTAGATAAACTATATGATTGAAAGTACATTCAGACAAGTTTAAACTTGCATGGCCCACATTCAATGACTCAAATCTTACTTACGCATGATTAAATTTTAAGAGTAAAAACAAACTATTTTATTATGACAATACTTCATTTGCTTAAGGATCAATATACTATATATGTGTGTTATTTCCATTACAAATACTCCATTGAAGCAGCAAGCACAAGTTTTATTTCCCAAAATTTCATGGATATGAAATAACTGGTTAGAGATTGATTAGACCACAACTTAAATTTGCGAATCAACAGTGTTATTTAGCATTTAAAGAGTAAGTTCTTCGATCCTGAGTTTCATAGTAGGTTTTAGTTCTTTTAATACATAGCATCCACATATAAAATGAATTTTTAAGTCGTCACAAATTTATTAGGTAGCTGTAAAAAGCACTTAACATCACTGTAACACTGATGAGCAAAGTAATGAGCATTATATTTATAGGTAAGAAAGGGAGGGCTGGTAGATCAGAAATTGGGGAGTGATAGATGTGTGAGGGATTTTTGTTAAGACTGTTCCAAACCAAAATGCCAACTTGGTTACTGTTTTTCTTAGTATGTTGGATGTACAGATCTGAAGGGGATGCGGGTAATGGGCAGGAAGGAGCTTTCCAACTCTTACAACTAGCTTATGGCCCCAATTGCTTTCCAGAAATGCCTGTTCACTTGGAAAAGGTGGAGAAGAGGTACCACCTCAATATGGCTATAAAGAAACTATAACATTTTGTTGCAGAAAACCAGAGGAGTGTTAAAAAAGTTTTTTCTTCAGAATATAAAAGGCAATTTTTTTCTTCCGAGTGTATGTGGAGAGGAAAGCTGTACAATACATGAAGATAGGGAATAATAATTGGTCATAAGTGTGTCAAGTGTCTCATCAGGTGTGGTGCTTGTGTGTAGGTTGGTCCAAGTATGAATGGATGGATTATCCAATCCGAGAAGCAAGTGGTCAGGTTACCAACGATTTACCTGCGTTTTCTTGGTTAATGGAGATGTATGTGGCATTTTGTTGAAGCAAAATTTTCTTTGACATTCTTAGAGACAGCTGTTCCTGCAGTTCCTCTAAAAAAGCAAGGCAGCATATTTGATTACATTTGCATAAGGGCAAAATTTGAAATATTGTGCCGTGAAAATGTCCTCATTTTGGGATGTTTCACATTATGATAACAATGCATTCAGTAGCTATTACAACAAACAAGTTAATTCAAAATCCTTGAGAATAATGACAAACTTTTAATGGAACAGCATTCAATACTGTTCAGAGTTAAATTAGCAAAGTATACTCAGATTTGTTTCACATGGAACGAAATTTTGTCTGGGAAAAATGATTCAAAAACATGGCTTAGCCAAGGGGGCCAATATCTTAGAAAATGGAGTTGCCTTCCAGGCCAGGATCTTGACTGATTGTCAATGATTTGAAACTAGTAGATGGAATATCACATAGCACACAAATGCTAAATATTCTTTCATAGCTTATGCAGCCGATGGTACTAATCACCAAGAAAATTCAAAGTTCAAGACATTTCCAAGTTATCCTTAGCCACTGCCTAAAAAATCAAACTACTAATGTCCAAAGAATATACAAGGCATGTACAAGTACATGGCTTGTACATGGCCTTAGCGAAGGCATGCAAATAGCTATAGAGGTGAGATTACATTTCAGCATTGCTAACGCATGGATCCATTATGATTCAAGTCCCCTCGCCTCTGAAATTGTATGTGAAGCCTTAAATCAAAGATGAAATGTCTCACTCGAAGAACTACAACTACTCTTATGTTTGATGGGCATGCCCTTAATTTCATTTGACACCCTTATACGACATTTTAACATAGTATCTTAAGGAAAAATAGCACACACTTTTCTACCAATTGGCTTTCTGTTTTTAACATATTGCAAGAATTTACAAATGACATAGTGTATATTTTTACTATCATTAATAGTTACAGATGACATTCCAGAATCCCATTTTAGGGATTTATTATTAGCAAATTTAATGCTGAGAAATGAAAGAATAAATACCTAAAATATTTTATTTTCATATGGAATACTCCAATGTATTCTCTATAATGTATCTTAAATGAACTATCCATCCCAGGAGTGATAACTTTTTCCCCTCAAAGTTTAGCTGATACCTGTGTACATGTTCTTGCTCCAACAAGAGGGAGCATCTCATAACTGGTTTCTCATATTACTCTAGGAGAGAGCCAATATTTTGCTAGAAGTTCATGTAATACTGAGCCTTTCCATCCATCTATATATATATATATATATATATATATATATATATATATATATATATATATATATACATATACACACATATAAATATATATATATATACATATAAATATATATATATATATATATATATATATATATATATATACATATAAATATATATACACACACACCATACACACATACATTTGAACTTCATCCCAAACTTATATTCGACCTATTATCAGCCTTGGTCAAAAATAGGCAATTAAAGTCATCTTTATTTTCATTTGGAAGAATTTAACTAAGGATATAATTAAGGGAATTAGCAGAAAACATTTTGAAAAATTTTAATCATAAGTATTGGGCATTTATGCCACAATCATGCCCAACCCTTCTCAAAAATCTTGCTAGGACATGCATCACAGCCTGTGGGGAAGTGACCAGAGAGGGTCAGATTTGCAAGTGGATGCAAGGAGTAAAAATTCACTTGCATGAAAAATTTTGTACTTTCCCTATACAAACCATTTATGAGACATGAAAAACATTTTGGCAAAAATTACAAACTTTGATGACCAGAAAGCTTTTCATTGAAAGTATATTGAAGCGGGGTCCATTCTCACTCAATTTAATTTTTATTTTTCTTATATTTTAATAGCCATCATATTTAAGAGAATGAGAGGGTGGAAGATGGTTGATTTATCAACCAGGCCAATTTGGATGGTTATGTAACCTACCTGCAAAATATATCAATGACTAAGAACTCTGCACTTTCCCATGACACTTAGCCAAAATTGTTTCTGGCGTTGTTATCATTAATGAGACAAGACTCAGTGAATCTTTAAGTGATTAATGAGTGCAGGCACTTAGCCAGGGCTGCATACAACATAGTGAATGGAAACTCACCAACTTATTTTTGATATTTCCGTCGTCAGATATTCAATCCATGATGTCCCCCTGCGTGTATGTTACAGTTCTTACCTCAATCTGGCCTCCTTAAGCTATATTCAGATAATTTGTTTCCCTTAGCTCTTGGGATTTCCACAATGTATAAAATAAAACCACAGTTATCAACCCTAAGGTTAGTTTGATAGGTGAAGGTATAGCTTACCTAGTATGAAGCCCAATGGGGAGTTAAATTCACACATCAGAGTACGGGGATCAGTTCCTATCCCTATGCCAACAATGATTTTTCAGGATGATCTGGTGGGAGAAAAATCACACAGCTTAGGTGAAGCGGAGTATCCTTGAAGGCGTCCTCTGGAATCGAAGCCGGGTCCTTCGGTTAGTAGCCCAGCTCTCTATCCATTGTAGTGCCACAGCTCAAACTTCCAAAAATGTCAATAATCCCGTGATTAAATAGCTATTATAAAAAAATTTAGTGTATTTGAAATTTTAATCCATTTGTATGAAACCGGATCAAATTTTTTACGAATAGCTTCATATCCAATCGGAATAGGAAAAGAATCTGTCACAGAAGTATTTCATCTTTGCTGAGTGACATGCACTGCATGCGTGAGAGTCAAAATAAAACTTTCATGCCAAGAATACGTGAACTAGTTTTTAATTTTGTTATCCTGGAAAGTAGGCCAAACGTGATACAATCAGGCATGCCGGAAAGACATTTTCCCAGGGTGGTAAAATCCGATCGCTATAAATTATCGATATTGCCAATAGAAAGGGTATTGTTGGGTCCTTTTCCTTCCCTGAAAATCGTAGGATCAACTGTCCTTCTAAAGTACCTGGGCACACGCATTTATGTGAGAATAATGCACCCTGTGGTTTTGCTTTGAATCTTATTTTTAGGATCTGTGATTTATAAACTTCCAATTACGAAACTCATGATGCTTTCAACAAGATATACTTGAATGACTCATCTCATCCATCCGGGAGTGACTCGTATATCAATCCCATTTCTGGATTCTCTTCTTCTTCAGGAAAGAATTACCACCAAGTTTCTGGACGAGTTTATTTGCCTTTGAAACTATTTTTGAAGTTTCTTTACTAGAAATAATACGAGGTCAAAATAAGGCAAAATTTCAATTTTTCATTTTTTATATTAAGTCATCTAATCGTAGTAAAACATATCATTTTCATCATTCATAGATGAACAGCATATTTCATCTTTATCATTAGTCACAAATCTATGAATCTATAATAAATGCTCTGCTCTTCATTTAGTTCTCCTATCTCATTGTCCAATAGCATAGAGTAAATACGAAGATTATTCTTTATATTTACTCTATAGATTCCTTTAACTTATAGTTTACCTTAACACTGTCCATGGATGTCAACCACTCCACGTTGTGACGCTTGAAAGAAAATTCTCCTTCCAACAAGAAAAGATAAAGTGAAAAGGAATCATGGTTAGCATACCACAATTTTAATTCTCCGATCTGGCATTTAGCAGTAAGGACTGCTTTCCGGGCTGTTTCTGATGAACTGAGGGCACTGATCTTGATTTTAGATGGAAAAACTTGGATTTGGAAGCACTTGTAACACTCTGCCATGGACAAATATGAAGGAGTGTAGAGATATTAACCTCCATATATCAGCATTGTGCTTGTCAAATAGAAAATGCACATATCCCTTTATCTTTTTCTGGCCTCTTGTGAGTTCCAACATACTTTTTATGGCTTGTGTGACAGTGTAGGTAATGGATTTCTCTTTTTCAGTTATTGGACCAACAATAAAAAACAGCAGCTGAGACACTTTTTTGTTCTTTAAAGTATACTCTTATGTGGAGGTATTTCTAATTTTAATTCAAAGTCCAAATGCACCTTTGGCCAATAAATTCATTGTTAACTGTTAATTGTGAACTAAATCTTGAGGTAACATCCAATTATACTATTTATGCAAGTGTTCAGGCAATTAAATAGGAGCACAAGCAGCTTACTTTTGTCTTGGAAAGATGTAGGGGACTCTTTACCAGTAAACAACAAGGTAGGCCACTTCCTGGGAATACTTCAAACTATTTAATGCATACAAGAGAATTAACCTCATAAGGTCAGGCTTCACATTGTGGAAGTTTTGAACACTCATCTTATGAAAGAGAGAACGTACTTTTCCACAGAACTTATTTGGTTTGGTACTGTGTGTTTCATTTTGATACGCCATCATCAGATACAAATTTCTAATAAGATACATATGGGGTATAAGTATATAGACACCGTGTGATGGGTGGGAGTGAGTCGGTGCACAAACAGAATTGATTATTTCGTGGGAACCAGTGACCAATATGAAGTAAAATTGTAGTAATTCTGAGGGAGAGGTGGGGGGACGTTAAGAAATCAGAGGTGGTGGTAAAATGTATGGAAGAAATTTGTGGTCAGAGAGGAGTGATGGAAAGATAGAAGCGGCAAAAAATGTCCTTTATTGCAGAATGTTACAAGTGCCTCAAAATATCTTATATTTCAGAACTTCACTAAATATTTGTAAAAATCCCTCCCCCTAAAATTTTAATGATGCTGATGGTGACAAAAGCCCCTACACACCGTGGGCACTCCTACACACAAATCCCTAAAATTAATTAAAATTAAGAAAAGGGCAATGGTGTGACAGAGAATTTAATTAACTCAAGGTTATACTAAATTTCCAACACTGAAAATAAGATGAGAAGAATAATAAAATTAAGCCAAATGGTTAGAGCAAGTTAGTTTTTTCAATCAAGAAGTAAAGTCAAAGAAACTTTATCAAGGATAGTCTATAATCTCTATATTTTTTAACAGAAAATATCACTTACCATTCATTACTCATTTAACTTGTATAAAAGTGAGAAGATTCTTCACACAACATGGTATCCTATGAGGAGGCTAGAAAAAAAGGCAAAATACTAATTTTTAGCATTACCATGAATGAATACCTTTGATTGCTTCTGATAATATTCATGCCTGATTGACAAAATAAATGTCACCAATGAATGACAAAAAGAAATTATCCAAAATAATAGGTAGCAGTAGGTTGACAATAAGCGTAAAGAATAAGACCTTTTTCACAAAATTGCTATGTATTTATTAAAAGTTAGCGTTTAATGTTCACATTTTCCATTACAAAAGAGTGCAGTGTATAGGACTGTGATCACAATGCATTAGAAGCAGCATTGAGATTTTATGAAAATAAGAGACATCCACAGGAGCCAAAAATGTCTCAAGTGGCAGTTTTCTGAGAAAGAATACTTTACAAGTCATTCCATATTTCAATATGCCTATAATAAATCATACTTGTGGCAAACCCCCATCTGCCATCAGAGATCATCCACTTGAGGTAAAAAATTGTCTAACACACTATTACATTAAATAAATAGGCACATCAAAATAAGTACATAATTAGGTAACATGTTAATTATCATCATTCCATTTTGCCAACAACATGTAAATACTTCCTCTAATGGCAATGAGCTAAAACAATACATAGAAAAAGTTAACAAAATTTACAATAACAAAACCATTGATATAAATAACATCTCTCATGCCTGTTTATATTTTTCACTGATCAAATACAAAATATTACATAAAAGGGCTGGTTCAAGATTGTTCCCTGGCTGCATTAAAATTTTACTGCACTAATACTACACAGTGGCTGCTAAGTGTAAGTATTCAAGAGAAATATGTATAAAACAAAGCCTTGGAATCAATTAGTGAGATAAAGCATAAAATCACAAAATTATTACCCATGCCAGTAAAAAATATCTATAAAAGTAAATGTTATAAAGGAATGTCAACATAGTGAAAAATGAAATTTGAGATCTTCATCCCACTTTTTGTAACTGTTGAAAATGGACAATCCAGAAATGGAATGAAACAGTTCAAATAATAAATTTCAATCATTTACAGAATCAACCAGTAATGCCAAAGCATTGGTGCATGCAGTTTCATGTGAAATGCCACATTATTCACCAGCTCACTTGATCTAGTTTCAATTCTCTAGGGTACACCTGATGGTCGGCCTCTCTTTGTGTTAATGCAACTAAATAAAATCTATTCAGTCAAAATGTATTATCACATCTATGGCAGGATTTGAACCTGTAACCCTTGGGTTATTCAAGCAAGCACACTACCCTCAGACTAACCAGACCAGAATACTTAGAGTTACATTAAAATTGACATTGCAAAATACCAAATCACATCCAGAGTTCCATGTTAGTGATAAAAATGCTTCATGATATAAGTGAGGGGAGAGAATATCAATTTTTGGTGGACTATATGGGCATTATTTCAACAGTTTACTTTATTTTTTATGCATTTATAACCTTGGTCCCTTAGGGAAAGATGTTTGAATATTTTCATCCAATCCAGCCCCGGGTATAGAATGAAATGAAGAATTATCAATACATACTTAAATGGTATGCAACTGTATCAGCATCACTAGAAATACCAGCATACACTCATAAGAAATGATATTATATATGAAAGACATATACACTAATACCATACCCTCTTTCATATGAAGATACAATTGCCGCAAGGCCAACAATGAAACGGCAAGTATCATATTTTCTTAGATGAAATTATCACAAAAAAGAATATAAAGGGGGAAATTGACAAATGAAGCAAAAAAGCACCAGTCTCAGCAAACTGTTTTGTCAGGGGAGACAGGAGGATTCATAGATCATTGCTTGGGTGATGAAGGGGTAATACACCTATCATTGTGCTATATGCCTAATTTATGAAGGTAAAGTGGGAATCTTTTGCATGACATCAACCACAATTTATGGAATCCAACGAATTCTAAGGCTAGCTGCTAATATTTTAATTCTTAATTGGGATAAGAAAAATACCTTTGTATGTTGTAATTTGAATCCAAAAATTGCTGAGTAGTATCGCAATAATAATTTTTCAAAAAATGATAGCAATGGATATATATTTTTACGTTAATATATGAATGATGGTGAGAGGAAAAGATGCAAGTAAATCAATGGTTTTATTCCATCAGAAAGAAAATTCTGCAAACCATCTTAGGCACAAAACTAACTAGCAATAATTTAAAAGGGTTTGGACTACAGGATATTCTGAACAAGCTGTCCCTTTGATTGCTGTCTCTGGAGTAAAGAAGTCAAGAATGAAAATGGTTCACATTTTTTACTTCAACAAAAAATAATTCCACACAATTTTGTTAGTTTAAATTTCTAGATTTGCAATTTTCTCATTCTTTTCAGTGCCATTGTTACAAATTCATAAAGATCACATTAGCTATTCTTATTGCTCCCCCCAATTTTTTTCCAAACCACACGATTGTTAATATGTAAGATGATCTCATTGGGTGGAATGAACTTTTATGAATCTAATAAACTAACAGTAAGAGCAGCAGAAACTAGAGTGAGGTAGGTAAGTGATGCGCTAGAGAGAAAAAGAATCTTTTATTTGTCTTACCATTTCTGTAATTTTTTTAATAAATATTTCAGTTAAGTTACTGCATGCATGTTAGTGATTACATTGAGATGATAAAATCACATGATACTAAACACCTTACATTAAAAAGTTATAACTTAATTCCTTACTAATTTTCCTATTGATGGCCATATAAAAAGAGATATTGTGTCATACTGGTTAGATATAAGTGTTAGAAATACTAGAATGGAAATTATCATCAGTTTTTAACAACTTGCCATGGTGACTTTCCTTAGGTGTCATAAGCCAAAGGGTATAATACATATAAGAGGGCTCATCGAATGAATATTTTCACTGTATAGAGTATTCATCACACCACTGATCTTTGAATACCTTTTTTGTCCAAAAAGAAGTCTTCTTCAATGATTATACATTAATAACATCAATATGAGTGTCAACTGAACATTCAAAAAACTGCAAGAGATGCTATGACAGTTACTTTAATGTAGTCATCCACTAATGTGCATTAATGACAGAGACTTGTATAAATACATAGGAGTTAATGCCCCAATCGAGGAGGCTGACTGTAAGTTTATGATATGAACAACTATGATATGCCAGAAAGTGGTTAGGCATAGAATATAAAGAAATTATTTCACGTAAAGGTTTTAATATCCATGAATGAGAAGCCAAGGAGCCAATTCAAACATTTAAACAGAGTGCATACTTACTATATGAAGAAATTATAAGGTCAAGTCTTACCCATTCGGCATCATATAAAAACAGAACATAAATGCACCATTTCTGGCCAAAATTTTACAAAATCACTAAAAACAGTGAATACTCTTACCAAATTAGGGATTTTTAGTGAGCAAGGTATCTGGGAAATCTTTGCCTATCACAAATATATTGGCATTAAAACTAACTAGCATTCAAAAATTGAATATATAAATTCCAAAAATACATTCCCACTGTATTGCAACAGTTTTCCAACTTTTGGGCTAGATTGTGATACATATTCATTATCGGCATGGATAACAATTTGCACTGAAAGAATCTTCCAATGGGAGGAAAGGACAATGTGAAGGGAATAACACAACCATGAAAAATACCAACCTTAACACCTATAGTGCAATAAAACCTAAAACTATTTTAATGCAACCAGTCTGACAATAAAATGAATTTCACTAGCAAAACTCTTTTAATATACTAAAATCAAAAATGGGCTTTTAAAGTCAGGCACCAGACATAAATTAAAATTATTCAATTCTATAACAATAATGTCGCTGAGATCAATTACAGAAAATGAGTGCTCAAGCTTTAAAGCTTAACTAATCAACCAATGGATTATTGGGTATTAAATATAGGAAACAATTATTACATTTTAAATAGAAACCATTTGTGTCGCAGTTCAATGGTAATGCATTCAATGCATATAGTGGGAATATGGAAAATTCAAAACTTAACAAATGTGAGATCAAACACTGAGAGAGGTATCACCATCACAGATGAAAAACAACCTGCAAACGAATCAGTTATATAACATCTTCCTCTTGTGAGAAATAAAAAACATACTTATAATAGCACAGCCATTGACAGTTACTTCCATTATTATTGCTAATGAATGCTAAAACAATGCTTGTATTCTTGTGCAGGACATAATCTTTGAGCTATTTAAGACTAGTATGGATATAACTGTTTACATTCATGGTAGACAGTGTCATTATCCAGCCAACTTCACCACACACAACAGCCTAAGATATGAGTAACTTTTGTACCACTTAAAATGTGCAATTAGTAGTTCTTGCACAATGTTAATGACCCTAAGCCTAAGTTGAACACAGTGACACTGGAAGAAAGCATTTCTGGGCATTGACAACCCAAGCCAGTTAAGAATATTAGAAAAACAGAAATGCCAAAGAAGACAAAAGTTGAAAACAGCAAATGGGATATTAATTTCTTAAATTACTAAGCATATAAAAAGTTTCAATAAATTGCAAAAAATAATTTCTCATTTCTTGCCCATCTACAGCGAGAGTCGGCAGGCAAACTCCCTATTCATCAACTGATTTCACACTATAGAGCTGTATGACAATGGGCATTTGTAGCATATGTATTGCCAAGCAAAATATACATTATGGTCGCTATGTACACATCTTCACACCTCATGACAAATCTCCACAATGATTACAAACACTCATGCAATTTTTGGCACTTCATACATGAATTTAGTATACAATATTTTAGAGTGAATTACTGTATGCCCACTATATATACCGTCTAGCACAATTAATATTTTAATCCACTAAGATGAACTTAATGGAAAATTTGCCCAATATGAATGGTATCAACAAACAACCATTCATTAACTACACATAATGAATGCAAAAACTGGAGCCATAACACTTCCAAGCTTTTAGAGAAACGTATTGAAAAGCTGAATAGTACTGGTAGGTAAAAATAAAAATTTTTAGTCCAATCATCCACACAAAAACTTTAACATATGAAGCTACATGATGATAATGACAATCTCTCAAGAAAAAATGATCACAGCTATCCTACTCATAATATGAAAATATGAGTATATAGGTCCAATTACAGAACACTGGTCCAAGGATTTAATTTCCCCATTAAATTATCGTTGACATAGGAAATAAATATAGTGAGGATAAGATAAAAATAGTTTTGAAATAAAATCAAAATAAAAGCATTTCTTCCATATCTTAGAATTAAGCACTTACATGCACAGAAAATTCCATGACATTGGCAGGATAATTTACAGAAAAAAATAATGGATTCTAATTAAAAATATTGCCTACATACCCATGGCTTACAGGACATAGTGAAAGTCTAATTAATTTGAAGAAGAGAAAATTTTCAGAAAAGCATCCAATGCTGAGGCACAAAATTTTAAGCAAAGAAAAAATAAGAAGAATATGGAGGTATCTTTGGCATATTTTCACCAAAAAGCATTTAAATGGAACAAAAAACAACACATTTTCTTCTCTCTAAAGATTTTCCCCCAAAGGAGTAGAGAATATTTTAAGGATAAATGAATGTATAAAATTACATGTCCATATCGATGCAAAATTATAACACAAGAAAATTTGGCTGGCAAAGAAAAACAAATACAACCTTTTTAAATAATGCAAAATTACATAGTAAAACCTCTTTATAGTGATAACTTATAAAAGATGACATTTTTTCCTGAAGCATATCAATGGACTAAATATAATATGAGCGATCTTATATGTGAAGAGATACATACATAATACAAAGATTTTAATGTACTTCAATATTAGAATCATTGAAAACAATAATATTCAAAATACATCAGAGAACTAAAGCCCTGGTGAATTTGCCAATATATCTTTAATTTCAATGGACAATTTCACAACTGAAATAATTTAATGTCAGCAATGTCACACACTCATGAATGCAGAATTATCAGGATTAATACACTGACACATGGTTTTAATTACTCTTTCTGAGTCTTTAAAAGTCAGTGACAACATGTTCTAACAGCATTAGTAAGGACATCTAAAAGAAATATATATGTAGATCATCTGAAATAGGCCATCCCAACTCATGGATATCAAAAGACCACAAAACACTCACATTATCATTTTTAATATGAAAGTACATGGTAAGCAGTAGTACTCTGGTCTTAAGGAGAATGAATAATTAGGTAATTTTGCACAAAAAATCCATCATCGGACAGTATAGCATGACAACCATGCAGGATTTTTAGACCACTAGGTGAGCTCACTCAATATTTTAGTGTTTGATACTGGATTAAGTAATGCGAATGCATTCGTAACTGTGAAACATGAGGTAACAGTTCAAATGGATTGATATTTAAGTGCATGAAAGAGTTAAAACACAAAAAAATTTCAAACAACCAGTCATTGCATCATATAATGTCATAATTACTTATAGAAGATACCAAAAAGGGTCGAAAGAGACCAATTAAAAGCTGAAGAGATCAATATATTATAAGTTATAAATAAATTATAGGTGATAGGGTCTTGAGAGAAATGAATGTGTAAAATATCTGAAGGATATAATACACCTTAGATTTAAAGAAATGTGCATAATATAGAAATGAGCAAGAAGCAAATAAATAGGCAATCATTCCAGCATTAATTGAGCAAGAAGATTTTGAACTCAATATTTCAAATCTCTCCAAAAAATATTAAATGGAGAAAATGAAAGAAAAATTGGTTCTGGCAAGCTAAAAAAATTAAGACTACACTTGTTTGAAAGCCAACGGAAGGAGAGAGCCTTGAAAATGCCAAAGCAAGGACTGGAATCATGCCAAAGACAGTTCCTGCATGAATACCACTGGACCAATCTCCATCATTTTACATAAAAGGTTTGAATACATTCACAAGTTCAGCTACCGACACTTAATACATACGTCATCAATTAAGTGAGAGTTGTAATATAACACATTTTAAAATTGGGAGTCTTACTGACTGTGAAAATTCTGAGAATGTTTTTTTTTTCAAAATTACCATTCCATTATATTATTGTGGCAGTGATTCATGTTAAGACACATCAGGCTTAACAATGTCCCAATACTTCCAACCATGGAGCATTGACAATTGCCACATCAAGTGTGAAATTATCCCTTCAAAAACACCAGAAAATTTATCTTTGTTCATTCTTCCAAAAATGAATTCAAACGTCAGGACCTTTCAAATGTAGTTGAGAACGCAACAGATGCAACCAAAATCACTTATGATTTTTTTCTCAATTTTCTAAAAAGGAGTAAAATATCAAGTCCTACGAGATGAGCATACATCGCATGGCATCACTCCCCTCGCCCACGCACATACATAATACACACACTCACAGACAGAAGGGCATTCTAACTCTATGACATATCAAAAACTGACACACTGTACCAGCACAGTGCTGTACACCACAAAACATTTGCGCAATATTTTTAACTGTAACCATTCTGCATTTAAGCTTTGGAGATAAATAAACAAGGTTTAAATTATGTGCATTGCTTCACCCTAAAAGAATGTTATTTGGATATAGAGTCTGCTGTCAGGTATTGGAGAATGCTTGCCCAAAATATATGGTTAATGTACGGGTCAAGCCTGATTCTCAAAACCTGCAGTTACATTCCAGAAACCCCTGGGAGTGGTCAAATATAATATTTAATATCCCTCTGCTGAATTCACCTTGTTTATGCGACATTTTGGAGTTCAGCCTTGATTTTTTTCACATACGAGGGTCATCCGGAAAGTAGTACCCGTTCGTGCCGCATGAAGTGCTGACGACGCGAGTAGCCGCTGGATGAGGTCAGATAGCTTCAGTGGCTTGTCTGCCTTCTCTGAGCCAAGTTGCGTGACGCTAGCATTGCCTGTGTTGTTTCTGTGAATGTTTACAATGTTTAAAAAAATTGAGAACGCCGCCAGTTGTGAAGTGAGGGCAGTGATTAAATTCCTCAATGCAAGAAACGTTCGCCCATGTGATATTCATCGCCAATTAAAGGAGGTGTATGGAGACAATGTAATGGACGAGTCGTTTGTTCGGCGGTGGTGTCGCAACTTCAACATGGGGAGGGGGAACACACACGACGATGAGCGTTCGGGGAGATCGTCTGTCATTACAGACCAACTGGTGAGCTCAGTTGACGAATTCGTGAGGAACGATCGGCGCGTCACAATTGATGACATCTGTGAGCATTTTCCCAATGTTTCTCGAACAATTGTTCATGAAATTGTTAAACACCATCTGCATTATGCAAAAATTTGTGCAAGATGGGTCCCTCGCGTATCTCAATGAGCTGGCGGCGAAGGACTATGCAGCAGGAATACAGAAACTTGTCACACGTTATGACAAATGCCTTAATTTGCTTGGAGATTATGTTGAGAAGTAGTTTAAAGTATCCTCTTTCAAATAAAATTTTTTATGTTTGTTAATATTTACTTTTGTGTCTTTATTTCACGAACGGGTACTACTTTCCGGATGACCCTCGTATATAAACTTAATACATGCACACACATTAAGTTTATAATGTGCCAATTATACATATATTTCTTTATTGGTGCAAAAGAATTCTGCAATCAAAATTATGAAGTAATTTAACAATTATCACAGGACAAGCTTGCATCAGGGAAGTAAAATGCAATGTAAATATCATATCATAGCTTTGGCAAGGGGAACCTGACTGAGTAAACATAACTTTTACATCCTTTAAAGATCTATTACAAAGAAAGACTTTAAAAGATTATTCTCATTTAATTTTAATGAGAAATCTTTCTGGTAAGAACTTCCAACTACTATTTGGAGTTTTGACCACCTCCTGTCTCATCATTTAAGTATAAGCTTTACTTTGACGACTCAAATAAATAAAAAAATATCCAAATAGAAGTAAAACCATAACAGTTGAAGGTTTGGAGAGATTCAAATTGCTTTTATCTTGTATCAATTGGCATGGTATTTGTACAGGATCAGTTGAGCAACTTAGTTTTCCAAGTTTTTAGGTAACTCCATAGAAATTTTGGAATATTGCTTTCCTATAAATTACTTATCAATAACCTTAACCAAAGAACAAATAATTTTTGGTATACTGAGGAGTTATTAGCTCTTAAAATCAAAATAAGTACAGATTTTCTTTGTTGCTATCACTCCTACAAAACTAGTGAGAGTCTGCATGACAATGAGCCTTACATGAAATACAAGTACAAGAGTAAAGCTTATTAAGACCTTATTTGAAATGATGGAGAAAGAAATGCAGCATGGAGAGTGAACAATGAGGATTTGGTTGTGGTAATGCAACAGTAAATTTTTATCTCACTCTAGATACAACAAACAACTTTTTTTAAAGCTGTTGAAAATAAGTTTTCTCAAAAATTGGCACTGCCAATATTGGCAATATACTGCAAAATCTTCTTCCAAATAATTTAAATTTTAAATGGAATTTAGTTAGCTCATTTGATATCGTATCGACTGTAACATTTTTAAATTCCAACATTAAGGACATCTATGGCCTGTCTAATTCTCTAATCAAGGACATCATTGTGTTTGCTGCAGAACCATTAGCTATGTAAATCAAATCCCGTTTTGAGACAGAAGATTTCCAGAAAGCTCTAAAATATTCCAAAACAGTGCCTGTCCTAACAAAAGCTGACCAAGATCATTTGACAAACTGTCACCCCAATTCCATCGTCCCTGTTTTTAGTAAGATTTTTGAGGCTATCATGTGGGAACAAATATGTGATTTTTTTAGTCAAATAATCTGTTTTCTAAATTACATTATGGATTCCGAACTGGGAAGTACACAATTATGGCTGATTGTAAATTACATCATAAATGCATTTGAAGACAGGGAATAAGTATCTGTGACACTATGTGATCTTAGTAAGGCTTTCCATTGTGTAAATCGCTCCATAATACTTTCAAAGCTAGAATATTACGGGGTCAAGGGAGTTGAATTGAAACTAATTAAGTCATATCAGGCAGATTGTCACCAATTGGTTAAAACTAATGGCCGTCAACCTACTGCTTTTATAGTAAAATGTGGTATCCCGCAGGGCTCTGTTTTTGTCCCAATACTGTTCATCATGATGATTAATGATTTGCCTTATAATATGAAAATTAAATCAATTTTATATGCAGATGACACAATTTTGGTACAAAAATGTAAAAATCGAAAAAGAGAGTATGGCACTATCTAGTGATGCCCAAAGACAGACTAAGAAATGGTTTTAATACCAATCATTTACATTAAAATGCTGATATTGTACCCAGTCTTAAAGCAAAAATAACTGAAATTGAAACAGCTAAAATACAGGGACTTGGTATTGATACAAAACTAAACTGGAACGCCACATCAGCTATATCTGCAATAAATTGAGTAAAGCCGTTTATAGTATGGAATCATGCCTGGATTTAGTTTATATATCTTTAAGGCTCTGGTCCATGTGAAATTATATATTGTACTATTTATCTCGATGACATTTGATATGGTTGTACCATTTAACAAAACGAATAAATTATCTTACATTAATACAGGAGATGGTTACATTTACATTTCAAAATTTTTTCGAGCAATAAACGCCATGAGAAGACTAGAATTAGATACCAGCATATTTATAGGATTCCCCATTTGTAACACTAATTACGTAAAACTACTGATGCCTCATTTATTTGAAGAACAGTCTGCAGTGTGCCAAACCACAGTATGAATGTAACAGCGGGCTGCATGCCATGAATACAATTAATGAAAGAGAAATCAACATCTTAAATATTCATTAAGAAAGGGGAGGAAGTTCATGAACTAAAATTTTGAAATGGTTGTAGCCAATAGTTTTGGAGGTCCTAAAAGGTAGTGTGGCAACATGAACTAATCAATAATGACTTCACCGAAAAGGAAATGATACCTAAAGCATTAAATTGAATTGTTACCAACATGACAGCAATCAAAGGGGTCAATCTCAATGACTCGGAAGAACCTATTAAATACACAACTTAATAGCAGCTAGTGCAAGAGGTCTATAACTCCATACAACACGAGAGTATACACTTAAGTACATGATTCTTTAGAGATGAAAGCTAGCTTTTGTGCAGTCTAAAAATTGTAATGTGTTCAGTTTCACAAAAGTCTATTATATGGTAATTTTCTACAACCTAGGTTAAAAATATTGTTCCTTTGGGCAATGTCCACTTATCATGAAGGGAATCATTGCCAATTCCCACTTAGACTTCAAACATTCAATCACTTACTTATAAATAATTTTCACACTTCAAAAAGAGCACATGCATACATGTTGTACATATGTACAAAAAAAATAAATAGCTATTATGTAAATAAAATAAATACAGATCACAACACTAAATTTTGTAAAAACACTTTTTGCCGGCCCCGTTGGTGACGCAGTAACATCCTTGTCTGCCATTCCAAGGGTCGTGGGTTCGATTCCCGCCTGGGTGGGTTTTCCTCCACTTAGGGCTTGGGTGTTTGTAATCGTGTCTATTGCTATCATTGTTGATAGTCCGATATAAAGGCCAAAAAGTGCTGTTTTTGGACTAAAGCAAAATAAATAAATAAATATACAAAATCATTATCAAATCCATGTCTTTCAGCAATAAATAACCCAGTTAAGTAATACTCATAGCTGGATTATTATAGATAAAAAATAAAAGTACTCTCAGACAGTTTTTTGAAATGCCCCCACAAAAACAATCTTCAGTAAAGTTGAACACGCTTTAAGAATCAAACTGTCAAATACAGATTCCAATTCATGTTCATGGGTAAGAAATTTTCATACTCATCCCATTCATCTTGTAGAAGGACCTATCTTTCAGTCAACCTATGTTTGTGAGCATATCAATCAGGATACATATTTTAAGGGATGGCCTTCATATCACTTACATACCATAGTAAACCACTCGACCACTGATTAAGGAATAATGCCCAAAGCAATGAAAAAAACGGATCCCAGTATATACACAGAGTAATATACAAAGCAATGGAAAAAGTGGATCAGATTGCCCAGTATATACAAAGAGTAGGAAAGTCGGCTGTATCAGAATGGATCACAACTAAGGCCACCCAAAATTGATACCTGTGAGCTGGTAAAAGCGAGCATTAAAGGGACGGTAAAATTCTCGCAGACGGCTTACGGCCACAGGATCTATGTGTGGATGGCTTCGGCCTTTCGTCTTCCCAAGGCAATGGGGACTCGGACTGCCCTCTGATTTCATCAAGCATGGGAAGCCCTTGGTTGCATTGAAGTAAAAGTGTTTCTCTGTGATGACACGCTTCAGGCTGAGGAAATCCTATTCAATTCACAAAAAACAAATAAACACACATGGATAACCATAACCTTGTCAATTTTTCACCATGATATCCACTTGCAGAAGTGTTTTCTCAGTAGGATTTTTTTTCATCCATGCTCATTTATTTTAACCACTAAAACATCATGATTCTTCAAGTGAAGCACAATTAATTACTTCAAGTGACTTACGTGACCCTAAGTTAAGTGTGCTCTTGAGGGGTCATTTGTATTTTGATTCTTCAGTGAGCCTGTGCACTTTTGTTTTACATATTTAATTTCAATCGGATATAAAATTGAATGCATAACAAACAAAAATACACTGGACACTGGACTAAATAAAGTTAAATTTATGACAGAAGACAAAGAGAAAATTGTGATTAATTCCAATGAAACTGCGGGAGATGCCGCAACAGTAACTTTTAACGGAGTCATCCACTAATATGCATTTCAATGCAATAATTTCAGAGTGTAAAAATCATTCGCCTTCAAGGTGAATGATTTTTACACTATGAAATTATTGCATTGTAAATGGTGATTGTCAATAAACAAAATAAATATGAAAAAATCTAGCAAGAAACCTAGTAAGTACCTACTTCTCAGTAAGGCCACTATGAGGGCGGTTCAATATGTACCCGTGTTTGAGAACAAAGGGCATTCCTGAGGGAAGTTTATGTTATCATCATGTGCTGCCACCTATCAAACCTGAGGTGAAACAAATTTCAGACTGATTTAAAGGTTAGTTTGGATTTGGCAGCCATTCGAGTAAGACGTGTTTCGTGATTTTCGCTAAGATGGAAAAAGAGCAGTATTGTAATTCGCTTTTTGTTTTTGGATGGGAAGAAATGAGAGGAGATAAAAGCAAAGTTGGATGCTGTTTATGGGGACACTTCGCCATCTATGACCACAGTTAGATATTGGTTCAACGAATTTAAACATGGCAAATATCTGTTTTTGATGAGAAGCGACCAGGACGCCCGGCAGACCGAGGAAATCATTCAAAAAGTCCACGACATGATTCTCGCTGATAGACGAACAAAAGTGCAGGAAATAGCAGAGGCCATGGGTGTGTCGACCGGAATGGCAATTATTATTTTACATGATAAGTTGGCGATGAAAAAATTGTCGGCCCGAGGGGTGCCACGATTGCTCACGGTGGGCAACAAGCTGATCGGGCTGCCAACTTCTAACTGGCCGCCAAACTGCATGAACTACTCAATGAATTGCTGCCGCACCCCCTGTATTCACCCGATCTGGCTCCCTGCGACTTTTTCTTATTCCCTAACATGAAGAAATGGCTCGCAGGAAAAAAATTTAGCTCAAATGAGGTAGTTATCGCCGAGACAGAGGCATATTTTGGAGAGTTCGACAAATCCTATTTTTTGGAGGGGTTAAAAAAATGGCTGGAACGTTGGGAGAAGTGTATCTATCTAAAAAGGGACTATGTTGAAAAATAAAAAAAATATTTTTGAAAAAATGGTTTCTTGATTTCTAACACGGGTACTTATTGAACCCCCCTCGTATGCCAGTGTAAAGAAAAACAAAACCTATCTCATGACAACTTTCAAATTTTATTTAAAATCTCACCTGTCTTATTTAACATTATTTGGCACAGTATGATGGCTGCAAAAATAAATTTAAAAAGCAATTTTCATCACTGAAATTTTGAGGAAAGCTCATAATATGTGTATAGGAATAATCTTTATGTCTAAATATTAAGCTCTAAATGTGTATAATCTCTTACATGTATACTTAAATTGTTGTATGCATGCATGCATATAGTTGAGTGTGTACGCTATGACATGCCTGTGCCCAAGAATGTTTAATATTAAATTTAAAAGAACATTTATAACTTCCTTTGCTGTATTTTTAAACGATTAAAGCAAAATATATTCTTCTGCATGATACATTTTTAAAAAGGAAATTACAGGTTTTTGATCAGAGATAATCACTTCCATTCACCACTTAGTAGGGGGAGGCCTGATGAGTCACTCGCCAACTTTAAAGGTCAAAGTTCACTTCCTACTGTAATGGGAGTGACTTATGACATGTGGTACCTGGGAAAACCAATGATACACAAAGGTTTTGAGGAAAACTGGTTACAGTAGAGTGAATTATGGGTGCAATGGAGCACAAGCAGATTATTACTTGGCAACTAAATGAAGAAGAAATGTAAAAAAATACCTCAATCTTTGTATTTTGTCATTACATTCAGTTCCTATTCAAAGAGCATTAGACTACATAAAATAACAAAAAAATTAGCATTTTGAAAAATATTGCAAAAAATGTTCCTAGACTTTTGTATTTTAAGGAATGTCTATGAAAAGACAACAAATGTGTCACATAATACCTTCTTTTTTTCCATTCAGCATGCAATAGTTTGATGAAGAATAAATACAAATATAATCGGCCTAAAATAGCGAAAATAGCCCTTGCACCACCAATTATTTACAACAGCAACTTCTGTGGGTCTTTTGAGAATTAATTTTCAACCACATTTCACATTGAAATTTTCAATTTCGATAATTCAGAAATTTTGCCTGAGTGCAGATAAAATGGTATTCAGCATTAGTCCATTCTTAATCAGAAGCAACAGATGATACATATTTTGAGCAGGAATTCAGTGGATGAAAGAAAAAAATTCTTTTACCAACAATTTCAACCCTAGACCCTTATGACTGTGAAAACAGTAATATACTTTTACATGGGGTCGACCAGCACACAAAAAAAAAAAGATTACCTGTACTCTTGCAATTTCAGCAGCTGGATCAACCACCAATCTCTCACCGCTCACAAAAAGTAGCTGTGACAGGGGGAAGCTGTGAAGCCAGCGCTCCAAGTGTCGTGCGTAAACCCCAATTTTCACGGGACCCCATGAAGTGTCCACTAGGCCACCACCTCCATTTGATCCCATGCTTCCGTTAAGGAATGCCAATTCTTCAAATTTCCTCATGCTTCTCTTCTTGCTGGAAAACGCACACATCAGAACATGATATAACAATCCACTATCTGTCACTAGGTGCCTTCTTTCAAAATGAACTTACTGTAGAGGTATAGTGAGTAAAATCAACTTGCCAAGTTCCAAGAAATCAAAAGCCCCCAAAATTTTATAGTTTAAGAGGACGTCTCTATAGCTTAACTAGCTAAAGCACTCCGCCGGTCATCGAGGGATCCAGATTCGAATCCCAGTCAAGTCGAATGATTTTTACACTCTGAAATTGTTGCATTGAAAATCAACTTGGTTAGCCATTTCAACAATGAACTTGCTCGCAAGCTTGATTCCCTCCAACTGATGGAAAAGTCTGTCAATCTTATAGTAGTATTTTTTCACACTGAACTTAAATAAATACTATGATTAGGCAGTCTCAAATTCCTTAACACACATACTTATTTGGTCACAATGAGTCCCTGGAGCATTTCCTAGATGTAATAAGGCCATCAGCTGCAATGTATTTGGATATTATAAAGTACCTAATTTCCAACGTCACACATTTTATGCAAGGGGATCTGAGTTCAGGGGCTGTCAGAGACAAGACATGCAAAATATCGTTAGTACACTTACTTCTCCAAAACTAAATTTAGGGTAGTAAAGGAACTTATAAAAGATGAATTTTGTATCTGTGTTCGAGTGGCCTGAAAAAGCCTCATTTTTAGGGATAGGAAGGCTCATGTAGCCATGCAAATAAAAAATTTCCTAAGGGAAAAATCAATGTGCTCCGTACTTATAAGGTACTAGTCTACAGTTTCTTCAGACCTCATAGATGGTTTACATAAAGCCTCGATTTGTTTTAATTTCGAGAAACACAATACTTGCACCTGATATAAGGGCAATTACAAATTAAAGGAAATAAAAAGTAAAACAACTTGAATAAAACATAAAAATGCCTTTTCTGGCCAATGTAATAAAATATTAGGACAGACCAAGGGTTATAATCGTACACTGGGGTCACTTACTTTAACCCTGAACAATGACAATGCTAAGCAATTCAGGACATCAATTGAAGAATTGATAAACATTTAAAAAATTCCTATTGGCACTTCAAAAATAGATTTTGGAACAAAATAAATAGAGATAGCCAGATTGATGTGAATGCTTTCCATTAAGAGCAAAAAAAACAGAAAGCTACTTCGGGAAAGCTATCATTTAGAAAGAAGAAAATGCCTGCCCCTTATCTGCCAGCAAAATGAAAGGGGCCTCAACTGAAGAGTTTGGTAGGGAAATACTAGCCATCTATACAATATAGTCCCTTTCTTATCAAAAGGCACAAAATATCAATTTTCTCAATAAGGTTTTCCAATTCACAAAAACAAATTTCTTTAACGCTTACTCATTCAGAAATGGCCAAGCAAAAGATTACTTAGAGAAAATAGAAAATAATGACTATGATGTACATTATCTCAGCAACTACAATGGATGCATCGGTTAAACCATTTTTAATATTAAGAATATCCTGTAGTTTTCAAAGTCTTCACAAATAAGATCAATGGTAACAGTGTATGAGAAAGAGAGAGGTATTCAGCTATGTAAACTTAACTTAACTACCCAGAAAGAAATAATTTCTCTTATCTTAAATTGATTTGTCTACATGAGAAATCAGATTCAAACCATTCTTAAATATGCTATGCATATTTATAGCCTTTCTAAAGTAATACCGTTCTTTCCTAACCTGTTTCTCTAATGACTTGGCCACACCACTATCCAGACAATGAAAACTAGAAATCATATTAGCCTTTAAGTAGCATATTCATTCAATTGTATTCTGTCAACGATAACTTATTACACAACATTTCAAATTTGTTACAAAATGCAATGCCAAGGAGATGAATTTTATTGCACACGTACCTTGCAGCTTGGGTGTAGTCTGAAATTGCACGTGTCACAGGATCTCTCACAACGATGAGAAGTTTCGCCTTAGGATTCATGCGACGAACACGCTGCGGTACTTCCCTAGTAACAAAATAACTAGGCGTTTTCTCCATTGTCACCTGCCCTTCAAGTGTGGGAGGCATATGATGTCTGAAAATATAGATTTTCCGGGTAATAAACGATTAATTCATGAAAGCAATGCTTAGTACTTTTCAAGTTTTACAGCACATGCATGAAAAACTACTAGAAATAAGTAATGCTTGCCTTGAGGCACTTCCCAAAATGATGATTCGTCACAGAAACGTTAATACTCAATCTAACTGAATTGCACTAAAACACTTCTGAGTATTAAGTGAATTTCCGAAGGTAATATTCTCATAATCAAATATATGACATTTATATGTTTAACTTAGAATAATGACTAGTCCATTGCCTATTGACTTCAGAGAATCAATTGACAGTTCAAGAATTCAATGCTTCTTATTCGCTGAAGAAAAAAATTACCCTGGAAATATATCCTTAATTCAACACTGGAAATCATTAATATTAAACTTGTCCAGCAGGTATCAACTTCTTGTTCAGTGCAATATTTAAAAAAATCTACCAATCTGAAATCAACTGTGAAATTTGTCGATAGCTGAAATTACTGTAGTACTCTTAACAGAACTATCAGGTTGTCCTTTGGGTTGACTAAGATGCTGATGCACAAATAGCGCATACTGTTACACAGTAAACGAAGAAGAAAGAAGAAAACAACCGGCAGTACTCCCCGATGTTTGTCGCACACGGATAACACTGCCATAAATTACGTATTCGCTCTTTTAACAGATAGAATTTAACAATTTCAATTCACTCTTGTCGTATTTTGCAGATAATCTATCATAAAAATGAAGTTCTTCTCGGACATGCGATAGCCGATACCCTACCGTCGCGGTAACACGGCCAGGAGAAATGCGTGCGCATTAACTTTTCAATTCAATTGCCATTGTTTAACATTGTAAGTAGCACACATTGACAGCAATACGCTCGTATTACTTCCAGGTGAACTTAATACTACAATTTTCTAATGTTATATATTAATTATGAAGTACTTATGAACATACAGCAGCACTCACAGAAACCGGGAAAACAAAAAAAACATCTCTAATAGTGGGCATGCCTAAATTTGTTTAAACTAAAAAAAACTGGGGGAAAATAACCAAAACACCTACCTGTACCATTCGAATCCTTTTTTGTAGAAGCGGTCGAAAAAGTGGATTTCTGAACCAGCAGCACGAACATCGGGGTGAACTCTAATAAATTCCAAAAGAGCACGAGTACCTCCTTTTTTAACACCTATAATCAATGCATCGGGCAGTTTCCTAGTCGCTTTCAACCCTTGCTGTCTTAAAAAACGATATTTCGGAGAACGTTGAGCAGTCAACGGAATTTCTTCCTTCCAGCTAAGGTCCAACTTCACTTCACTTAGTGGTTCCTTTTTCTTAAGGGAACAAGGCTTTGGACTTCTAGTGGTTGTATCATAGTGGTCTTCACTCATTCCTCTTGATTTGAAACTTGCGTTCTTTTCGAGTAAGACGAGCGTAGATTTGTCCTTAAATCTTGAAAATCTTAAGTCTTTGGTCAAGCAGTAGTTGAATTTGTAAGAAAGACAAAATACAGTTACGCAAAACATAAAAGTAAGTAAAAAAGATTTTTTTCTAAACCGATGAATTGCATCCATCCTCGATGTTATGACTTTTGCTGGGGGCACAAGACCTATAAGAAAATATAAGACATTAGGAAATTTAAAAATATGGACTTTACCCACTTCGTTCAAATAAGCTATTGATATATAAACAGTTCAATATCAACTTTATACATAAATACCTAGGAGAAAACGTACCTTAACATTGTAACGAGACTTTTTCGCTGGCGAAGAAGCCAGCGTTCTGACCCCCACAGCCATGACATTTTTCTGCTGCTATTGCGCAGTGGAGTTGTCTGTTATCATAACAGAACTTCATCTTTTTCACATTGCGCCAGTGTACCGCCAAATTAGAATGCGAGGCGCACATAGACACGGTAATGTGTAGGTAAATAATCAATTTCCTTTGACTTTTGTAATGCATTTATTGATGATAATATATAATTATATTTTATACCACTTCATACAAATAGTTTTACATATCTATAAACGTAAAATAACGTTTCTGGAAATAACTGAAATAACTTCTTTATCGTCACAGGCCCCCAATTTTTCTCTTACACTAAATAATTCATTTTTAATTAAAAATGAAATTAGCTTTTCGGAGAATATACCACTAATAGCAAAGAATTTAAATGTGAAGTGTGTTAAGATTTCCCCGGAAAAACCTTGCCTCTTATTTAATTAGCGTCATTATCACAATAAACACGCGATTCATTTCATCTTGTTCTTAGAATCATTATGTGATTATTTATTTCGATTAATTTCTATGTAAAATTAGGTTGGTGAGTATATTCTCGTAGTAAAGCTGAATGCCGCGCGCCACAGTGTCAACGATTGAAAAATAATTTTGACGTGCGAAAAAGACATTAAGACGCTTTTTATAAGAAAACTTAAATAACACCCAATTATCTTTACTTTTCATCCATAGTTATGATGGAAAATTAACATTTTACTATTTCACAGTATGTTGAATATCCACAATTTAAATGCTATTTACACCCGTCGTATTTGAAGTTCATAATACAGTTTGTTTTGACTTTAATTTCATGCCATGATTGCGTCTATTAGCAGTGTTACTGATTCAATTTATGTAATTTAACTTTTAGACAAACGTTTGATTAATATCCCAACATCGACATGTACCCGAAATTAAATTATATTAAAAAATTCAATTGACCTATTATTTATTTAAAAATAGGTAATTTATTTTTAGAATGAAGAAAAGTAATCAATACACAATGCTTACAAAATGGTTAGTGTTTCAGGGATTTTGTTCAAAGCTTAATTAACGTTTTGAATGGCTCTCAACCCATTTCTTCATTTCCTCAAAACTTCTTTCCATCCACAATACATTTGCTGCTACCTTTTCAATACTCTGCTGAAATGTTCTTCCCGTAGAACCCAAATTACCTTGCTGCTCCTTCCAGAACGTCTTCACCTGTATAAACGAAAGTAACACAAGATTCATGAGTTTTATTTAGTAAAAAGAAATTTAATTCATGATGTCAATATTTTTTCTTTAAGTAGCCAGAATTTGTAATTTCATGAGTGCTTTCACGTACCTAACAAAGTTTTAGAGCTAGATATGATACTTTGATTCTTAGTGTTTTTTTTATTATTAGGCTGGTGACTTGAATCATATGGATCTCGCAAAAAATATATTAACTTGTGAGCTACCATAAAAGAAGCTGTCTATAAATGATGAGAAAGTTAGAAAAGCGATGCTACAAAGTAAACAATGTGATGTGTCGTAATAAAAGAATAAATTTCGAAGTATATATAATTTGAAAATTCTATAATACACCCGCATTGATTGATACAGGTTGTTTTATTTTCCATTTCTCATGAAATTTCATTGCAGATATATATTAAGGGTACATTCATCGTTTACTTTCAAATCAATTACATTCTAAGAATTTCACGAACTATTTAAGTAAGTATACCGTGTTTATGACATAATTACCTGGTTTAATTGGGCCTCTGTATTCATAGAAGAAGTTGCAGCAGCAATCATACTTGCAACTCTTGAAAATGCCAGTCCGTAGCTGAAAAAAATATGCCAATATTTCAAAAGTTCATTTCGATAAAAAATAATATAGTGACAAAAACATTGCTCGTCCTAACTTGGTCAGAAGAAATGCTTATATCACTGAAGTTGATAACACACTTCCGCCCATCATAATTAGTTATAACTTCTAAACGTACGAGTACATGCTTGGATTTCAGACATATAACAGCAACGCGTTTTGAGTGATACATAGTAAAAGCAAAAAATACAAGCCACAAAAATCAAAAAATAACACAAAATACAAAAAATTACAAAATATCAATTTCACCGTGATTCTCCATCATAAGTATGACGACAAAAAAGTGAACCAAATAAACTTACTAGCTCAAAAGTTGATTCCAGTTATTTCTCAAAAAATCAAAGGCAATTTGACTTCCCAAAGGGTTGTTTGCAACAGCAGCAAACGCTCTGCTACCATCTTGTTTTCTTATTCCAGAACTGCTATCCAAAACTCCAGCCATATACCTAAAAAAAATTCATAACATTTAATAGATCATTAACTGCAAACCCACTCGTCCACGGAAAAAAATCAGACACACAATAGAATATATAGCGTTGCACTGTTTGAATTTGTGAAATGATTAAATTTTCAGAGCTTGGGAAATTTTTCCGGAATATCTATTGAGTAACATGTTTAAGATAAAAAAAAGGTATTGCGGTAGAGAATTCAAATGAATTTAAGTAAAACCTCGCCTGTAAATTGCACCAAAAATTCTTTAAGATCTATTAATTAACTTGCTCTTATCTAGGGTTCGTATTTATGCCATGGAAGCATAATTTATTTTTTAAGTCATTAATAATAAATAAATTTGCCTGTTTCGTAGATTTCGAAAAAGCTTTTGATAGAGTGAACTGGGAAAAACTAATGAATATATTGCAGAAAATAGGAATATATTGGAGGGAAAGGAGGCTAATCCGCAACCTGTACATGTCTCAGACTGCTCAGGTGCGGGTGGGAAACGGGGGGTCCGGATGGGCAGTGTTAGGAAGAGGTGTAAGGCAGGGTTGCCCATTATCACCGTTGCTCTTCAACCTCTATGCAGAGGAACTGATCAAAGAGGCATGGGAAGAACTGGAGGTAGGAATGAAAGTGGGCGGGGAATTCGTAAAATCAGTTAGGTTTGCGGATGACCAAGCTTTAGTTTGTCAGTCAGCCAAGGGGTTGCAAGCATTGCTTAGTGAATTGGAAATTCAGTGCGACAGGTATGGGATGAAAATCAATATTAATAAAACAAAGATTATGCGATTTTCTAGAAAGAAAAAGGCCAAGCTTAACATTAAAATAGGACGGCAAAAACTAGAGCAGGTAGAACAGTTTACGTATCTCGGTAGTGTCTTGGACCAACACGGTAAAAGTACTAGGGACGTAAGGAGGAGAATTGCGCTGGGAAAAGAGGCTTTCACAAGGAGGAGGGAGTTGATGACAGGGACTTTGAGTAAGGATGTTAAGAAAAGACTCGTAAAAACTTTGATATGGAGCGTAGCTATGTACGGTGCGGAAACGTGGTCATTGAAGCAGGAGGATAGACGTAGACTGGAGGCTTTTGAAATGTGGATGTGGAGAAGAGTGGAGAAGGTGAAATGGACATAGAAGAAAACAAATGAGGAAGTACTTGGTTTGGTGGGCGAAGAGGAGGGGTTTGTTGGGAGAAATCCTATGGAGGCAGGAAAAGTGGATGAAGGGGGCCGGCTATTGACCGGCAGCGGGATGTTGAAGACTGTAATTGAGGGGAGAATGTTAGGCAAACGAGGAAAGGGAAGGAACAGGATAGGGATGTTGGACGGGATGAAGGGAGGAAGAAAGTACTCAGAGATGAAGAGGGACCTGATGTAGAGTGGGATGATGGATTTTGTGTTTTGTTAGGAGTAATTAAATGCTTGTATGATAGTTGTGTCCATCCAAAAACCTATCTTAACCGGTAGATTACCTTAAAAAAATAATAATAAATAATTAATGTGAATTATTTCACTGCCGTCCCATTCGTAGGTGCCAACATCTCACAGAAAGCATTTTCATTGCAAAATTATTTCGTCAAATTTGCCCCGCGGCAATACATTGGGAACTTTCATACGATGGTTGTATAATAACAAATGATCATGCTTTTTAACACTGTAGTTATCTTTATATACTATATTCCCCAAATTTTGATAGTTTCCAAATGAGTGCACAGTTGCACTTGCCCTACATTTTTCCTCATTCTTCTCAGACATATTGGAAGCAATTTTTTTGAAAGGTCCTTCAAAATCGCCTCAGCAGTCTTTTGATGACGTAAAACGCTTTCCACGAATATTTTTATTCACATAAGAAAAAGTCACATGTCTGGACTATAGGAAGGATGGGGAACACACGACGCATTGATTTTCGCGAGACATTCAGCGATGTACAACCGTACAGTTGAAAGATGCATTGGCGATGCACAACCGTTCATTATTGTTATATGTAGTATTCAGCCTGTTGCTTGAAATGTGGACTTTTGCCATGTACAGTTCAGCCATATATTGTATGCTCTATTAACAGTTGGGTGTGCTGTTGCGACATGCAGATAAAACATTTTCTGAGCATTGAAAAATATGATGTGACCATGACTTTTCAACAACTTTGGCTTATAATGCAGATTGGTTTTAGTAATGCCGGAGATTTCGACACAGAGCTTTTCGGTTTGCTCTCAAGATCCAAGTGATGTAGCCAAGTTTCATCCGCAGTGATACCTGTGACAGACACTCCTCTCCCTGTAACATCAACTTCAAACGCGAGCAAACCTAAACGCGAACGTACTGTTGTTCGGGTAATGGAACCCACCACGCACAAACGAGTCTCATGTAGTTTTTTCCGTAACCAACGTGTTAGTGGCACCAAATTAAAACTAAAATATTTGAGATATTGCTCTTAACGTTATCCGTTGATCTTCTTTCGTTAAGGCAGCAGAGGTGTTAGGGTTTACTTCCGTAAGGGCAGTTATTGTAGCTCAACTGCCTTTTAAACTGACTACTCTCTTTATGCACTAAAAACCATTTTTTGTACTATGGGAAATAAATACCCTCCATAAGCATCCTGTAGGGTTAGATTGGACTCATTTATCAGACAAATGTTTCAGGCGAGAGGCAAAATTTCAATGTAGCGTATTGCTCGTCGTGTGCTACCTCAATCATTGACGCAGGTAAACTGAACCTCACAAATTACAACCGTAGCTGCCGACGTAATACTCGAGTCAAATCAATGAAACTTGTTCCAAATATACATGTAAATTACACATTAGACTAAAAATAAAACAAAATTAGACTGTTTCATAGTAAATTATGTGAATTAAAATTTTGTGATCATTCTTAATATGAACAGCAATCCTAGAATTAATATTTCACATCTACTCCAATTCATTTTTTTCATAATTATACTAACAGAACACCGATGTGCCTGTTCCCAGAGAATATTATTTCTAACCTAATGATGAAAGCATTCAACATACGAAAACCATACAGGAATTCACTATATTAAATTAATTGCATCGCTATAAAATTCGGAAGAAATATTTAGAATGCATGGTAGGGAATACGTGTAGTTAAATAAAGGGGTTTCATAATGGAGAGGGGTTTGAAGGATTCCGTTATGTGGGGCGAGGGTTTTAACTGCATATGTGTGGGGTATTCCTGTGGAGCATATATAGTGTGTGTTCAGTGTGCATTGTAATGTGTCCGCGTTACTTTCATAAACTGTTTGAATACTCGCTTTATTCCAAGAATTGATGATAAATACCAAATAATCTTTCATTGCCCTTACAGAAAGGGTTTATTCGCCCTTGCGCTGGGCCACCCCAAATCCACAAGAGAAAGTACTTATCTACATCCTAAGGTAAGATACATAATTATCATGTATTCATACCTAAGTAGTCACCTTCTAAAATTCATCTCTATATACTCAAATTATCCAAATTTTATTTTTCACCACATGAAATAAAACACCGAGACCGGAAAAATTCCAATAATAAAGAGACTTCAACCACGCCTTATCCGAGCAATTGTTGGACTAAGAACTTATCCAAGTCAGGATTTGCCGGCACGGTTTCTCTTCTCGGCACCAGATGCACTTGACGGAAGAACTAGACTCACTCACTTTTTCAGCAGGGGTATCTCTTGGGTGCAGCCCAGCGAGTCGAGGAGTACGTCCCTCTGCGTGCCGACGTTCGTCGAGAGGTAGCGCTGCCACGCGTACTCCCACTCCTTCGTCGACCCATGCTTGATTCCCGTGCAGTACACCACCCTGCGAAGGTCGGGCGGGATCCTCCATTGGGCGCGGGATGTCGACGATGGATGCCATGAAAGCGAAAGTAAAATATTGGGGGATCAGTCTAACGATCGGTCGAACGTGAATCCGTGCTAAGGAGCGTTAGGCACGCACGAGTATGCAATGCGTCGTTGGCTTCAACTTGAGGAGGGACGTTTTCCTGACGAAATCACTCTCTTTCTTCAAGCGAGAGATCTCTAGAAGAGCCTCGACGTCAAGTTTCACCAGGTTTTATCTTAAATGCCTTCACATGTTAGGAGAAAAGATTTCATGGCCCAAACATCCTTTCCATTCGATGAGAAATGGAGAGATCGAAGAGATTGCCGATGTAAACTCTCCAGGGATTTCGAACTCCCGAGGTTGTGTGTGTATGTGTGTGTTTGGGAGGAGGAGAGACGCAAAGATGGGGAGAAGTTCGGAAAATCCAGCGTGACATCACTCTCATTTTACAGCGAACGGGAGGAACATCGCTGCAGTGTGAGATCGCAAATCGAACTAGTAGCGCTGCCATTAGGCATAAATGGATCCTTTCCTGAGTTCGCGCTGTCGACAGTTGAGGATACAGCTCACCCCGAACTAAAGGCTGAAGGCGTGTGCCAATTCGAAAGTAAGGGGGAATATTTTTTTCCATTGCCACCATTCGGTCTCTCAACAATGACGGTCGTGCATAAAATCGATTCATATAATGGTATTTTCCATAGGTAGCACCCGGAATATGAACCTAGGACTCTTTGGTCTGAATGAGGCTCCGCCAAATATTGTCGGTGCGGAAATTATATACGCTCGGGTATGATCAATTGGAGAAATAGCGAGTCTTGACTTCAGAAGAGATTCTCTCTCGAGAAATTGAGTCAGTCGATCTCAAAACGAACCACTTCACCTTTTAACTTAGCATTCTATTCTGTGTTTGTCTATTGAAAATTATTTTTTTTTCGTCGACTGAAAATTGTCATACAGGGAGGAGGACGTCTAAAATAGCACGTCATTCGGGCTATTCGTCGTTTTGTCTTATTTTTCTCTCTTGTTACCGCTGAAGTATTCGCCGGAAATGTTAACATTATCCAGCATTATATATTGATTCATGACTGTAAAAATATCAAAATTGTTTCCATGTTATTTTGCGAGTTGATTCATTTCCGAAAGTACGAGTGTTTCTCCCTGGTTCCGTATGAAGCTACATGGCTAATGAATGCTCTTCATATTCGCATCGAGTCGAGATTGACAAACATGCGAGTTCCTTAATCTTATAGAACGCTCCGGATTTTACAGCGATTTTTATGTGGAAGTTGACATTTGACCTCTTATGGAGTGGGGTGAGCGAGAGGCTTGTGAGGAGATCTTACACGGTCCCCCTTACCAAAGCTATCGACGATTACTATGAAACATTAATATAATATTGAAAATTTAAATTTAAAATACCAACACGCAGAAGAAGTCAGCGAAAGGGTTATTCGATGCATTTGGTCATCGTCTTTCGCACACGATCGTTGTAATGTTTCAACATCGAGTGAATGTAATATCTGCGCCGGTAATCGGCTGCTATAACACCGGGACAGGTTGGATTTTATGAAATCGATCATGGTTCAGGTTTTTGAAGATAATTCATACTAAGAGTAAAATTTTACAGTGCATCGTTAAACTACATTTGGTGTTACGCAGATCCTCATATCAAAGTGCATTTGAGGTGACGAAAAATAAAAAAATTCTACAGTTACATAACTTTTGATGCATTTGGATGAAGAAATTAATAAATATTATTTTTTAGACAGCAGCAATCGAAAATATTATTCCGCGCGGCTACTACTTTCTGAGTAAGGTGGAATTTTAAATTACTGTGGCACTTAGACGTGTCTATCTCCCTCTAGTTAACCAAGCTTCAAGAAAAGTTCATTCATTTAATTTTATTAACACATGCAGGGTATGTATGTATCCTGGGGAAGAAGTTGAACCTCATCAAACCCAACGGGTAAAAATGAATTTTTAGCCATCTCCACTAATACGTACCAGTATCTTATTCTTACACAACCCAATTCGGGCAATGCTTCGTTGAAACAGGGTTGTGTAATAAAAACATATTAAGAGAAGTGGGTAAGAAGTCATTTTTACCCATATATTCGTAATTTACATCCAAGTGGCCGTCAAGTCTGTTGATCTCATCAAGTCCTCAAGCCCCGTGCTTTTTATTAGAGTTGGTCCCGTAAAATGGAAAGGTTTTAGCGGAGCAAGTTTTCGGTTGGATGACGGTTTCGGAACTCTTCTTGGATCCTTCAGTCGTAGCTTAAAGGGTTAATGTACCACAAGAGTCGTGTAACAATGAAAATAACAACCAACGCTGCCTCTTGAGAATTCTTTCTGACTTACTTCGAAGTCGAATTGCGAAACTGCGCCTTCCTCATCGCTCCGCCCGAAGACTCAGCCATCCACTGCGCGTAGCGGGCGGTCGCCTCGCGGACGCAGTCGTTGTCGTCCCAGTGGCAGGCCCACTTGAGGCCCGAGGCCCTCTTAAGGGCGTCGATGTGTTCGCCCTCGCCGCTCGCCGTCGACTCGCCCCAACCCACGGCATCGATCAGTTTGCGTGAGATGCTGAGCATGACTCCCTGCGAAAGAGAACGTTAGGAAATCGGGAAACAGCAGGGTGTGCTCACCTCGAGAGAAGACAGGCATAACGTGGACGGTGTTTTATTGTCATAAAATAGTTCAACCGTTTATAGTAGGTTTAGGATGGACACAAATTGAACACCACTACATTTCTTCACCTCACCTAACAAGTTAAATCCTGACATCTTATATAACATTGAACTGTTCTTCAATTCCAGATCCACTTCAATTCCTTCCTTCATTTCATCAAACATTCCTATCCTTATACTACCTCTATCAGACCTTCCTAACGTCCTCGCCTCTATCACAGCCATCAACATATCATCACCAATCAAAATCCCATGCATCCACCTTTCTTGCCTCCTGTGGATTTCTCCCGGTAGAAGGATATCAGGTATCCCGGTAGAAGATGCTCCATAGTCTAAATAGTGCCCCAAAATGAAGAGGATTATCTATCTATCCACCCTTACCTACTTCATCGTTTTTTTCGTTTCCGACCAATTTAACATTCTCATAAATCTCCCGTATGTGCTTATCATCTAGCCTCAACGGCCAGATTACCTTGCAGTACAAAACTACATTCTACAACAGTTCACACTGGTCTTTTGTTAACATTCTAATCATGCGTGGGTATATGGGTAAGCCCACGTTACTCGGTCACTGTGACCACACGACATGGGGGACAGTGACCGAGTAATGAGCACAGTTCCTCGGCATTTTGCACATTCGGTCGTCGAACTTTGAGATGAATTGAAAAAACTGTAATTGGTCAAAACTGACTGCAAAATTAGCAAAATGTGCAAATTTTTATTTCGAAGGCTTATTTTTAGCCCCGTGAGGACAAAATTCAGTCACATAAGAAAAATGTTGAATGCAGTACAGAGGTTTCATTTTTGCTTTTTTAAATAACTTACTACATTTGAGCTACACTCTCCTGAGACTTAAAAACTGAAATGTGGCCAAATAATTGAAAATTATTACTCTGTCCATATTTTTGCATGCCCATTTTGCACGACAAAGTTGCTAAACCCTTTTCACGTGCGATTTGTCGCAGATTATTTTCAATTTATTGGTTAGGGTATTATTTTGAAATCAGGTTAGGGCATTTCTTTATCGTAAGTAAATTTTTAATCGCAAAGTATTTGATTCATAAGGCCATTTTCATAATTGATAGGCTTCAAAATTTTATTCACCAAGTAACATCCTTGGGAGTTTTTCATGTTTGAATATACTGCCTTAAAAATGAAGTAAAACGTTTTTCTTTCCAAATGTGATGGTTTGACGCTCTAATTTGTGGTCATTCATGATCACTAAATAAATAAAGCTTATTATTTTTTCACACAAAAACTTTATAAAACTACTGGTTTCGACACATCGGTGACATCATCGGGTAATGCCCTGATGATGTCGCCAATGCGTCGAAACCGGTAGTATTATAATTTTTTTGTGCCAAAAAACACCAAGTTTTATTCATTCATTTTTTCTTTCTGTTTGCCCTTATTTATTCCGTCATTTTTGACGGGCTATATATTCCAGATTGTATATAAAATTAAAGGTTTGATATCGAGTTTCATTGAGTTTGACGTGGGATCAAAAACATCTTTATTTTTGGTCAGGAGATGCTCGACGGCCTAATCCTTCCTTCCAAAATTTGTTATAGCACAAACATGGCTATGGAATGGATATGGCAGGGATGACTATGCAATCACTGAAAATGGAATAATATGATTCATTCTAAATGTATCAAAAGAAGTCATTCACATACTATTATCACTAATGTTGGAATTAATCATAGTATCTAACAAATTAACATGCAGTGACAATATAGAATAGGGTACCGGTAGGTACTGCTTTAACCACAGCAATCACTAAGTTACAATTGACCCAAAGCTTGGTTTAATAGGGTTGTTAGAGGATTCTGATACCTGAGAAGTAAAACAATTACTATTTGAGCACCATATCCCATCTATTGGAGCAAAGGATCATCGCAATACGCACTTAATTCACTTATAACATTCGGCAGGTAAAAATCACAACCAATTCAAATTACCTACCCAGTAAACTTTCCCTTTGTAGAAGATCGTCACCTTTAAAATGAGAAAAAACTTAACTCAACGTTGAATCTCGAGCAAGCAAGTGAAAAACGGTTGAAGTAATAGTTATACATTAATAATAATACATAATAATGATAATTTTATAAAAACTGTGACCTAGAATTGTAGAAAAGATGAGAATTTTTACGGATCCGTTTGGCTTGCTCATTGAAAAACGCGAGAAGATTCTCTTCACTTCAATCTGAGATGCATTAGGCAGTCAGTATCAGTTTTTTTCAAAATTCAAAACGATTCACACCATGATTTTTGAATTTTTACCAACTTTGAGCTCCGATGTGTAGGTATGCTTACACTAAAGAAAGAGTTCGTCGACAACAAGACGAACGACCGCATGGAGGAATGGAATTAATAGTCGAAGGAATTCTTTCTCTTCCCAACTTTTAATAAAGAGAGTGAACCTAAATATTAACCAACACAGGACTCCATTTTAGTGGCATACACGGTTAAAAAATAATCAGTCCAGCCATAATGTTAAACCTACTCCCAAACCGACAATTTAACTCCTATTTCTACGTCCCGCATACGGGAGCTGTGCGCGGTTAGATATCGATTTACGGCATTAGGAATGACGATGATCCGACAGTAACCCCAGATTGTACAATGTCTACCAAAGCTCCCTGGCTTCATCCGACATCAGCAATATTTTCTTTCGTTAATTAGGCCTCATTTAGCTAGTACATGGGATGCTGATGAAGTTGAATTGATTTCCAAATTAGATCGCGCGTAGCGTAGAGGACCTGCGTGTGTAAAACGTTTTTATGATAAACTGCGTAGCGTATCAAGATTATAAGGGGAACTAGATTGGAAATTACTCACGAACGTTAAACGAATGTTAAATTACTGATTAAATCCCGTAAATTGCAATGAGATCTCTTTAACGATGATGTCGAAAATGTATTATTTACCTCATCTCACTACGGTAGGAGAGCTCACGTCAATAAAATGAGAGAGATTAAGTGCAGGACAGATAAATTTAAGATTTCATTTTCCCACAAAACGATAATGGATCAGAATAGCACTAATAGACCGCGCTAGGAGGAAAAACTATTTTTCTGTTCTCATTCTGAGTAGCCTCTTATGTTTCCTCTTTATCTCATCCATCTATAATTATAGTCCTTCTTGTTATTTCCAGCTCCTCTCGCATGTGCAGAGAAGCATAGCTCACTTAGATGCCGTGGCGCATGTAGCAGTAGCAATAATCATCTACATTACTTGTATAATTGAAAAAAATGTTGTTCTAACGATTAATAAAAATTGTACATGTTGCACGCCTAAAGTGTAATAACCCCCGACCCACACCTGGCTTGCAGAGCACCATGGGGACCATGGATAGATATTAAGAATCCAATTGTGCGAGGCTACCAAAATACGACGAGAAACCATGGAGTGACCGCCGTGGACAAGGGAAAATTTCATGTTGCTGAAACTGAGATTTGCTACGATAGTATTCAACAAGAGCCTTTCAACTGACGACTGTCTGCAAGGAATGAGTTTGCGCTGAGTTTGATCTGTACACAAAATATCTCCCCTTCCATTTTTCATTGCACGCCGAACCTCGATTTAAATGATTTAATTCAAGGTATAGAGCATCGTTTATGATAGTCGGATAAACAAAACAGATGCATGAGAGAAGGAAAAATAGTCTGAGAGAGAAAGGGATAGAGCGAAAAGGTCATGGGTGAATGTGGTTGAAGTTACCCTTAAGAGAAGAAATATTAAAGGAAGTCTCATGAACAGAAGAGCACACCCGAAACATTGTGCGACTGAAAAGTAGGCGAAAAAAATATGCAAGTGTATGACAGTATGGAAGGAAGTAGCATGTTCTCAGTTGAAACCTAAAATCGGGGTTTTTGGACTCGGCCTACCGCGAAAGGGAACGGCTTGAAGGGTACATATGGATATTGGGAAGGGAAGGAAGGGAAATGGCTGACACACACTTATCAATTCTCCCGTCTTATCTCCGATCTGCAGTTTATTGTCATTGTTTTCATTGATTTTCTCCATTGATTTCGAACGAGAGAGACCCATTCGTTCCACGGCAGGAGGGAGTATCGTCAAAGCTGCCCCGCCAATACACTCCTCCTTTATCTATATTCCAACTGTGTGAAATTCCTGCTCATTGGTCGGCATCCTCCCCCCCTTTTCTGAGCTTCTCATATATGATTTTGATTTGAACTATCCTTACTCTAAGCAAAGATATTATTTTATTATTTGTTCTACATGTTCAAGTTCTACATTTGGCAACTCTACCCAAAAACATCCATGACAAATAAGTGGCGAGTAGTTTTATCGGATGAGGAGAAAGTTTAATTTAAATTAATATGAAGTATACCTAATATCGCGTGCACGAGATCCCCTTTGGGCATGGGTTCGCTTAAACCTTGGTAACTCGGCCCCTGTGAAGCCTGGTGACCATCCAGCATCGGATTTCTATGGACACGCGGACCGCCTGAAGCGGTCGGTAAGGGAAGATACAAACATTTAAAAAAATAATAACCGAATTTTTGAAGACCACGTCAAAATGACAAAAAATGACAAGCGACCACAACCGAGGCCACGATGATGGACATGGGAAAATATTTGCGGAGATAGGGAAGCGACGAGTCCGATTTTTTTTAATACGGGGCGAAATGCGGGATTTCGCATGATCTGACGAGCCGCGTCTAGAACGGCGACCCAGGGTTTAGCAAATTTAAATCGAATTCCAAATGTGATACCCGGCCGTGAGAATCCCTGCGTTGGGTACTCACCTTGAATTGCTCGTACACGGACGAATTAACGACCATGAGATCCAGATACTTGATTGCTCGGAATGCAGACGCCCAGGGCAGGTAGTCGGTGCCGTTCTGGAGGGAGAGGCAGAGGTCAAGGGCCAAGGCATACGGCAAGAGACCGGCCCTTGCCAAGTTTAGCGCGTCATCTAACAGTTGAGACTTGGTGATGGGGGGGATGACCACGGTTCCAGTCCCGGCCTGGTCTTGGAGTTGGCTCCTGATCAGATTCCAATTTTCGTGGTCGTAGTTGACGCGATAGAAACCTGCAGGGATGGGAATTAAATGCATTCGCATTGTAAAAATCTCTTGAACGTCACGATTCGATGAAAAACAAAAACCCAATAAAGGCACTCGGATTTGTGCCGTACGTCTGCGTTTGAAATGAACGAGTCGAGTTATATCCGCATTACCTATTTGCGTCTGAGAACTCAAGTGGCAAAAAACCAGATGCTCGAGATGTGAGTGCATAGCGATACGAAACATTGCAGTCGCTTCGTATTCTTAATAATACTGAGAATTCCAAGTACATGAGCAAGAGAATTAGAGAAACGCTTCAACAGAGACAAATATCGATGTTATTATTCCTGAGAACCATTTCATATTATTCCTGAGAAAACATTTCATACTTTTCAGAAATCTCAATGAAGGGAGATTCAATAGCATGAAAGTTAAAAGGTTGGTAAAATCATATACATTTGCTCAATAAACGTTGAAATCATACTCCAGAAAATTGTATAAATTAACCGATAAACTTCCAGTAAAATTTTTGTAAGAAGACTTTTCAATTTATTTTTAGTTTCTAGAGTTAGCCATTTACTTTACAGTTTGGAGGCGATTTTAACTTAATAATTCTCAGGTCACTATGAATTGAACGAGTCTAGAATGCCTACGAATTAATCTCATAGTGTAAGAATTTCGGATTTCGGAGTGATATTTTTCATGGATGTAAATTGCAACGGTATAATTAATTAAAGGTCAGTGTGGAAAATGCTGTATTTGTAAGTATGAGCTTATCACGAAAAATTAATTAATAAAATATCAAACACCTCGTGGCTATTTAGTTGCTAAAAGAATCGATCCGGAGAAAAATAAAAGAAATGATTTGAGAAAGAATCTAGCATAGTCCACTATTTTATTATTTTTATCTCCCACAAAACCATTGTAAAATATTTATCGCTAAATCTGTGTGCCGGTGAAAACATCATTAGCAGTACGTCGGTACACCATGCGCTTTTACGGTGTCTCTGTGCGACCCCGACCTGTATAGACGGGGTTTGGAAATATTAAGAAACTAAACTCTAGTTTTACAAGTTTTCTTCGATGATTCTCGAGGGTTCATCGTTACACGTTTTAATGGCTAATATCTGCTACATTCCTGCAAAGTAAAATTATTAAAATAAAGAGAATTTCCTTGCCCGGATAAATTAAAATAACAAAAATAGTTTTTGAGACATGACAAAATTTCCATCAAATTCCAAAACGTTCAACTTTCAACTGTAAATTTTGATGGTATTAAATCCATTATCACCTGTTAAAAAAAGAGTTCTTTTTACCCACCGCATAAATCATTTTCAGAAGCTATTTTTCATCTGTAAATTTTACTGTCGTAAACCGTAAACATGTTTCATCTCCGTCAACATTTTCAAATAAATCACAAGATGACACACAAGGACATGTAGGCCGACGTGTAAGAACACAACGTCTTGAAATTATACTTCGAGGAAGAACCAATAAAGGCGAGGTTGGAATTTATTTATTAGTCTACAATTATTTTTATTATTAAAATGAATCTTTCGAGGGAAAAACGAATCCATTTATACATCTATTCCACAGCATTTCCTTCTAATTTTGTTTTCATTGTCCAACCTACCCATACAGTTGGGTTATTTCATCGATTTCTTATGTTAGGAAAATCAACGAACGCTAGATTTCAAAACCAGTTTAATATAACGATTACCAGTATTTGAGTCACATGCAATGTAATATTTAGCAATGAAAGCCTCCCCATTGAATAAATCGTAAATTCGGCCCCAGTTTGATCTCTAAGGGTATCAGACGACAGAGAAACAAAAAGTATGGCTGTGCGATATGCAGATATATCGACATCTTGTCAACCACATCAATCGGTAGATATGAATAATTGTAAGGAACCGACATACCGCAGGTCAATATTTATCGTCGATATGTGATGTGGTTGACATTCCTTGATATTTTCGATATGATCGATGTCACTTTCATAGTCGAGGTAACTCATATCTCCGGCACGATCGATGGAACACAATTTATAAGAACATTATCTCCACGTCGCGGCGTCGTTGTCATCTAGATAAATATTACAAAGCGACGGTTGATATTGTAAAATGAAAATTGCTTATCCAGGAATGATTGCTGTAGGGTGTTGTCAAGAGTGTCCGTATTTATCTGTCCGCAGACGATCCGTGGAATATCTCCACCGACGTTTTTCTTAAATAGGTTTTTCCTTCGGGGGTTTCTTGGGCAATTTGAGTTTAAATGAGTTCTGCCATCATCTATGCATTAATGGCAAGGAGAAAGTAGGTGTCCACGTGAGAATTGATCTTATGATCTTATGCTCTTTGATTCTGCTGCATTCTTGACCTTGTCGGATATTCAATTAGGATCTCTTTTATTTATGAAGACTGAAGAGCTCTTTCCATGACCCGAAAAGAAAATTAGGTTGAGGGACACTAGGTATCTCTAGTAGACTAAAAGAAATAGGTAGCGTATCAGCGTAACATCGTCTAGTATCGAGCAAGACGTGCTTCATATGATGCACTCTTCTTGCGAAGTCCAATCAGCTGTTGGAATATTATTGTAAACTACTTTTGTGCCGCAAAAAACCCGTGGAGTACTGAATAAGTCGATCAACTATTTTTATTGAAGAATAAAGATCCATTCCGGCAATAGATTATTATTATTATTGGTATTCCAACGATTAGGATATGTTTTGGGTGGACTTAGACGGACCTAACACCTCCCGCCATACGCCCTTGCGGCGGCTTGCGGGGTATTATGTAGATGTAGATGAACGGTACAACGATTCATTTATTCACTTCTCCTAGAAAAAAATAACCTGAAATCCAACATTACCAGAAACCCTTCTTCAATTCCGCATACTTGTATTTCCTTCCTTCATTCAATCCAGCAGGCCTATCATATTCCTACCCCTTTCTCGTTCTTCAACATACCATTTCCAATCATAAAGCTCTGGACCCATCTTCCCAGTCTCCTGCGGATTTCTCCCAACAATCCCCTCTCCTCCTCCATCATACCTAGCACTTCCTCGGTTGTTTTTCTTTCTGCCCATTTCACCTTTTCTATCCTTCTCCGCGCCCTCATTTTAAAAGCCTCCAACTGTACTTTTAATCTTTCTTCAAAGACCATATTTCCGCGCATACAAAACTATACGTACGCTCTGCATCAAAGTTTTGAGGAGCCGTTCCTTAACATCCTTACGCAACGTCTCTATTATCAATTCCTCTGTGAGAGCTTCTTTGCATAACTTTATCCTTCCTATGTCCCTACTATTTTAACCTTTTTGATCCAAAGCACCTCCAAGATATGCAAACTATTCTCCCTACTTTAGTATACAAACTCTTCCAAAGAACTGCGGGAAATGCCTCGGCAGTAACTTTTAACGGAATCATCCGCTATGCGCATGATTCCTGCTCATACCTGCTGCCTGCCCATGATCCTGCTATCCGCATTCAAATGCAATAATTTTATTTGGATTTGCGGATTTATTTGATTTCGATTCCCTTAATACCCTTCCTATCTCGCCATTGAGTAATCCTGGGCCTAAGCTATCCTCATCAATGTATCTCTTTGTGTCTAATCTTGTTGGCCTAATGTCTTTATGATATATGCAGTTGCCCTATGTATTCGTTTGGCAATAGATAGACGCCTGGAAACCATTACATCAATGAAAAGGGAAAAGGCAGGTTGGAGTACGTAAATTGATTTTAAGTAAATCATTATTCTTATTTTCATAAATTTTTAATACATTCGGATGGAACGAAAATAAAATTATTCACGAGGAAACATCTATTGCCTATTGATTCCGAAACACACGTATAATATTTCCCTGTTTTTCCGTGTCAAGTAATTAGTTGCAGCCGCATTAACAGTTGACATGCGAACCTTTTGACATATTTTATTCGATATTTATGTCATGATTATTTTTCAATGCTCTTAAAAGAAAATATAATCCTCGATTTTTTCCACTTCTCGAAGTAATTTGCAACAGCGATAATGGCCAAATAAAAATAATGTAAATACAATTTCGCGATAATGCTATCTGGAAGATATTCCGTGCGAAAACCGGCGAGAGTTTGGAGCGGGAAAATTGGAAGCATCGACCCTTCAATGGGGCCACCATCATCCATATGAATTTTCGACAAGAATGAAAAACCTCGGTTTCTCAGGGTCCATCTGCACAAGCATGAGTACTTCCTGAGGATGCATTATCTCCTCGCCAGAGAATGTGAAGTCCCTGAACTCCTTCGGCATTCAAGCCTCCGGACTTTATTTTTTTAACTCTCTGTTTGGTATTCAGGTCAGGTCACTGGATAGCACCACTCCGTTACTGGGTTCAAAAAATTCTTCACATTTCTTCATGCTCTCGCCTCTCTCCATGACCACCAGGGCGCTTTCTTTGCCGACATTGGATACTCTAAGGCTTTTCGAGAGGGTGAGAGATATTCAAGGGAGATAGCGTGATGTACCCTCGGCATTAATCATGACTGCCCCGTGAATACTTGCAAGTTATATATTTCCGCATTCCGTTAGAGAACAGTCTTTGATCTCCGGATTGTCAACACGAAGTGCTTATTCACAAGATACTGTGTGATTCTTTAATGAGTTGATGCTACCGGGGGTTTGCGAGACATATTCGACTCCTTTTTTTCAGCAGGTTTACCTTATTTTTTATACTGAATAAAAAAATGTAAATCTGTACACATTTATTTGGATTAGGGCATGCAATTCAACCGGTTTCACCGCATAAAATTTATTTTTTCGAGAAGCATGCAGAAGATGATGTGCAAGGGTTGCAACCGGTCGAGGTGTGTGCTAATTGAAAAAGTAAGGAAAAGAACACGTAGGCATTAAATTTACCACAAAGTGTTGACATTTCAAAGAGAAACAATTGCCTTCGATTACTTTTAGATCTATGATCTTAGGTGCGCTGTCTATGCTTAGTGATCGAGGAGGTACATGCACGTATTAAGAAAACTTTCTTGAGCCACAAGCGTACTTGTTACGGTTTAATAGTGAGGTGGAACGAGCGACGTCGAAGACTATCCACCTTAAATGTGAGGTAGAATGAATCGAATCCAGCAGCGAGGCGATATTATCTTGTGATCCAACACCTGGAAACCAAAAAAGAGTTCAAGGAGCCCACCTCCTCGCGTTGGGTGATAATGCATATCCCGGGAAGAGTCCAAGCTTATGCAGATGAACTCGAAGGCACCGAGGCTCTTCGGCCTTGCGTAAATTCATAAAGATGATGCCCCCGTTAAGACCCGCTCTGCCTCCAGAGTCCCCGCTCTGAATCTAGGGAGGATCCTCGGAACGCAATCTGCGCGAGGGGGTGCCGGGATACCTTGAAAATCCCCGGCCCGCCGCCACCCTTGTTTTCCAGCCCCAAGGTATTTCGGCTCCTGCGGGCGGAATGACCTCCGTGCGGGCTCCTCCCTCGATAATCACCTGCTCCCCTTCCCACCGAGTAATGCCACGCCTTGTAATGCCGGGATGGTATGCCATATATCAGGCTTTTTATAAGGCATATTCCGCGTAATTTATTTATCTTCAGAAAAAAAATATTTTTATTTTAATCATCATAGTTGAGGACTAATAAGGCATTTTTTTGCATCAGATATTAGAGCAGTTATTATATTTTTGACTACAGAATACTATGCTGAAAACCAAATTTACTTATTAGGTCAGAATATTGAGATAGTTGCTGGTTAAAGTGCAAAAATGGGATATTATTTCAATTTTCAGAGGCCGATTACGAAAAACAATAGATATTCTCATTTGAGTGGCGGCACTTTTAAGCATCTGTAATATAATTCAGTTGATATATTGAATCAATTCACCTGAAAATTTTTGTTTCTGACTTAAAATATCTATTTGAAAAATAATAGAAATTCAGATTTTCATATCTTAACTTTTAGTACATGAATAGATTATCTCTTATATATATTTCTAGTTTTATTTTTTAGATACAAGAAGTTAATATATGGACGAATTATACCTCTTTTGCGCAAAATTTCTTTAAAATCAGGGAAAATACTCATCTTGGGTCTTTTAACAGCGAATATCTGGAAATTCTTACTTGATACGCCGATTTGGGTTTCTCCATCGTATCCTGTAGCCAAAAGCCTACAAGAAACTCTTGCTCTAGTATCCGATGTAAAATCCTTACTCCCTGGTGTAAACAATTTGATAATTCACCAACCTGTGTCAAGTATCATAATGGCTATTCCATATTATATTGAATTAGTTCCTTTACGAAAAGGAATTCACAAGACTCTCTGGGAGTGTACACATTATATACCCATCATATTGAAGTTTGGTGTGGAATTTATTTTGATGTGTTTCGTCCTTGGTTTTTGGAGTCTGAGAGGGCTAAAAAAAATATTTCGGTTGTTTTCTGTTGTAAAAAATCGGGTTGGGGATCAGGGTGGTGCGTTCTAATCTTCCGCCCCTTTGACTCGCCCGTGTCAATATTGCGCTCCCTATCTTTCTCCTTATTTGACCCACAATCGATGTGGAGAAGTCAAACCAAATTTCGGAAACTGTTGGGGCTCCGGTTGAATTACCATATGAGCACAAACCGAGAATCCATGCGCAGTAATTCGTGAGTTTTAATGAAATAATCATTTCCGTATAGGATTTGAAACCTGCGGTTGTTTCACACATAAATTGAGAAATTTCACTATCATTCCACCCCTGTCCTCCCGATTTCCAATCGTGTGATATAGTCAGTTAAGGTACCGAGGAGTCATGAGGATAGGTATGGAGGAGCCGAGGAGAACCGTGAATTTCTGAAGGCTTTTAAGAAGAGAAAGATGATGCAGCTCTTGATGAATTACTGTACCTTGTGAGAGAGAGAAATGGCAGTCGCACTCTCACGGTGCCCCAGACCACGAGGTTAAGTCCAACGCTTAAACGCACGGCGTTCCCTATAGACGAGTAGTCCAAAATTTATCACGAGATAAATTCAGGAAATGCTTACAAAATTCAAAACATTCAGCTTCTTTACTTCCAGCCAGGCATAGGTGATTCGGGTTCGAAGTCCGGTCTAGAAGAATGATTGTTTTCCCAGTGAAATATTTTCACATTCGAGTGAACGTCTTCCTCCGACTCGACTAAATTTATTTCTTTAGTGTTTGACTCAGTTTTTTTTAATGTATGAACATTTTTTAACCTCACCAGGCAACGGCTTGTTTGGGTGATTCGCATGTCATAAAGAAACCTTCCTCAGTGACTTCCACTGAAAACATGTAGAAATGTAGGACGTTCGTAAAGTTGGCAACCTCACCGACGTCCATTTGACATTCATAATGTCCATTTTCCACTAGTAACAATTATTAATCGGTCTTGTTTTTTAGTCCCTTTGAAATTGCCTTTTTAAGGATAAATAATCATGAAACGTCTTTATTGGGACGAGATTGATATCAGATTTTCCCTTCTTCCGCCCAACCCCTAAGGATAGAGAAGAATAACACCAAAATTCCACATTTTTATTGAGCAAGACCATGGACCACCATCTGGATATGATGCTGTGCTAAGGCGTAACCATGCTCGTGTTTTTCAAAATTTAACGTGGAATTGCAACGTTATTCTTATTTACCGTTACAAGATTTAATAATTCCACCTTTTCAACCCCGGAGCGATAATTTTTAGTTTTTAAGGGATGCGAAATGCTCGAGGTTCGTTTATTTTAGAATATTTTCTTGGTAAAAAATGTAAACATGACTCAAACTCATGGGACCACTTCGCAGTAATTGGGTGAAGTGGGATATTATTAATTTTTAATCGAATAAGGTCACCCTGGTGTCTTGGGGATAAGCGAGACACTCACCAGTTTCTTTTGTGTTCAGCAACACCCAGAATTTCCCTTTGGGCAGATTGGTCAGCGTGGCCGGTGGGTCCTCATCGGGGCGCATCCACAGCGCTGGCCGAGTGTTCTCGAAGTCCGGCTTGTCCTGGCTCGTGTACGTCACTGGGACCCACCACGTGGGCTGGGCATCGGCGTCGTCCCCTTTCTCATTTCCGGTAATCATAAAGCGCTCCTGGATGGGGAACACGCGTAGGCCCGGTTTCAAAATGGACCGCTAAACTGAAGCTTAACTTTAATCTTCACTTAAAGCCAAACACATGTTTCATAATCGTCAGATTAGTGCTAACTGACCGTTAAAGGTACTGGTTAACACGCGAATACGGATTTATTACGGTTAGCATGTTCACATACACTTACGTTTAGTTTGAATTATTTATGCAATCGGACATATCGGCAATCTCCGCGTTACGTTGACGCCCACGTAAACTAACGATTGGGGTTAACGAGGCAGATAAAACCGAACCTCAGAGGTGGCCGTAAGTATGTACATCTATGTATATGTATAAACACTGTTACAGTTGGTGATAAAATCTGAACAAAAGATAAAAACTTTCTCATGAGCGTCCAAAAGTCCCGTAGTAAGCAGTAGAATGAAGTTTATTTTGAAGAGTGCACCGCATTTTCATCTACTAACGAAGGGTCCATCTACAGACTCCGAAACGTCCTTAATTCCTTTTCTTCTAAAGCATGGAAAATCTTAAGCAAAGATTTGTTCGAATGTTCTCGTTTAATTATTCATACTTTGACTCTAAAGAAAACCCAGAAGCGTGCTTTGGGATGGTTACAAGAATTGTAATTCCAATTTTCCAGCGCTTAATCCCTTTAAAAGCATTTATTCGTTGAAAAATTCGGTACACGTTTTGGAGACATCATTCATTAATATTTAGAGTCAACGCAATGTCATTTTCCATTAAAATCTCATTTACCCGTATTTTTAAATTTTTGGGATTTTTTTTTGGCAGAAAATTATTTCTTTCGTAAAAATATAATAACATAATTTTAAATTTTTAGATAAACTAATATTTTATTAGGATTTTGCCACTATTTACGTTAAATTAGAGTAGTGAAGCGACAGATGAAGAGGTGAGCGTAATACCCGTCAGTTTGTTTTGTCATTCCGAAGATTTTGTAAAAGTTTCTAACGTACGCAATTTTCACAACATTTGCATATTATAATTGGATCTCAAAATTGGAATATAAAGAATGATAAAAAATAGCAGGAAAAACAATTCGACTTTTCCACCGCTAAAAACCGCAAAAAAATTAGATAAATGATGATACTTTGGGGAATGACCTTTCGCGATCTCTAAATGCTGAAAGATTGAAAGATGCAGTCCATGGAATACATATAGCGTTATTTTATTATTTGAAAATTATTACGGGACTACGAGATGGAGAATCGGAAATTACGTTTTTCGTTCAACCGTAGCGTAGGTATGTACACATAAAACTTAGGATCAAGCTAATAAAAAATTTAGTTTTATTATGAGGGCTTTTGGTAGGAATGATTTAAAGGTTAGGGGAACGTTTCCGCTTTGCTTTCGTTAGATCCAATTTAAAGGACGCATTCAACACAAGGGCACCTGCTGAGAAAATTTTCATTCGAATCATGCCACAATACTGATATATTTATTGTTAAATACAGCCTTGGCTACTTTAAATATATGTACGTATACTTGCGTATACATAGACACATATACACACAGACACACACAGATGCATAATTGCAAATTCATAGCCTTCATTTTACACACCGATGCATACTATATATATATATAATTATATATATATATATATATATATATATATATATATATATATATATATATATATATATATATATATATATATCATAAAACTTGAGTGAAAGTCTCACGAATGTGAATAATAATGTACACCATGATAGCACTTGCGAACAAAAATAAAAAAAACATAGACAAAAGAAACTCACACGTATTCCGAATTTTCTGTGGTGATACCACCATTCTCAAGGGAGGAAGGTTCCTTCTCTCCCTTGAGGTGGTAGCACCACTGAAAATTCGGAATACGTGTGAGTTTCTCTTGTGTGTGTTTTTGTATTTTTGTTCACTAATGCTATCTTGGTGTAACCTATATATATATATATATATATATATATATATATATATATATATATATATATATATATATATATATACATATACGCGAAACGTCAAAACTACATATGTGAGTGTCCTTTCTTTGTGTTTCTATGTTTTAAAAATCTACATCTGTGTTTATATATATATATATATACACATATATATGCATCGGAAAAAACGAAATTCTAAACCTCTCCGTTCTACGGCCTATCAAAAGTGAAAAGAGAAAAATGTATTCCAAAACAAAGAGATTCATAAGATAGATCTTTATTTCGTGAACAATGCGTGGCAGCAACAACTCACGGATCCCTCACTCCTGGTACAATCATTTGAAACCCACTCCCGTTCTTCCCATTCATTTCTCAATTGTCGCTCATAGCCACGGTCACATACCGTAGGGTGGCTTGCAGAGTTAACATGCAGATGCAAGGCAGTGGCGATGAATTTTTAACATATGCCTGCCCACATCTGTGGAGGCCCCCCGGCGCAGTGCTGGCGGGAGCCAGTCCCCACAAAGTTCTGATATCGAGAATTCCCCACAATTGACGTTTAGGAAGTGTTTTCCATAGGCATGACCAGGGAACCGGTACCCTCACGTCAGTATCCGGACCCTATGACCATTAGACCACCACACCAATTGGAAAAGCGTTCAACAATTTTGACACATAAATTACTTACACGTAGTACAGACTTATAGTATTTAAATTAATCTATATTTTAAAGCTATTTTTTAATGCATTTAATTTTTGTGGCCCGCCTGAGCCATGGCATACCGACAATCCACCATTGGCTAAGTGCGCATTTAAAAGTTCACCGTGTGCTTCTGCTGACCAAGGGTCCGTATACAGGCCCGGAAGCGTGCGTAAGTTCCTTTTTGCAAGGCATGGAAAGTCTTAAGGGGAGATTTTTTCGAATGTCCTCATTTAATTATTCATAGTTTGACCCTAAAGGAAACCCAGGCGCGTGCTTTGGGATGCTTATAAAAATTCTAATTTCGATCTTCCGACACTTTATTCCTTTAAAACAGAGACGAAGGTAATCCTCTATTCTCACCGATCCATTAAGGTTGTCATAACTCCATTCTCGAGCTACTAATTGAGGCCGCGATCTTTTGGGGTTATCTGGGGGAAACGTTACCCACTCGACTAACTAGGCCGGAAAATCTCTTCTAATTTCCATGAATGAAATGTGATCGACCATAAAAGAACTATGCATATGAAATAATATGCTGGGATCGTATCTGTACGTAAATGTTGTGATCTTTTTGAGGCATCTTGAGGGCGCCAGGTGTACTCATTCTTCCGACGCTGATTTCATATTATCTCGTGCTTTTTCGGTCATTTCTAAACTTCTTCCATGCCACAATGTGCCACAAATATCTTGTCATCATTGCCCCTTTAAACCTCCCATTCTTTTTCAAATTGGAAATACTTGCTCCAATGTGGAGCTAACATAAACGTTTCAAAGCTTATTCCATCACCAGCCTTCCCAATAGGTTGGAGCACGAAAGTAGCTTATTTCACTGATTAACCTCGCATCTATCTCGCTAAAATTGAATGCCTACCGTATGGAGCCACAATTCCTATGACTCCCTCCCAGCCATATACCATAACGATATCGTGCTGAATTCCTCCCCCACCCACTTAGGTTCTATTGCGAAAGATTGACCATTGAAAGTGGAAATGAAAAGTCGGTTTTTCAGGAATGCCCTGAGCGCAAAATTTGCCATATTACACCATGACTACTAGTTTAGATTCATTCCTAATTGACTGATGTTTTACCCTGCGGAAGATTCCATATATTTGGGATATTCTGACGTAAGAAACAGCGTGCAGAACACGTGTTTTTTTGCTGTGTTCTGTCCTAGTAATCGTGTCAATACCGTATTTATTTTCTAGATTATATTATTCAATTTCATCCGTAGCTTGGCAAAAGTTTCAAAGCTCTCTGACGCGGCAGGAGGTTTAACAGATGTAATTAGTAGGGAAATCCATACAAGACACGAAATTCCATCTCCGACCTGACGCAAAGGATTACATTTGCGATTTTGGGCTTTGAGCACGGATAGAAACGGCGCTTTTATAAACGTAATTATTTTCGTGAATCTCCTTATCCTTCTCCAAATCAATAATTCTGACATCACGACGTAAAACAATATCCCCTCATTGAAAATTTTCATTTTTTACCTAGATGATTTTAAATGTTTAATATCTTTTGTTATTCAAAGGTGCCATTGCCTAGAGAAGTACACATACCAATAATCAAATACGTTTAACAGTCACGAAGGTTTTGTTAATTTCTGTAACTTCTACGGTAAGTTTATCTATATTATGCATGTTTTATTTCTCACTTTAAAATTTGAATTCCTCATTTAAAGTGATTATTTCCGAAGTTGATTCAGCATCTCTACGGGAGTCAAAAATTATTTGTACAACTTGAGGAATGCGAATAGATTGAATATGAATAAGGAACGATTTGAGTGTAATTATCCCTCTCTTTTGTGATTTTCAATTGTTTTCGGAGTAATAGGTGCCAAATCGCCTTTGAACCCTCTTTTTTTTTAAACGCGATATGTGTATCAGGGCATTGCCATAGATCTCCTCATGAATCACTTTCTTTATAATTTCAATGAGAAAAAGTAAAGAATGAAAAAGGTGGGTTCAACCAGAATCCTTCGAAACAATCTTCTTTAACGTTAAATGCAGCAGTGAGATTTATGACCGTTTTTGAATTTCAAATCTTACCCTTCACTTAACTATGCGGAAAACTAGTTGAAAATGCGCAACTTTTAACGAATTTCACAGCAGAATATCCAAAGGTTTTTTCCTCCAGGGTACTAATATCCCAATATATTTTCCTGAAAACGAAAAAAGAGTCACGGAGAAATGATTATCACCGCTTATTCAGAATATCACGTAGCTATTTTTTTTTAAACTACGATTCTGCTCAGCTAGTAATTTAAGCGATTTCCGTCAAGAGCCGTAGCTCAAATCGCCAACAGTGTTTTTGCTGTGGTCATAAGTCATAATTTGACCTCGTTCATAGGAAGGAGCAAATAGGGGGGAAGGGATTCCGTCTGGTTGGAATCGATTTTTTCGGCCAGCCCTGCTGCTCACCCGTCGTCAGCACACACAATTGCGGGCGTTGCTCACCTGTGTGAGCCTGGCACTTCCGTTCTCGTAATCTCGGGCAACGGAGACCACGGGGAACCCCGTCTGGAGCGTCCACGTGTCCATGACCTCCTTCACCGTCATGTCCGCCGGGAGAGAGCCGTCCGCGTGCGCCTGGGCAGTCAGGGAGGCCCAGAGGTCGTCCTGAACGGCGTTGCCGTAGCTGAAAGTGGTCAGGTAGGACTTCAAACCCGCCCGGAAGGTTTCCTCCCCCAGGAAGTGGTTCATCATCCTAATGATGGATGCCCCTGCAAGAGAGACGGCGAGAGGTCACCGGTGAAGGATGAGAGGGTCAGATGAAGAGTAACGAAGGCCGCAGATCATCCTCGGAGAGTTCATCGCTTTTAATGTTCTCTGCGGGACGAATTATTTCCAATTTGCATCCGCCTGTGGCAAGGCGCTCGATTTTAAAACCACACCGGCTTGCTTTCCGTCCTCAGTCACCATATGGATCAATTCTCTGCCAAACTTTAATTGGACACTGATGGATTACCGGAAATGAGGGGGTGTATGACGTAAGTAAAAGGGAAAGAAGTCGAATTAAAACACGGAGGAGATTCCTCTTGATTAACGCAGTCACCTCACCCGGTAAAATACCGCAGACAAAATCGAAGAGTAGCCAAAGTTAGAAGCGGTTAGATGCTGTGTAATGTGTAATGGCATGCTTTATTCGTTCCAATCTCCAGTATTCCTTGTCCCAACCGAGGAATATGCATTATGACACAACATAAAAATAAGCAGAATGTATGTGTATATATATATATATATATATATATTTATATATATTTATATATATATATATATATACAAATGTTATATATATATATAACATTTGGACGGCACAATAGAACACAAATAAAATAGATAACACTTAAAAGGACACACACATTGCAGATTGTTTGAGTTTACTGCCTTCAAGTAAGACTCTCTCTGCAATTTTAGTGTCCTTTTAAGTGTTATCTATTTTATTTGTGTTCTATTGTGCCGTCCAAATGCTATATATATATATATATATATATTTGTGTGTGTATGTGTGTGTGTGTATACAGGTAGGCATACAACGGAGTACCTTGCACAGCGAGTAATCCACATAACGAGCAAATATATTGGTCCCGAAAACGACTCGCTTAACGAGCGACTTTTCGCAGAACGAATAACGAGGATATGGGAATTCCCCTGATTGCCCCTGATACTGCAGTTTGTCTCTAGCACTCGTTACGTTATCATTTAGCGTCACTAGTGATTACACATTTTTCCCAAACTTGTGTTAAAACATATTATCAGTGCTTTTCTGTGCAAAGTTTAATAATATTTTGTGCATAATTTTTAAAATGACACCGAAGAAAAATCCATAAGTAGAAAGATTTAAGAGAATAAAAACAACAGTATAAATAAAAAGTAAAATCATTGAATGTTGGGAACACGGTGTGAACGTGCTTGATCCAGTACGTACATCAACAATCAACGTTTGGCCTTTTCTTCAAGAACACGGACAAGACTAAGGATGCTTCAAATAGATTGACGAGAGTATCTATACAACGGTTACGTATTCTCATCTATGTGGTATCTTGTTTCTCAATGAGAATATGATTTGCGAGAGGGGAAAGTGATTTGCGCCGACCTCGTTAATAAGAATACAGGATCATCAACGGCCAAACAAGTATTTAAGGGGAGCCATGCGTGGTTCAAGAAGTTAACAAGAGAAACCGTTATCCACGGTGTTGGGAGGTATGGTGAAGCAGCAAGCTCTGAATCAAAGGCAGCAGAGAACTTCATCGGTTAATTAAAAAATCTCATATTTTCTGAGTGTTACCTAACACAAAATGTTTTTAATTGTGACGAGACGGTTCTCTTCAGGAAGTAGATGCCGAATCGAACCTATATTTGTGCACATAACAGTAGATGAGAATGCGTTGCCCGACCAGCAGGCGATGAAAGGCTGTCTCACGCTGCTATTTTCCATAATGGCACAAAACTCCACGAACCTTCCGGGAAAATCCAAAACAGCAGGCTAAATGAGATGTGGAGGTCACGGGAAACTTTTGCATCGCATCATACATACGAGGCATTACCCTAATAAGGCAGTGGCATGCGTGTCATAAATTTATTTAACGATCATTCTGAGTCGCATTTTTACCAAATATTTAAGCGTCGGCCTCTAGACAGTGTTCTATTAAACAGGAATTAGGTACGCATCATAAATAATTAACAATTTATATCGATCCTTTTTTGATTGTACAAATCGAGTTCGCATTCCCGGTTTCTTCATTCCGCGATAGAAGAAAAGGTGAGCGTGATCCACGATCCAAGACAATGTTTACATGATTTTCTTTGGATAAACCTGGTACATAATTTATTTTTTCCGAAATGGAACATATTATCATATTTTAAATTAATTTATTTGTAAAAGGTTGTTTCACCAAACGAGTGTTTCGCTTTACGAGAAAGATATCGGAACGGATCATGCTCGTTTTATGAGGTTCCACTGTATATACTATATACATATAAGTGTGTGTGTGTCTGTCTGCCTGTGTAAGTAAACATAAAAACGCAAGAGTTAATAAATATCTTCCTTGGAATTGCAGATGAAGGCCAAAGGTGAACTATTAGAAGCAGGCATTCGAGGATTTAAGCGCAAGGAACTATTAGGGGGCAATGAAGGTATTGGCAGGTAGCAGGACAGCTTGGAGAGTTGAAAACACCAATCCTCTATTACGAGCTCATGATGATGATTGTGATAACAACTGAAAAGAGAAAATAAGGTGTCTATGTTAAAAGAGTTCGTTAGATCTAAATTGAGATCGTGAAGATTCGACCACTTATGTTTCTCCGTGTGACTACCCCATAGGAGAGAGGAACAGGGCTGCGGAACTATCGAATCACAATAGCAGCAAATTTCTCCGTATACTCGAATGAAACGAATACCCATGACGGAAATGTGCTCACCTTTTCCGTACGATATCCTGTCGAACATCTGCCTGATTTGGTTGGGGTTGTTCACTTCCACCGATATTGGGTGCGATGAATTCAGGGCATCCAGGGCGAACACGTCTTGGATCTCATTGTAGGGAAACTGATCCAAGATTTTCCATCCGGGCTCCACCTGCCAAAAATAGTGAATTTGTTGAAGCAACTTGCATTCTCCGGTTTTCATTCGATTATTTGAGGCGATATAATAGATTTTCAAGTCCACCATCATAGACTCAGCCAAAACAATCTCATTTATCTGCATAGAGTTCATGAATTCAGAGCATGGATTTTGAAGCCAAGAACTTTTACTTGGTCCATTAGAGCGTTACTTTCCTGGATGAACGGTTAATTTTTTTCTAATCAAGACAAATTTTTTGACAAAAACACCAGTTTTAGAAGATGGAATATTATTTTATCCGAGGATATGTAAATTTATAAATAGCGATTTTTTTCCTGGACTTCGTTTCACTAGCTTTTTTCAGATTGGTACCTAAGCATGTTCATTAAAAATGAACACGAGAACAAATTAATTCTGTCGCATCAGCTATATCGTTTTGCTCGATTTAAACCAAGGAAAAAATTTAATATGCACCTCTGTCTTCAAGGTTTATCATAATCAACGGAAATTTACATATAAACAGTGAACATTTATTCATGAAATGAATTTCATAAAAATATTCACAGACAGAAAAATTGACTTCAATCATCTCTGTATTTATAACTTTCATTCCCCGGATAGCTTCCAAATTCTTTGTTGCTATCCTGTTACGAGAACTACTAAAGAATATGCAGCCTTCTGGTGATTTAGGAGGTTTTTGAGTGGAAACCGATTTCTTTTTTTTCCTTGAAAAATTTTTATTACTACATGCACCCTTAGTACCTTATGACATGGAAAAACAACAAAATGGTTTATTTAAAAAACTAGTTCTTCAATAATTTCCTTCATATTACTCTATTATTTTAGTTTAGCCCTCCTGGGTCCCATTCATGCTTGCTCTCCTGCTTCCGAGTCTCCTCGTAATTCTCATCTTCAAAGAATCTCTTCATCCACATTCACCCGTGTCTCTTCCTCATTTCATCCTTCCTCTAAATCCATCTCTTCCATACCTGTTTCTTGATTCGACCCTAATCCATTCTCTCTAGCTTACCAAACCAACTCAGCACACTTACTTTCGTACATTATCTATCACTGATGCATCCGTTCAAAAAATATTTCCAAACTAACTCGTTCCCTGCCCTGTCTCTCCTGCTTTTATCTAAAAAAAACCTCTCCTTGCAACGCATTTATTCGACGCTAATGCTCATCCTGGAAAACTCGAGTCTCATCTCCATACAGTAATTTGGAGACGAGAAGACTTTTATGAACTGCCGTAAACTGTCATTTTTTTATACACTGTAAACACTCTGGTGAGTCTTTCTGATGGCGTTCGCTGGCATTAATTTTTAATCTTTTAATATAACCAACCATCTTTCGCAATACCTTTTGATATCGCTGCATTAATGGCATCTCTTTTCCCGACCGCAAATAATGAAACTTATGACATAGGTATCTGGGCGTCTCTGCTTTAACCGCTGGCATTACGCCATCGATCGCCCATTGTCGGAACGAAGCCTCTCTCACTGATCTTGGAGGATGAAAGCTAACCAGCTGCGCACACATAGGCAGGCGTGCATGAAAGCAAGCGGTGGTGCTCGAGTGCGTTACATTGAAATCGAGTGCATGAGTTTGCGGCAAAGAGAGTCAAGAGCTTTGAGGGAGAGGGGGAGCTAGGCGAGGAGAGAGGAAAAGGGATCGCTTGCATTTCCAGCGAATTTCGCTCGCGCTCTTCAATTTTAAGCACTTCAAATGTCCCGGATCGTCGTAATTACGCACTCTTCGCGCGAGCGGATCGTTGTATATTTTTTCAGAAAATAAAAAAAAAATTCTGAAGGCAGCAGAGTCAGCAAATACAAGTATTTTGGAGCATCTGTTACTTCCTCTTTTTTTTGCAATTTATGGAAGTTTTTTGCTCTGTACGTCTCTTATTCAAACAATTCCATCCCCATGCTTTCATTTTTGAGGCTAAAATTGTTTACATCCATAATTAATTTAGTTAAGTAAAGAATCTAGTCGATTAATCTAATCCTTTTTTTTTGCTCCTAGCCTAAGCCTAAATTTACCAATAAGCCCATCGCGAAAAAGCTGAAGAGAATGACTGCAACAGTTTTGCATCTGAGCGACAAGGAAGCCAGATAGTCAACTACTTACGTGGTTAACTCCAATGTACTCCACATAACTCGCGAATCCTTCCTTCAACCAAAGGTCATCCCACCACGCAGGGGTCACGAGATTCCCAAACCACTGATGTGCCAACTCGTGTCCAATAACCATGGCGATGTTCTGCTTGCTGCTCGCAGTGGATTCCTTGGGGTCGAACAGCATAGCCGACTCCCTGTGGAGGGACACGCGGCCGTAAAAGAAATCGAGGATTTTGTGGACTCCGCCCGACTTACTTCAATTACTTTAAAGCCCACCCGAAACGTTTAAGAAGACCTTCAGGAAGAATTCTTTCAGGTAAGGAGTGATACCTTCTTGACGTTCCAGATTATTATGAGTCAAGTTTGGTTAAACCACGGCATATTGATGCGCCAAATATATGACAAAAACATAAATAAAATAAGATATAATTAAATAATAAGTAATATAAAATAAAACATTGAACACACTCGTGGATCAATGAAAGCAAAAATAATGCAATCGTTAATTAAGGTAATGAGCACGAAATAAAAATTGGGTTGATATTAGTTCTTAAATTCATAAAGCATGGAGAAATTTCCTCCGCACGAAGGAAAAGCTGAATCATTCAAATTCATCGGTTCAAATTCTTTTAAATAAAGAAACTGTGGGGAGAAATGTAACATTTCTCAGCGAAAATATTATCTCAATTACTGTGGTATTCCAGGGAGACTAATTTGCGGAGAATACCGATACATAACTTTGGAAACCCCAACGGCTTCCAAAGCACGTGTGCACATAATGTGTCAGAATTAGTTTAATGAATATTTATTTTACCCCAAAGTGCCACTGGTCTTCTTAATGAACATGGCCCCCCATGGACCCCATAGCCCCTCTCTTGGATTCCCGTACCAGGGGGAATGAATAATGCTCCGATTCGTGTGTTTATGTTCATTCCCTCCGAAATTTACCCCATGGGCGTAATCCTCTCCTCAAAGGAACTCGACATCTACACCACGAGCAACTAACAGCCGGAAGAGTTGATGCCATACATATAGTGGAAGCTCTCTGTGCCAACAATTATTACGCTATTTGATCATTGAAATGTTTCAAATTCATCACTTCAATCACAAACATTACTGCTGAATTCCCTAGTACAACTGAATAAGAATATACACTGTTCTGAATTTTCTTCGTTCTGCGAACGCGCCTGAACGCCGACACATTGAAATAGGCATGCCATTTTTATTTGTGTCTATGTTTTGTATATTTAACATTTACTATGCTTGTGTATATATACACACATATATAAATAAATATTTATTTATTAATTGGTTGTTAGTGCACTTGGTTTACACAGGGCAATTCAAAGGTCACTCTATTTCCTCATGCACATTCCGTTATATAATTTACCAACTGAGCAGAAAGCTGTACCCCTCCTTCTACGTTGGGCAATGCACTACACCCCTCAATATCCGCATTAATAATCACCCGGCTTCCTGCAACCCTTCTTCCCCATCATCCTGTCTGGCAATCCCCAAACACGCCTCCCTCTACAACGTTTCTTTCAATTACTAATTTAATGTTTTCATTATCGTCTCTCCCTCCCCCCTTAGGTACACTACAGCCCAAACCTTCTGAAGTGGTGCGCATTTGGCTCATAGGAGCATGCTCTGCCCTGGGGTTGAACCTTGCTCCCCTGAGAATACCCTCCCCCTTCTCGGTCAAACGATGGCGAACGAATATTCATTCACAAGGAAAATGGATAGGAGATTCTCTGCTCGATATATGTGCATATATATATATATATATATATATATATATATATATATATATATATAATATAGATAGATAGTAGGTCTCACGGATATGAAAAATAATTTAAATGGAGAAGCGATATATCGGTGGCGAACAAAAGCAAAGAGAAACACATACAAATGAAACTCACACGTATTCCGAATTTTCGGTGGCCACACCACCTTCCTCTGGGGAAAGCAGGAGCTCAGAGTTCCTTCTGTCAGAATACGCGTGAGTTTCATTTGTGCGTGTTCTTCTGTGTTTTTGTTCGCGAGCACTATCTCGAGTACCTGTTTAAATTATATATATATATATTTGTAGTAGTAGTAGTTTTGAGGGGAGGCGACCGACAGCTAAGGTCATTTGCGCCATAGGGGATGGATAGGAAAGGATGAAGGGTGGAGAGAAACCCGGCGTCGGCATTAGCCTACTCTTTACGAAAGGCGCCAAGGGGTCCGCAGTTTAACGTCCCATCCGACGGACGGCGTACTCACTCAAAGTGCCCTCCACAAAGCACCTCAAGTAGGGATCGAGATACCTCTGAAAAATATTCAACACCGCCGGGATTTGAACCCGCGCCCTCACGGTGGGAAGCCAGTACGTTAGCCCCCGCACCATCTCGATCCCCCTATATATATTTATATATATATATATATATATATATACTTATATACATACATATATTAATAATCCTAACCCTTCCACCTTTCCCAATAACCGTGTGATCGTCTTTTATGTGTCTCTATCTGTTTTTCCCATCCCTATATCCGTAAACGTAGCCTTTTTCAGAATTTTAATACCTGAACGTTATGATCCCCCAGTTCTCCATGGCCTGGAATCCGAAATCCGGAACGGCCACCATATCGACCTTGGGCAGGGGGAATGGAACACCGAAGTATTCCTCGTAGTGGCCGAGGATGCGGGGGCTGATGTCCCGGGCGTAGCGCGTCTGGTTCAGAGCGTCGCGACGGGACCATATGCTGAAGGCGGCGGCGGGAGTGTCCTCCCTGGGGACACCGTTCCCCGCGGCGACGTCCTCCTCCAGCGTCTCGAAGTCCGAGACGAGAAAGGCCGTAAGGTAAGTGGACATGGGAAGAGTGGCCGGGTAGTGGTCCCACACCCATCCCGACATCCCCACACTGCCGTCGTCACGGTGATGAGGATGGAGATGCCCGGCAGAAGGGAAAATTCACATGGGAGACACATGGACATAGGTATTTCCGGAAGCACAACATGCGCACACAAATCAGTGGAGATACACCAAGAAACAAATCATTTGACTTAAACACACGGAACGTACCACGCTACCAAATTTTCCCGAAATTTCGACCCATATACCTTTTACAAGGCGATTTACATATCTAGGCCTATTTTCATTTATGTTTCACTCGTAAAGTGGGAAACATTCGTGGGGACAAAATATTTATAAGGCGACTGTCTTAAATTTTTTTAAAATTACCTTGAATTCCAAGTATTCGTCAATATAATATATGGTCAATAGAATAAAAGGTAAAATGCCAGGCACAAAGAACGAATAAAAAAATTTTTCTTTTCTTAATAAAACAATTGTTGATTGAAACCCCTTACCTGCAAAACTATTCGAGCCCTTTCTTAACAGAGGGCATACTTTTAATAAAATATGTAAGGAATTTATGTAATAATTTGATTGATGTGTGGTGTAAAATTGTATTTAACAGGTTAATTTTTTAATTTATCTTTTTTTTTCCTTGCTGATTGATTAATGTTAATAAGATGGGGATTCTCTTGATTTGTGAAAGAGATTTGTGTTTTGAAGTTCCCTTTAAGTGTAATTTTGTTTTACAGACTGATTTTATCAATTATCTTTTGTGATTGCTTGTGGCTTGTGTGCCACCTGACACTGTCTATCTGCACATATGGATTTTAATCAATAATAATAATAAATAAAATACTATAATTGCGACTCATCTGGCTTATCCCTTGAGCATGTCCATGTCCTTCAATGGAGATATCCAGCTTCAAATGTACGACAGGTCCAATTATTTGCAATAACTTCTCTCCAGTCACGTAACTAAAATCCAACATTTTAAGCTTGGAAGGGGATTTGATGCAGTAAACACGTTTGGTCAAAGGGATTGTCGCTGATTATTGAAGTAAAAACTTCTTGTTGGGCACCTCGGAGAGCTCTGGTTTCGAAACGGAGTGAACGCGTGAGTTTGAGCTGAGCGTCACGACATGCTCGACAACATGCTCGGCATATGCGACCCTGGCGCAGAGAAAGCCAGAGAGCCTCGGTATGGGGAGGAGATCGATAAAGGGAGAGCGGGGGAAGGGAAGAGCACGGGTTACCTCTCCCCTCTTTGTATTGCTGCATGGATATCATCACCATTTTTTTAAATTTTCCAATTCAATTTTACTATTACACGTAGATTTTACGCCTTTATCCTTTTTCAGCATTAATAATGAATATTTTATGCACCATCAATCGAAATCGTTCGAAATTTATTTGGTTGAATTTACAGATAAAGAGAGGCAGATAGCAGCGATAAAAATTTTTAATTTTACCGCCATTCCAGTATTCACTTCTGTCGGGCCTCCTGCGAAACATAATTTTTTTCATTTTTTTAAACTTATTTTGCAATAGAAATTGTCTGAATAACTAACTCACTGGTGATTTGGTAACATGACTACCCGCTCGATGAACAAATTGACTCGGTATATACGTATAGGTATTGAAGGGAATGGAAGCGATAGCTCCCTGTCCTTCGATCCGTCTACACGAGCATGACCATGTACGTATGTATGAAAAGATTGCTAGTGTGAGGAAAGCTAAACAAATATTGCCGAGCTTAAACGTTTTGAGGGGTAAAAGAAATTTCTTCGAATCGTAAATATGAAAAAATACTGTTCCAACTATGCTAACTTAATACTACGATACTAATACTTATATGATGAAGTGACTGCGAGATGTGTTGTAATTTATTGCAGCAATAACTACAATTCTCGTTTGTTTAAAAAAAGCATACGACTTAAAAAGGGTCAGAATTAAATATTGGTATCGCGTTTGCCTTTTTAATTTCCAGGGTCATGGTTCGATTCTCAACGAGAGCACTGTTGTTTGGCTCCAACAAAAACCAGTGACAAATAAAGGCTTATTAGAATATAGTTATGACAACAGTACCTGCTTTAAAAAACAATAAATTAATTGTAAACACTAAAAGAAATTTACATTGCTCTAATAGATTGAAAATGGGGAGAATATTATTTACAAAATACAAAAAGAATAAAGAGAATATACGAGTATCGTATCATTAAAGATATAATCAAGTATTCTTTTGATCGCCTTACCAACGAGTACAGATGAATTATTTGCAAACGTACAGAGAAGATTTAGAAAGAACGTCGTTGGATATACCGAACGTATCAATTAGCTGAACATAGTTCTGCTATAGTAGTTCAGTTTGGCAAAAAGAACTATTTAACTTCAGCATAACGAAGTTTAAATCTTAATGGCAATTTTTCTTCATTTGAAACGCTTGACCTAACAATAACCCATGGACAAATTCTTTTCAATGAATGTAAATATTCTCTTTCTTGACCTCAAAGCTGAGCAGGCGATGCTTACAAAGCCTAACTTGAACGTTTCCATGCACGTCATGGCACAAAACGACTGCTTACTCGCGTAACCGCTACATACAGTCGGTTTTTCCACTCATGTTTCAATCAGTACACTTCTCCCAGATTAATTTTTTAATCATAAAGTATTACAGTTAGTTTTTGTCATCACGCAATCAGTTATTTCTTTAAGCTAAAATTTCAAACTACACGCCTGGGATACTGGTTTCAATAAGCAATTTGTAATAAAGGCCGACAATACCGTTCGCTGCCAAACGAAAGAGAATTGACCTCGAACCCTTAGTAAATATGCAATATCATCCAGCGGTTAAACATTAAAATATCATGGTGAGTCCATTAAGCGACGAGAAATCACTTTATCATCCAAGGGCATTCTTCGAACGAATTTATTGATGCCGTTTAGCATATATTCCAGTCATGTTACTCATTCAGCATTCATCATGTTCATTAATATTCATTTACCGAGCTAAGAAAGAAAAACTTTTTGTTAGTCTCCGATTGCTGTGCCGTTTTTCCGTCGGCAGCTGCTCGAGTTTCGGTGTAAACGGGATGTGATCCCGCGTAAGAGCCTTCTCAAATAATCTCTTATCCAACAGAAAGTCGTTCACCCTAAAGGAGCATTTAATTCGCCGTAAACGCACCAAAATTTGCTCGATAGCTCAGCGACACGATGCAAGCAGCAATGTGTACGCCGGAGATAACGTTCCTCCTCCCAACCCTCCATCTCCACACACCGCCCCGGTTGGGAGAAACATGTATCGTAATTGCTCACATTCATGCATAACTCACGCTAAGGCCGTCGCTAAGAAAGCAACTGAAGCTCGCTAAAATTTCCTCTGAAGCTCAAAAGTTGAAGCTGATCCTGGCGATGCGTTAACTCTCCCCGAGCCCAAGTTTCGCTGCGGTGTGTACATTCGTCTTTTTCGGCTGGAATAATCAATTTGCGATCAACACACGATGGGGCCGGCCCTTTTTACAGCTCCCCGTGGCTCTTAAACTCACTAAAAATTCAGCATCAAAGGTACCTGGTTCATAGGAAAAGGTTACTTAATTTGAATTTCGTACTTTTCACGAGATTTCCCTCATGAATTTCAGCACAAAAAATGCAGCATGGAAATCGTCATTAAAGGTGAAATCCCTTCCCATACGAAATGAGAGAGGAGAAAAAATCTATCCGAATTCACTTGTACATCCTGTGATGGGGTAAGGTTTGAAGGTGAACTTTTGACCCAATCCACATTCATTCAACATTTTTTAACCGTATCAAAAATCACCGGGAGAACGAGCTACATGTACCTATGAATGTATAACATGCACTACGCATGACCTCCTAATCATTTCATTAGGGTGAGGGTGCGTAACCGCTGGTCATTTGGTCCAGCTTAAGGGAGGCCCTTATAATCTGGTTGATTATGGCAAATGCGGAAAGATTTCCAACCATGCTTAATCCCTGGACGAACGTGTAACGTATTCATACATTCCGAATTGGTAAACCATAGGCCATTGGAATTTCGGTACGAGAGTCAACCCTGAGCTTTCCCCTTACCGCTGTATTTAGGCATGTACCTCCAGATTCAGCAAATACTGGAGTATTCGGATGAAGCTTCGGTCAAATTGTAACGAATTTCCAGTCTCTGATTGAAAGTGCAAAAACAAGCTGCAAATCAGTAAAATGACCTGAAACTTCGCTTATCATCCATCCATAAATTACGTAAAATTAGCCCTTGAAGGGTTGTAATGCTCGTCATCAGTACTCACATGGGTTCGGTCCTCTCGAGGGGCATGTTGGAGCGGGACGTCATGTTCAGCGTCCGGGCAATGCTCACCTCGAAGGTGGCTTTGAGAGCCGGCTCGTCGAAACACGGGTACGACCGCCTCGCGTCAACTGGCGAAAATTGAGTCACCGCTAGCCACCTGTGAAGATAAGGACATAAATTTCATTCCACTATGTGAATCACAACGAAATTTATTGACCATGGAATCAAACAAAGTCTGCAATGAAAGCATAGAAATCGAAGATAATGGGCGAAATTCGAATTCTGTAGGAAATACGGTCCCATTGCTTACACACCATCACTCGGGTTACTTTTCGAGCATGCAGATGCCTCAAACTCACACCTACTATTTTTACTAAGGCTTTTTATAAAAGCAGACCTCTTTCGAGTAAATCGTATCCAAAAAACAATTCATAAGCTTTCCTCCTCATGTTTCTTATGCCTCATCTGTCCAGAGACTGATCAAACCTATTTATATAAATTTCAGCAATGATCCTCAACCAATGTACCTATTCTTTTCGGAAAAGAAAGTACTGAGTTATTTTACATATATTTTATTATACACGACCTTGGTTTCGACTTACAAAGCCATCATCAAGTTAAGTATAGAGGACACACAGCTCTATACAGTAGACAGAGAAGAGGAGGGGGTAGGTGTTTGTGAATTGGGAGGAGGGGAAAGAGAAGGGAAACTTGCGGGTGTGTATGGGGGAGGGGGAGAAGTCGGTTGGGTATGGCGTCAGGGTCGGAGAGGGCGGTCGGGTAGGGCATCAGGGGGGAGAGGGGCTGTGTAATTTGCAAGTCGAAACCTAGGTTGTGCATAATAAAATATATGTAGAATAACTAAGTACTCTCTTTTCCGATATGAATCGCTTCCACAAAACAACGCCTCAAACCATTCTATTCACCAATTCTTTCTTTGCATAAAAGGTTGGAATTTGGTCCATTCTCTCCAAAAATTCCTAAATCAACGAAGTGTTATTCTTCTGCAGTGATACACTTTTCCATCAAAATATTTCAAAACCATTCTTTTCTTAAACATTTTTCTTTTAGTTTTCATTTAGATTTGTTGAAACATTCTACTTCCCCAAACCTTTAACATTAGTACTCACTCTTTGTCGAGCATTTCATGAATGACTCTCCCTAAGGATAAGATGTGAAGAACAGGAGCATCATATTGTAATACTAATTGCCTTCAGTACACACAAGTCAGCAAAGATGTTTCAAATATGGCTGGCGAAGAGAGGAAGCTGCTAGAGGGAATCCGAAAACTGCAGAAAGAGTGAATGGAGGAAATATTGAGAATTTGTGGAATGTCGAGGGAAGTGGAATAATGTTGGTTAAGCGCTGCAGAGGAAGGAAGATAAAGCCTTTTGAGACAGCATGAAGTTAAGGAGATGGTACGAAGAACTTAATTAGGAAATAGTTTAGTGCAACAAAGAGAAAGTTTTCGCGTAACTTAGAAAATGAGAATTGTTAGGGATCGTACAAAACCTACCTTTTGTTGGGGAATACTTTGAATGAAACTCTTTGTCAGGTATGATAACACATACCTTTCCGTTTCCAGAGTGTTCCTAGAAAGGAACTGTGACATAATTATTTCAATTACTTGGGTAGCAAATGTTTCATATTGTTAACAATAAGGTCTCTAATATTGAATCCCGAAGTAGTGGGAAAATTACTGAAAGAATCGCATCAATGAAAGGAGAAAGAATAAAAACATTCCATGGACTATTTTAGGAAACTGGCTGTTAGAATAATTCCTTTTCCCTCAACAAAAAAGTTAGTTTACAGGTTTTATCTCTGAAAAAATTTGTTCATTAAAGAATCTGAAATATTTTCCCATTGCAAAATTTGACCGATCAATTACAACTGAAATTACCTTGACCAAGGCGAATGATTTTCACACTCTGAAATTGTTCCATTTAAATGCACATTAGCGGATGACTCCGTTAACAGTTACTGTTGCGGCATCTCCCACAGTTTATTTGGAAATTAATTTAAGTTTGTGAACTGTTGTCAGCATTGCTTAGACGATATACCAACTGTGATCGCGACGGATTCCCGTGATCCTTACCTTTTCTCACCCGTCATCGTGTCCACATAGCTGCTCCTGTAGAATCCCTGCAGGATGTCGTTTAATTGGGCCACAAACTTAAGCTGAACCCTGTAATTACTTCCCGATTTCAACTGATCCGATGTGTAGATTATGAAATCCTGATCTGTAGAATTTGTGGCCGCGGATTCAGGCATCAGCAAAATTAACTCTCGTCCAAGGTTTTGGTCATCATCTTCCTCAAAGACCTTGATGCTATCTTGGTCGATTTTGATGTCTTTTGAGTTCAGAGTCACGTTGTAGGCAGACTCCAGACAAGCGACACTGACGTCCAGCTCTCCGGCCGTTGTGAAATTTCCGGGCCAAATGAAAGGCATCAAGCGGAGTCTGAAAAGATATAAGGAATATAATGTGATGGCCTGGTTTGAAAAAATTCATTCGTGTCGTAATCCTGAATATTCTCATCATTAAATACACTACTGTTAGCTAAATAATCCAAAACATTATCTTTGACTACGTAAAAATGTCGCTGAAGCCGGAAAAGTTATGCTATTCGATTTTTTCCGTGACCCGGTTTTATTTCATTAAATCATTGGCCATCGTCGACACGCCTACCTAATGTTAATGCTAAGGGTATGTCGATGGGCGAGAGAAGAGCTCTTTTTGAACCTTCCGATGTGTGGCATGTAGCGAGGGTCGGGTAGGGTACAAAGGCTAGGGTGGGGAGGTGAGCAAACATTTAGTGTCGAGGGTACCATATTTATGATCGGGAAGGGAGGGCAGAGTTCCTTTTTCCGTGCGACCGTCAATTTCCCAAGAACCTGTGGTCTCCAGAGAGTCAGATCACTAGGATTTGAGAAAGAGTTGCTCAGAGACCACACGAATTTGTGCAGAGGAAGGTCAACATGCTGATCCTTTACTCATTAGTCTCCCACGCCACGTCTCTTTTCCAATGAGACCCTTTAACTGAGCATGGATAAACAGGTTGTCTAAAAAATGGAGTTCATTGAAGCGCGACGAGGAGGAAGTTAAGAAGCATTCATTACACATCACCACGGGTCAGTGCGTAGCAATTAATGAATAAACAGTGATTTGCTGACCAAGCTAGATTTTTGATGGACCCAGGGATTACCGTCCCTCTAAGCCCCATCTAGTACGACACTAGATATGCTAAAAACAAGGAATAGAAATGACTCTAACCACGCCCCGTACTTATAATGCCCAACATGGCCCGCCCTGTGCCTTCCCTCCCTCCTTCTGACTTCCCATTAGTCTCCCTACAGTCTTCCACGCTCCATTTCAGCTCAAATTCCCCTGCGTCCACTTTTCTTACTTCCTCCGACTTTATTTTTCTCCTTCTCCTCTACTGCAATAGCAACAAGAATGGGAATAATGCATGAGCAGCATGACATTTTTTTATGTTTTTATTTACTCCAATTTTATTTAGTATCAATATGAAAACAGCCAGGTTTAGGTCTTAATCACCGGGCGCCACATATACCTAGCTGGAGGAATAGTCACACAGGCGAATATTGAACCCGCGACCTATGGATTGCCAGGTGGGGACGTTACCCCGCCGCCACTGAGGCCAACCTCATGAAATGTAAGCGGTATCAACTGCCCATGAACGAGAGTTACCCTGAGGGTTTTGTTGTGCGATGCTACACCATAATGTAATGGCATTTTAGTTTTGCGGATCTACATGGGATATGTGTTTGGAGATGGCGCCAATCTTTGGAGGATTGAATATAAGTGAAAATGAAAAAAAAAGAAAAAGTGAAATGGTTACCACAAGGATTTTATGGAGTGGCACAACTGAAAGACCAGCAATCCAAGCAAATAGCGGTAAGAAATGGGTTTATCAGAAGTGGTGTCAAAGCTGGGTAATGAAGTGGCCCAAATAACATAGTTAATGTAATTGCACAAGTGTTCTGTGATAATTAATACCATGAATACGGGTAAATGTACAGTGAATTCACATATAGTGCAAATAGATAACCATTCCGGTCGACCTTAATCAGTTTTCTCGTTGAATTTATCATTTAATTGAATGTATTTTTGGCGATCGCTGATGTTGATCTTTAAGCTAAAAGGATGGAAGGGAGATTAAAATTGTTTGAGATGTGAATACGGAGAAGAATTTAGAAAATAAGTTGGATGGAAACGAAGACTGTTGAGGAAATTTTAATAACGGCGGGAGAAGAGAGGAATCTGCTGGGCGAAATCCAAAGAAGACCTTAAGAGTGGGCGGAGGTGATATTGAGAGGTTGCGAGATATTAAAGGCCGTAATTGCAGGGGGATTGTTGGGTAAATGGGGAAGGGAATTGGCTTTTAATACGGCATAGAGGCATGAAGGAAATATTAAAAACTGGAGAAGGAAATAATGCGTGTAATTCAAACAAGAGGATAATAACACGAAACTTAAATGCATTATTGATGTTAAAGACAGTTTAAAATCTATATTTCATACATTTATTTCCATTGATGACCAAAATGGGGCTAATGTCAACAACTGAAGAGCACGATTCAGTCCAAATGATTCTTAAATATGGAATCGGTAAAGTTCGTCAATTTCTACACATTAAAAATATATGGGATCGTAGGGAAATGGAGAGTTAACCATAAATTTAAATGTCTTCGCCAGTAATGAGTTTTTTTTCGAGACTGGCAAGGGGTTTGCGCAAGTAGAGAATGTGCGGAGCTAAATAAGTGATGTGAAACTGCGGATTTCCTTCGGAGACGCCAACTACAAAGGAATTTTGCATCGAAAATAGTGAGAGGAGGGGAAAGAACACATAAAAGACGAGATGCAGCGAAAGGATAAGAGCTCAGATAACTCGAGGGCGGGGGAAATAAAGTAAAATGCACTTGGGTAATGGTCTGGCGTTGAATGAAACGATAGGGTTTAATGCGAATGGAGAGGACGGTGGGGAGGAGCGGAGAGTGGAATCAGAGGATATTGAGATGTGAGTTTGGAGAATAATGGGGAAACTAAATTGGAAAGGGAAGAAGACTTGAGAGAAAAGGATGTTAAAGGCGATGGTTGGCGAAGTAAGACCTCTTCGGAAGAAGACACGGGAAGAAAGGGGAAATTAATTGGACACATCCCGAGGCATAATAGTTAACTGGCAACCTTCATGGAAGGGGAGAATTGATGCGAAGACCAAGAATGGATTCCGGGAATATCTATATCCACACAATACCCTACAAGCAACCGCTAAGGGGGCAGGTCAATTAAAAATTGTATCTTAGCTTTCTTCTCTTAAATCTCCAGATATTTCGAAGCATCAGGAACACGAAGATTTCAGCACAAGGAGCAATGTAAAGATCGGAATGTAAAAGAATATAGATTGAAAAGATACTGAAAGCCAATCTTCAGCTAGATGGCCCACGACGATGAAGAAGGAAGACACAAGAAGAATTGTTAGAGATTGTGGAGGAAGAAAAGTATTTAATTGCTGGTAGAAGTTCAAAAGCAAAAAAAAAACAAAAGGAGGAGGCACAGTGGGATGCTGAAAGTTGTGATGGAACGCAGGATGTTATGTTAGCGAGGAAGAGGAAGGAAGGAGGGAATAGAATGAAGAAAGATAAAAAGGACGAACAACGCAAGAAGGAAGTAATATTAGGAAAAAGGAATTCACGAAAGTGCTTTAGAAGCCAGAGGAATGTGTAGGAAAGTTTTTAGGGACCGGATCATTATTGCTTTCCATTTGGTAGTTACATGGGTCGCTCTGCAAGTCCTTAAGGAAAAATAGAAAAATAAAATTATTTGGGGTAGATTTTTTTCAATTTTTCAACGTAATCTTCTTTTAGCTCGATACACTTTCCCGGCGTTTCTCCGACTTTTTTAAGCCGCCCAAAAAGTAGGATTTTGGAAGGTCCTCAAAATAGGCGTCTGTGTTAGCGATAGCACCTTTGTTCGACGTGAATCGTTTTCCACAGAGCCATTTTTTCATGCTTGGACATTAAATAAAGTTACCATGGGAAATAAAACAAAGTAAAATATGCCAAAATTTCAGAGTTCAAAAATCATTCCCCTTAACCGGGGTTCGAACCTGGATCCCTCGATGTCCGACCGAGTACTTTAGCCAGTTAAGCTTTCGAAAGTCCTCTTACACTCAACCCGATCAAGGCGCATGATTTTTATACACTGAAATTATTGCTTGGTAATGCATATTAGCGGATGACTAAATTATTAAAATGGCATCTCCCGCAGTTACTTGGAAAGTCAAATATGGTGAATACGGTGGTTGTTACAATTAACCGAACTTTAATTGCGTAATTTTCACCATCGAAACTGCGTAGGCGTGCACCTGTGCATTGCATTGATTGGGGATAATGTTTCTCTTTGCCAAATTAATATGAAATATGCCGGTGACTTCAACTATTTCGCGGATTTTAATTCGCCGATCACTCAAACCCATGTCTTGAATTTCGTCAATCATTTCGATTTCGACGCCTCGAACGATGTTCGTAATTTGTGGATGCACAGTCACGTTTAAAACCATTTCCACAATGGTAAGCAGTCATAAACGCAAGATTAGCTGTGCCATGAACTTCACCCAACTCTGCCTTGATCTCTTTCATTATGCCTTTTCAATAAAGGTGTTTAATCACCGCACGAAACTCATGTTTTCCATTTTTCTAAGCAAACAAATGTTAGTTGTTTCAATCGACAATTAAAACGTGAACATGAGATGCATATAGCTGGAACCTTAACAGTAGCCTAGCAAGAGATGAGACTCACTAAAAGGAAACGTTTTCCGATACTATCCCATTTTTATCGATTGCTATTATTGCTATCTTTTTCCGCGACACGTCTTGGATTTTGTAAAAAGTTTTTGAATAACCAGAAGCAATAATGATTCATCAAAAACACTTTTAAGATGAAGAGCAAAAACGAACATTTAGGATTTAAGACCCCGACCCGGTGGAAGACCAGAGTAGATTCCACCCAACCCGTGTACCGGGAGCACTCCATATCTTTCATTTAGGATGCATTCCATTTTTAGACATTGATCACCTCAGATTTCCGAATGAAAAGTGGAGTAGAAATCACAAAAAAAGGAGCGCAGAAGAGTGATAGTAAGTAGCGTCATATTTGTGACGAGCGAGTTTTCCAGATGCACAAAAGTGGGCGAAAAGTAAAGTCAGCCGCTATTCGGTAAAAATAGCAATCAAAATATTATAAAGATAATTTCGAAGGGAAGCGGTGGCTCATTAATTTGCATTTAAATGTATAAGATAAAGTTATTTTCACAAGGACTGATATTAATAAAACAAAACTCATGTTGTATTCAGCCGAAATCAAGGTGTCTTATGCGGTCCACAGTAAGTTATTCTATCATAAAAGAGTAGTTACTGGTGCATTGAGATTGACTAATGAGTACGCAGCACCCAGAACAATCGACAAAGTCAGTTACGTTCACAAGATGACAAACCACTCCGAGTGCTTCGTTGATCCCGAGACACACAACTGATCGAAAGCTGAAAGATACCGTTAAAAGAAAAAAATCGTTAAGAAAAATACGAGGACGGAGAAGAAGGTGAAATCTGCCAAGGTGAAGCCCACGGTTTTGTTGGGATACACGCGGGATCATCTCTATCAATTACTTGCAAAAAGGATAAACGATAAAAAGATACTACGAGGGAAGGCTGAAAACTAATGCACACATGCTTGTCGACCACAAACAAAATGACCTTCAGAAGCATTCCCGATGGAACGTGGAAGTAACATTTCCCCTCAATACTCATGCACAGGTTTGAGGTCGTTGCGTTCATCCAGTGTATTTCGAGAAGCCAAAGTATGGAGCCGTATTCTAGTGCTATGCCAGCGCGAGTCAAACTGCAGGCTGTTATCGTATTTTTAACGACTGAAAATTTTACTTCTACTGAGATTCATCATTGTTTAAAGGATGTTTATGGTGACGATGCTGTTGATAGGTCTAATGTAAATCGATCGGTAGTAAAATTTCGTGGTTGTGAGAGTGGAACAATTATAAACGGTAAATTCTTCTCAGTACGTATATGCAGACTCTAAAACACTTACGACGTCGAATTTGTCGTGTTAAAGGCAGCCTGGCGCCAATAATCTTGCTGCATAACAACGCTCGTTCACACATCTCACGAGCAACTGGAGAAGCTCTGCGAAACCTGAAATTTGACCCGATTCCACACCCTCCTTATTCCTACGATCTGGCGCCTTGCGATTTTTATTTTATTCCTCAACTCAGGAGATACCTCAAGGGTAATCATTACACCTTGGGCGATGGGGTGAAGGCAGCTGTCAAGTCCTGGATTCGAGAAAAGTCGGAAGAATTTTTCATTGACGGAATGAAAAAACTTGTAAAACGTTGGGAGAAATGTGTTAGCCTTAACGGTGACTGTGTTGAAAAATAAATGTATTATTTTAAAACTGAAGGATTGTACTTTAATGTACTTTTTGCCCGATCTTGCTATTTGTTTTTGTTTGCGCTCCACAAGCATGAGTGCATTACCTTTCAGCCAACCCTCGTATTATGCGTCGTTATTACACCGGTTGAGAGCAAAAATCAAGAAAAAAGTCCTCATTTGGCAAAGAAAAAATTCTCTCCAACCAAGACAATGAACGGGTACACGTCTGCGTATTTACGATGGTGAAAACTATGGAATTAAAGTTCGAATTATTACAACATTGACCGCATTCACTAGATTTGGCCCCCAGTGACTTTTTTTCAAAACATGTAAGGACGGCTCGGCGGAAAGCGATTCACGTCAAACAAGGAGGTCGTCGCCAGCAAAGATGCCTATTTTTAAGGACCTTCCGAAATCCTACTTTTTGGATGTCTAGAGTCTGTCCCAAATAGTTAGTAAAAATATTCTTCCTGGCGAAGCGGACGACTAAAGTTGGACGATTTGTGATGGGCAAAATTGTGAGAGGTCATTGGAAAGTAACACGCTCCACGCCAGTTGTCTGCGGGCCGTTCCAGTCAGTTGATCAATGCGAAACTGAACTCCTATTCGAGGGTCACGTCACAAATTCACGATGCCACTTTCCATGGAGCAACGATATGCGATAAAAGTTTGTGTTAAACTCGGGATATAGGGTTCTAAGACCATGACCAGGATGCTTATGGAGATGGATAAATGTCCCAAGTGATGGTTTTCTGCTCGCACAGGATGTTCTGGGAGGGCAACGAGGAGGTTGACGATGAGGAATGCCCTGGAAATCAATCAACAACACAGTGTGATGAAAATGTGTAAAAATTGAGACACATGCTCAATTCTGATTGACTCCCAAGTGTCAGGATGTTAGCAGAGTGCAACATTCAGAAAACCGCAGTGCATTGCATTCTTACAGACGGTTTAACCATGAGAAAAGTGTGCCAAGATGGTCCCTAAGGTTCGGCCAGAAGACTGCTTGTGTGACAATCTTGCCTTGGACCTCTTGGACCACCGTGAAAGTGACCCGAATTTTTTAGAATATGTGGTAACTGGTAACGAGACATGGGCCTTTGAGTACGACCCAAGTAAAACCCCTTCGAGTACCGTTTTGGAACACAGTATTATGTCAAAGAGGCCTTGACGAGATGCCTGAACGAGGTTCCTGTTGATGCCTTACATGAACCGTAGCAGGGTCGCTGACATCGGTGTGTTGATACATAAGGGTGCTATTTTCAAGACTTTTAGTAATTTGTACTTTGATCTGCAATAAATTTTCCCCCCGATTTATTCTACTTATTTTTGGGACGGACCATGCACTAAACGTTAAGAGTAAATGGGGCCCTGGGAAAATGGATATCGAGCTAAAAGAGGATCATATTGACAAATAAAAAAAATCTACCCAAAATAATATAGTTTTCTATTTTTTCCTAAGGACTTCCTCAACGCCACACGCCTACTCAAACATTAATGCCACAAATATACACATTTTACATAAAAATACTGATTTATTCCTCCATGTTTAAATTACCATTTTTTTATCATCCATAACAGCTTATGTTAAAGAAACTTTTGAGGGATGAATTATGTGAAAACAAGTGTGGTATAAATCACATTTATTAAGACAGCTAATGAATAAATTCTATTTGGAAGTTTCTTGGGCGAATATTCAGAACAATCGATGTTATTGGAGGCAGAACAACGTTAATAACATGCTTGAACTAGCATTGAAATTTTACGACAAAGAACGGGGTGGCCAAAACAACAAATCCGCCGAAAATGCGCCAATTTGTTTCTTCTATTCCGCAAAAGAGAAATTTTAAGTCACGCTAAATCACCCAGCGTTGAATTGTCAAGCCGTCCCCACTCACCTGTAGTGTATTGGCTTCAGATGAGTCGGCAGTCTCGCCGCTCCGTCCTTCCAGATCGCCGCCCCCTTGGGTGTCCCCGCCCGAGGATGCGGGTCCGCGGTAGCGCCAAGCGGCGTCGAGACGTTCACGATGACCAGTGCGGTGGCCACTAAAGAAGCGGCGACAAGCATCGTCATGGTGGTGACGAGGACGCGGCCGACGGTGCAGGAGAACCGCGGCAGTCGGGAACCGGAGGAGGAGCCCTTGGCAGAGGCGGAGGCAGGCGAGGGGCTGCGGTGGCGGCGAAGAGGCGACGACGCGCACCTGACGACTTCGATCGTGGGATTGCGGACGTCCTTGCGTCGGCCGCCCTGCACGCTGACCTTCACCTCGTCGATGGAGTCGGCACCACCGTGGAAGAGGCTTTGGGAGAGGAAGAATATGCAGAATATGTGAGCGTGTGTGCACACGTATATAATACGTTGAGGGGGGTGGGGAGGACGTTCGTCGTCTGGCCTGGAGTTCGACGACCTCTTTCCCCGCGGCCCACCCTCGCGCGTCGAGCCGTGGCGCGTGAGACGGGTCGGGGCAGATCTACAAAAGAGCTCAACGCGAAGACGCGTGGCCAAGCGGAGTGGAGAGCTCCACGATTGTACAAGATGAAGGGGAGTTGAGGGATAAATTTACCGTCAATAAGAATTTTATATTTTGCTAAATTATTTCCAAATATTTCATCACATCTCAAGAATAATTGCGCGATAAAAAGAAGAATAAGATACAAATTAAGAATTTAATCGCAACGAATACAAATACATACAAAAGTATATATTTTATTTCCTTTACATTTGATTAAAAGCCTGCGAAATAACGTTTCATTCATTTCTGGACGCAGAACAAAACACACAAATTCATTATGCAACTACCAGCAATTAGCACTCGTCTGATAATTTAACAAAAGTAAAATGTTATGATTCTTTTAGCAGTTTCCAACGCACCTCTCTTCAATTAGTTTCCTATAAGTGAGTGAGTTTCCCGAGAGACCTATCTATATACATCGCTTTCTCGCACCCGACAGCGATAGATCCACCCTGTTTCATCAAGGTCCCTAGAGATTTCAAGATTAAATTTCCAAGAATTGTTCACTTTAAGGTAAAGGATTTAAGATTGGACGAAGAACCCGTTTCTCCATCTCCAGACAGCTATGAGCCTCTTTCCCGTATTACTTTCCACGATCACCATGACTATTTCATGGGTTTCTGGAAAGGAGCTATGTACTTGATGGGATGACCTGGTTGTGACGATTGAAACGCCATGCGAAAGTACATGAGGACTATAAAGAGTAACGAGTAACGGCAGCTTTTCTTCAAGGTCCTATTTTTGAAAAGCTGCGAATATTCCTGAGTCCATCGGTCGTAATTCGGGTATTGGAAACGAGTGCTTTCTCGGATAGGATATCATCTTGAAGGATGCCAAAATCCATTAGGCGTTCAGGAAAAGCCTACGCTCCTAAAACACCGTATTCACAGGATAAACAATATTTTTCGTAGAGATTATTGATGCTACCTGATTGCGTTGTATGGAAATTTCATACAGAATAATATCTGCTTCCAATGCCTACTTTAAGCAGGAGTTGTACATGTAAATGCCGTAATTTTACTAATTGCTAATTTGACGAAAATTAAAATATATAAGCATGAAATATTTTTTATAATTTTTAAGTTACAATCATTTCTCAAGAGCCTAAAATATGTTTCCCTAAGCTCGTGTCTCCTGTACTTAGCAGTATGTACGATTAAAAGCATAAGGATTATAGCTGCATTAATTCATGAAATATTATGTAAATAGATAACCTAACTTGCAACCTAGTAACCGCTGATGTAACCTAGGCGTTACCCTCGCTCATGACCTATCCCAGATGAAACACTTACGGGGAATATGTGGAGAAGCTAACAAAAAATTAGGATTTATTGGAAGAGTACTTGGTAAATATAATGAAAAGTTGAAAGGGGAACGTTATCTTTCGCTGGTTAAACCTCATTTAGAATATACTGCTAGTATATGGAATCCTCACGAAGTTATATTGATTGCCGAATTAGATCGCGTGCAGCGTAGAGGAGCTAGATTTGTAAAACGTTGTCATGATAAACTTAGAAGCGTATCCAAAATATTAGGGCAGCTAGGCTGGGAATCACTCACGGAGTGAAGGTTATATTACATATTAACTCGCTTGCATAAATTGGAAGGACGTCTCTGTAGCAACGATGTTGAAAATGTATTATTACCCCCATCACACTACGTTAGGAGAGATCATGTTAATGAAATCAGAGAGATCAAGTGTAAAACAGATGTCATTTTTCCCCGAACGAATAAGGACCAGAATAACATTGTCCGACCGCGGTAGGGTCATATTCGGGTCAAAATTAGTGTGGTGTTTATTCACCCCCTGCCTCACAACTTAGCAGTGGCTTGCAGGGTACTAAAATAACTAACATACTAAAATAACTTGATATATTCATCATATCTGATTGTCGCTTTTATAGATATCAGGGAACTTTTCGAAGTAAAAAAGCAATTAAATAAAATGTATTGCCCGGCATTCACTCATCTCCGATAGCATGTAGTAATTGAAAACACTCTTTTGGAGATCTTGATATTACCCAGAAATCAATTAAATTATTTGCATAATATTCTTTGTAGCTTGGAAAGCATCATCCCCGAACAGTAATATTGGATTTTCCCTGGCAAAGGAATGAGAAATATTTCATCCACAGAGGCGAAACCAAAGCCGCCTCCTTCCGATAAACGATCCCTGGCATCCGACGTGAGCGCATAAAAGAAAAATTTGAACTGCGAAAGGCAGCAGAAAAGGCCTCACTGGGAATCACTCTTAAAGATTGAAATACTTAATTCCACTCTTGTGTGGAAGTTCCACGGTGATGAACTTATCAATTCTGGAATCCTGGAGATAGTCGTCCTGGAAAATCTCTTCTCTGATTGTAATCGCCTTCGACTTATATTCTTCTTCTTTTTAAATCATTCGAAAAAGTGCTAGGGGATGGGATTTGGACTTATTACTGAATGAGGCGTTCATTTACTCCCATTACTTCACCTTTTCTCTCCCAAAAAAATGCCCACCCCCAAACACACACACACAGACACATATGCACATTTAAATTTTTTTATATAAATAATAGTGGGTCGCTGTAGTCCAGGGGTAGATCGTTGGACTATTGACCGGCGGGCGCGGGTTCGATTCCCGGGTAAGCCTCGCTGGGCACCTGCAGCTCCACACAAGTTATGTGATTTTTCGGGTACCAGATCTTCCAGGGAAACCAAAACCGGCTTAGAGAAAGGAACTGGCCCCCCTAACCTGATGTGTGAATTTCACACGCCGTATAGGGCTTCGTACTGGCTGAACTCTACCGTCACCTACCAAACCGACCTTTGGGTTGATTACTGTATTTGTGGTTTTTTGCGTTATATGAATAAATAAATATATGTACGTATGTATATATATGTATATGTACGCATGTATATTCCTCCCATGGGCAACAACCTTGGCGTGGTGGGAGGGCTTGTGCGTTCCGATGACCCCTAGAGCTGTGCTGTCGGGAGCGATGATAATTGCTCCTTATGGGGTCACCCATTCCAGGTAAGTCGAAGGTTAGGAGCCAGACGGAAGGTAGTTCACGCAGCGTCTGTTCCTCACTGAGGCAGCTGCAAAGGCGTCAGACCCCAGTGGGGCGGCCATTTAGTGATGGTGTCACGTTAGAAACACTATTGAGGAAGGCAATGGGATACCACCTCATTTATCATTCCTAAGAACAAAATGATGGACACTATAAAATAACATGTTTATTTGTATTTATATACATGTATATGAGTGTGTGTTTATATTCACTAATGTATGTTGCTGCTAAAACTTCCAATGTATAAAATTCTCTGTACGGGTTGATCGGATGAAATTGTCGGAAAAGGGTTTTTGGAGGAATAAGAAGTTCTCAGATGGTGAGGTTTAGAAGAAATTGGGCTATAAAATGTATCACATAGGAGTATTCAATGTAGTTTGAATTATAATCACCATGTGATATCATAAAACAGCACATAAACCGATATAATATAAAGGAATAATATATTCAATTGCCCGATGCTCACCTTGGATAAAATTTTTAAAAAATATCGAATTTTGATTTAAAAAACGTTTTCAGATCTACTTTGCGGAACTCCATAGTTATGATGGATTACAACAATGCTCTGAGTTCCCAGTTATAAACTCATGTATTTCACGAGCAGGTTTCGTTACAGTGTGACATTTTCAGGTGACGACATATATTTAATTCACCCTTAAATCCACACTAACCAGGTAAGGGGAGGGATGGGATGGTTATTTTGAGGTATGCACTGGCTTGAGTACATAGAAGCGTGAACTCAATACGTTTTAATCTGAAGATGCTATTCCATTACTAAATCTGGCCGTGAAATATATTTATAAGAGGGCATTTAAAGTGTTCTTTTACCCCATTATATTGAAAATTGACCTTTGACGTCGACATACGTACCGCGAATTTTATTATGATGTAAGTTAATTATTAGTTCATGCAAATAATAAATGTACAGCAAACATTCATTAACCACTCAGAACATGAGTTTGAGCAAATCTCCATTATTTACCAAAATTTAAGTGCAATGAAATTGTTCAGAAAGAAATTGGCAACACATGCACAAGAATATTAAATGAAGAATACAATGTATCTTTCCACTGTCCTTTATTTACGTACAACTAGTTTCAAAGCTCAATCGTCATCATCAGGTACAAATTAATCAAGCCGCAGTCCATTTATATACCATTCATGAGGGAGAGGAGGGGTGGGTGAGAGAGGGGGGAGAAAAGGAGAGGAAAGAAAGTGGGGTTGCGATCGGTGTTCATGGGGAGAGGGGTGTTAAGCGTCAGAAAAGGTGATTGGTTGGTTCACATTAGGGTGGGGGTTTTTTTGGGTCTTTCTGTGAAGGAAAGGGGTACTTCCAGGATTGGGGAGAGATATTCAAACAATAAATCGTTAATCAAATGACCCGTTTTTAAATTCTTCCTGATTTCCAGCTCTTCCCACTTGTATCCATCCTCATTCCTTTTTCCATCTGGTGTAAGAGTTCCGGGTTGAAATCACTCCCATGATTTTCTTCCCATAGATGCTTGGCGAATTGTGATTGCTTAAATGAATTTCCACAGTTTCTGAAACAGCGTTTGTGCTCCTCCGCCCGTGTTTTTAATGATCTCCCCGTTTGACCTATACATATATCACTACAGTCCTTACAAGTTAACTTATAAATGCCACTTTTATTTTGTGTTCTATTCGAAAATTTTTCATTTGTACCTGATGATGATGCTTGAGCGTTGAATCTAGTGGTACGTGAATAAAGGATAGTGGAAAGATAGATTGTATTCTTCATTTAACAAACATGAATTTCCACAAAGTTGAGCTGGGAACAATTGAACATGCACAAGTATTTGCACGACGTAGATATCCTACATGTATATTTTCATTAACCCATAATAATGAAATATATTCTTCTGAAGTTGTATTTTATAACAACAGAAAAAGGTTCATGTTTGCTTTATAGCATTATATAAAGAACATAGTTAGCGAACATTCACTAATAAACATTAATCACCAGTGGTAGAAGCTGGAAACTAGAACATGAGGTTGTAAACAAGGAAGTATTCGTCAAAACGTCGGTATGGCGTATAATACTCTAAGGATCAGTGACACAAAACAATGCAAAAGTGCATCAACGAAGATTAGAAGCTTTAGACACATGGTGTTGGAGGTCAAATGGACAGATGAAGTGAGGAGCGAGGAAGAGTAGATGAGGAAAAGGCAATATGGAAAACTCTACGGCACACACACATCGAGACAAAATGGATTAGCGAGAAGCATAGTAGAAGGAAAAATTCATGGTAAATTCGTGACAACCCATGACATCATTAAGCCCGAGGTACAATTAGGACCTCGCATCCTTCCATTCATTCCGTGGGTCATTGTTTTTTAGGATATTTTGACCTCAATGTAATATACTGAAATCTTCTGATAAAATATACATTTCTCAATGTTAAAAGAATTATTGGAAGTGCCGGCCTTTTTGCTCATACGGACCATTCCGATGGCAGTAATTCTGATCTAACAGTCATCAGGTCTGCCTTTAAGAGAATATAAAATATTTTACGCGACACACATAATTGCTTTTGAAGGACTTGTGAGCCACGAAGACACGTAAGTAAGCTTCACGAAACGGTCCCTGGGAATGATTATTTTCCGCTTAAATATTTGCACTTTTCGTGGGTCTGACACCTTTAACCTAACCTAGGAATGAATAGACCTCGTGAGCGAAAGATACGTGTTGAAATAAAATTAACCTATACTTCCCTTAGTGACTTGAATAGCTTGGGCCGCTATTCGGTCGTGATAAGGAGTGATACGCTGACTATCTATCCATTGTCTCCGTTCGTGCCATTTTAGATTTTATCATTTCCCACTCTTAACAGCCCATTCCGCCATCAGCTCGGTGTGATTCAAAGTGTCGGCGTTGAGTTGATCAGCCTTGCATACACAATAACGACTATGGAGTATGTGAGGAACAGATGACGGTATGTTGCAGTAGGATGGTACCGGTGAAATATTTTAGAGAATTTATTTGAAGGCCCATTTTGATGGAAAATGGTAATAAATGAGATCATTGGCCGCAAAATGATGGCATTGCATTGCACTAGTTGGCAATGCTGTGAAATCGTGCGATAATATATTTTCACGATTTAGGTAATAGCCAGTAAATTCTTGTGAATTTCAATGCAGTTTTCCGTATATTATAAAAAGCAATCTCGGGAAAAAATATTTGATTGATATGTAAGTACGAGGGTCATCCGGAAAGTAGTACCCGTTCGTGCCGCATGAAGTGCTGACGACGCGAGTAGCCGCTGGACGAGGTCAGATAGCTTCAGTGGCTTGTCTGCCTTCTCTGAGCCAAGTTGCGTGACGCTAGCATTGCCTGTGTTGTTTCTGTGATTGTTTACAATGTTTAAAAAAATTGAGAACGCCGCCAGTTGTGAAGTGAGGGCAGTGATTAAATTCCTCAATGCAAGAAACGTTCGCCCATGTGATATTCATCGCCAATTAAAGAAGGTGTATGGAGACAATGTAATGGACGAGTCGTCTGTTCGGCGGTGGTGTCGCAACTTCAACATGGGGAGGGGGAACACACACGACGATGAGCGTTCGGGGAGACCGTCTGTCATTACAGACCAACTGGTGAGCTCAGTTGACGAATTCGTGAGGAACGATCGGCGCGTCACAATTGATGACATCTGTGAGCATTTTCCCAATGTTTCTCGAACAATTGTTCATGAAATTGTTAAACACCATCTGCATTATGCAAAAATTTGTGCAAGATGGGTCCCTCGCGTATCTCAATGAGCTGGCGGCGAAGGACTATGCAGCAGGAATACAGAAACTTGTCACACGTTATGACAAATGCCTTAATTTGCTTGGAGATTATGTTGAGAAGTAGTTTAAAGTATCCTCTTTCAAATAAAATTTTTTATGTTTGTTAATATTTACTTTTGTGTCTTTATTTCACGAACGGGTACTACTTTCCGGATGACCCTCGTATATGATTATAAAAGAGGACGCATATTTCTTGCAGTGGGCGCAAGCGAATGCAATACAGATTCCTAAGCCTCTTGTTAATCATTTCATTATACTTGAATTAAAATTTTAATATGCAGCGAGAATTCGCTTAAAATATTCGTCATGTTTGATTCGACGATTATTTATAATTTATTTTATAATTAATTTTTATTTTTAGTTCTATATCTCGTAGTTATTATCCGCTTACTCGACCGCAAAGTTATTTCTACTACTGATGAATTTGGAAGTAAATTTATTTTTCTAATATAATGAAAACTAATGGGTTACACATTACATATTAGAAAGTTATGGGCATCTTCAAGAATAATATCTAAAAATTGCATCCAATTACACGCCTTGTATGAGATTATTTAATAGTTATGCATAATTAAAACATTCAGTGTTTATATTCTTCTATGGGGCACGTTTCTCGACTATCATCAAAGAACTTCTTAAGACTTTTCCACTCTCACATCAAATAATCCCAAGTATTCCGAAAGTTTCTCCAAATACTCTTTAGAGAGTTTTACCCATTGGAAGTTGTTATAATTGCTCTTTCCACTTTAGTTTCACCCTTAGAAAATGTTTAACATGGGTGGTCCATTGGATCTTGCTTATATCTTTAGTAAACGACATTCTTGAACATGTGAATGAATAAACTCTGATGAAAGAAACAAAATTTGAGACATTAATGTAATACTTACATTTTTAAAGAAGTATGAATACCTTTTCGAGTTGCCCATGGTGATGTTAGTGCTTGAATTCCTCAATATTTTTGCATTCATCGTAATGAATGTAGAACTTGCACCATGCTTCGAATGGGTTTGGCATTTTTTCTACGAATTTCTCAATTTAAAGCAAAAATCATCTGCTGATTATTGCTTTTTCAAATAACTTCTGCGTATGTTTTATGAATAGGTAAGCCAAATAAACTATATAGCGCCTAGCTTCCGACGCATGCATGAATAAAGAATAAATATAATTTGATATTAAAGGAATGATATACGTTTTATTCCGAAGCACTTATGAGTCAAATAGGTGAGTTAAGCTTAGCTATAAACCATCAATATGATCGTATACTTACTATGAATCATGTTGCAGCAGTATAAGTACTATAGTTAATCCTTTACATTTGCACTATACTATTTTATGCATCATGTACTTAAACATCAATTTTTACTTGATATATGCAGGTGGACAATGGAAAGAGTATTTGCGTATTCCCTTGGCCTCACGCAGTCGAGCCCGCGTTAAAATGAATGCCAATTTTAAATAGTCATTATCGTTAAAAAGTTGAATAAATCCGCATATGTACAAGTCAAAATAACTTTTCAGTTTTTTATCCACGTGCAAGTAAGGACGTCACAGTTCTATATCATTTTGTAATCAAAAAAATTATTTGATGGGATGTTCTCGGTCTTGGAGGAGTACTTGCATCCCAAAGAATTGCCACTACTCAAAACTACTACCTTAAGTAAGTGCTACTATTAAATGCAGCTCCCGGGTCACAATGGGATCAACGTTACTTCTCGAAACGCGGAAAGCCAGCGTAAAGAACGAACGATCAGTCTTTTCCTAGTTTTTTTTCCATGGAGCTTCTTCTGCATGTCCCATGGCTGTGAGCAAAGAGAAAGAAACTTTTGCCGGCGTTGGAAGCAGGCGACGTGAAATATAAATTAGCCCCGAGTTTTAAGCTTTGAGCCTGGGCTTCCTCTTAAGGATAATGCAAATCTGGGCCACCGACCGACCCGAGCCCTGCGCCTTGGAAAGCCCTCATGGTCGCCACTTCAGATTCATTATTGATCCAGAGATTTTCTGGAATGAAAAGCAAATAGAATCTTTCCATCGCTATCAAGCGACTTATGGTTTTCGGCAAAGCATCGATGACGTTACCGCTCCAGTTGCATTTATTTAAAATGAAATCGGATACCCGTATAAATAATTAAAAGAAATTTCGGATCAAACTCCGAAGAAGAGCAGCTATGAGAGGCCTACTCTCAAAACTTTACCCCGATGAAAACATATTAAATCAGAGGCTCAAAAAATTTGACAGTTTTGAATTTATGAAGATGATTCCAGATAATTTTTGCTACAATAGCAACTAACAAAAATTTAAATTTTTTAAATTGATCAATGGGTAAAAATAAATATTGTTGCCACAGTGATCATTTCTGTGAAATCATTTCCTTAGGAAAAGGAATAACTTGTGCAAATGATCAAAGAAGATTTTGCTGTGTTGATCGATATTTCTACAAAATGCTACCATGCTCGCAGTGAATAGAATTGACTGATTTTTTTGCCCGTTCCCACGGAAGTATTTTACAGTACAAGGACATACTTGTTTTATCGGAGGAAAGATGATTATTTTTGGTACAAATCGCTCCGTCCGCCACAGATAAAATGTCACCAAAGTTTAGAATCCATTCATAATAAACTTCAATAAGTCTTTTATTTATGCAGCTATAAAATCAACTGAGGTTAATAAGCTAATTTTTCTAAGAATCACTGACGAAACATTACCTTTCCCATGGCACACGATCACCACCTCAAACATGTTTATTAAATAACTGGATTTTTACGGTCTGTCAGTCAGGACGCATCGCATCGTCAACTTGTTTCACTAGGAAACAGAGATATATACCTGTATACTGACGATTCCTTGGATCCTAAAATCATAATTCAAATTTTTCCACATTTATACTTATGGTAGGTAAATGATAAATCCATTCGTGGCTATTAAATATAAATATTTTTGTTTTTTTAAGAGCAAATCAATCACAAAAGATAAGCTCAATATCATTCGTGCTTCAAAAATTGTACCACGAACAAATCTACTATATTCAAATACCACTCTTATTCATTTCTAAGGTTTATGGTCTAATTTTCAGGTAGTCAGATATTTTCAAAGAGAGAATCATATTTCATTTTTCCCGAGAAAAACTGACTGAAATGAAGGTACGAATGAACGAAAAAAACGCTTCATGGAATGAATTCATTCTAAACCTAGACATTAAAGACAATCTATTACTTCATACACGGGAAATGTTCCAAATTGTTTTTTTTCTTAGAGTTAGAAGAGTTTTGATCGCCACATTTGGAGAGATAAGGGGATAAATAAATCAAAAGGATAAATGCCAATGGGTAGAAAAATAAGCTGATTGAAATTGAATCGATAAGGAATACTAAACACATTCACGTGTTTCATATGCATGCAACATAAACTTACCTATCCCAACGACATTTATAATGTACAGAACGATAGTTATCCCATTCCCCATGATTGGCTAAACCACGGCTGGAGCGATGGATAGCAGCATTTCTCTGAACTTAAGTAGGGGTGCTATTATTTGATCAGTCTTAAAGCCAAAACGAACAGCGTTCCCGAGAGGAGACGACAATATTTGACTAGAGGCCGTTCTCTTCGTCTCCGGATTTCATTCCAAACTTGAGACATTTAAAGTGAGAGGGAAATGCTGACTTAGCCGGAGCACACCAACCACTAGCCCTCGCTCCTTTTCGCCTCCCCGCGACCGCAAACAAAGAGAGAGAGAGAGAGCCCCGAGACGCGAATCAATCGCGTCTCCCGACTTGGAGAGCTCCTTCATCTAATTTCCGAACAAAGAGATGATCGGATTTGCTCGGAGGGAGGCATCGGCGCCGGGGATATCGAGGGCGCGACTCCGCAGTGGAAAAATTCTCATGAAGAGAGAGAAAGAATGGGAAGAGGAAGAATAAAAAAATAGGCACGAAATAGTGAAGGAAGGATTGGAGAATGTTACCTTCCCTCGCACACTCGGCTGTCGGCGTGGGGTGGAACACTCTTTTATTCTCTATTTTTGATACTTTCACGATTTTCCGCCGGGGTCGTTCCTTCCCCTATTCTTCTCTCAGAAAGGAATGCACACACACACACAAACACACATTCCACCACCCCTCATCCCCTTCTCGTTTCCCCTCCACGACCCCCCCTTCCCCTCACCGCACCATCCAAGCCTCCACTCCACCCCCGTAACAAAACATTTTTCCACCGTCGGAAATCTCCGTTTGCAAACAGATGCGGGTGAGGGAGCGGGGGATCGCGATGGGGGAGAGGGGGAAGGGGGAGTCGGTTGAATATTTGACCAAAAAGCGGAGACAAGGGGGGAGGAAAAAAAAGTTTTTGGATTGGGGGGCGGAAGGCGTTTCAGGGTTTCGGTGGAGGAATGGAAGAGGTTACGGGGAGGGAGAGGAGAAAAAGAAACGGCTTCCTGTTTTCGGAGAGGGGGTGGTCCGGAGATGATGCCTAAGGAGGGGGCGAGGGATGTAACGAACCGCGCGGCCCGGGGTCTTTCAGTGTGAACACACGCCTCCTCTTCGGGAAGGGAGGAAGTAACACTGATTGAGAAATGTGACATCCTGTCTTTAGGCGGGAGGGGAAGGAGGAAGGTGAGCTTCGCCAGACGGCATGACGCCTTCCTCTCGCCCCGACACCCTGCCTCTCTTTCTCCTAAGGCGGGAGCCTGCCTCTCTTTCTCCTTAGGCGGGAGCCTGGCCCAAGACGCAGCGGATGACGACGCCTTCGACTGCGCTGGTCATTTCTACCACCATCCCACGCATCAGGGTAGTCAATTAACACAGGCTCCCACAACTTCTTTCTTCAGGATCCGACCTACAAATTGCGCGGGGCAATTATAGCCTTTATTATTCTCATCTCCCCATTACAACGAGCCGTAATCTATGAATCCTCCCTCTTATATAATCCCTCGGAAAGTACACTTCCTTGAAAGAAAAGCTGTTTAATTTTTTGGATGGCAATAGTTTAAGTAGTGGCTGATTTAATGCTATGATTAATCTTCCGTAAGATTCCTCCCGAACTCCACCGGGAAATGAAATGAGATCGCCTACGCCCGCCTCTCCACAAAACCCTTAAGTAGTGAAAGACAGGCCCTCAAAATACCAGTAATTTGGTGATAACTTTTCTAAGAAGTTCGTAATGAACAAGCGAAAAGTGCATGGCCGATGTAGGACACAAGGGGAACTCATGCGTAACGTTTTTTTGCTAATTCCAAGAAACTGCGGGAGATGTCGCAACAGTAACTTTTAACGGAGTCATCCGCTAATATCCCGGTCAAGGCGAATGATTTTCACACTCTAAAATTGTCGCATTAGAATGTATTTTTTTGCTCTTTTTTACATGTTTTTTATTTAAGTACATAAACGGCAATGAAACTTAACACTTGTAAAATTAATTTTCATGTTTATTTTCTGTAACGGTAACTTTTCTCTTTTAATAGCCTCCAAAACCGGAAAGGTGGTAAAGGTTGTAGATTGCCTATCTCTAATAATAAAGAATTAATCAGCTTCAGTAATAAAAATAAAATATTTATTCACCCGGCCCTGTCTATTCTTTTTACCTCTGCTTTGATTATCGTGCTTCACTTCACACTTCCTTTTTCGATTTACACCGAGGGGGTTTCCACAGAGCGCTTAATATGGTAAGTTTGCGGTACCCGGAACTACAATTGAGCAGTTTTGAACATGATTAGAACGAAAGTTTAAACACAGGTGGAAAGAACGTGCCTTCCCACAGAACTTTCCGCTTACCATGGTATGCACACGTACGACGGTGGGTACGTGGCCAGTGGAACTACTTCCACTGTGAAAGTGGGGCATCAGAGGGGAAAAGAAGGCCTGGGAAGCTCAAGGGGAAAGAGGAAGTTGTGTCTGAGGGGTGTGGCAGGAGCGTTGAGAGGGAAAGAACGGGGCGTGGCCCATTGAACGAGCGACAGCGTTCGTGGCCCGACGCGGAGGACCGGGCGACCCTCTCAAGTTCCTTCGACCATCCGATGACCGGTGGTCCGTCCTCTCCAGGAATGGGGAAACATTCCTCCCCGGAGTTTGACCCCCGCAGTGTGAGCAGGGTTTCATTCATTGGGAGGCTGAATGCCACTCACTGATCAGAGAATTCCCAAGTCTGAGGTCAGACCTAATATTCGCACTCCAATGCCGACCTTCGAAGCCAGTGCAGTCAGCATGAAGGGCGGTTTGATGGATGAGGGTGGGTAGAACTGACGTAATGCTATAATAGCCTCTATAAGAGTTGTAAAGTTATCACTTTTAGGAGAGGGGGGACACAGTTCCTTCTCCTGTGCCGCCTGTGGGTTCCTGGGAAACCTAGCACCCGAAAAACCACGGCTTATCAATCGATAATCATACCATATACTGGTATTTATTGATATAATTAGCGAGTATAACGATAACTAGCGATGTATTATTTCAGTGGGCAGAAATTTGAGGTACTGTCCAAGGGGCGTGGTTTCTATTCCTGGTGTCACATCAACTTCATACAGGCTGATTTTTCAGGTACAAGGTACTCGTGGGAAACCACAGGTGGCATAAGGAAAATAACTGCTTATTTAGCCCTCCCCCCTTTCCTGAATGAGTGAATTCGGGAACAGTCCCAACCAACATCAAACGGTTGGATTAAGTGTTAGGTGAGTTATACCCTCACCTATATAATCATTATTCGGGTTGATTACTTATTTGGTAGTGATGAAATATAAAAATTTATCAATGAGGTCGATACATCGATCATTTTCAACCATAAACACAGTAATCAACCCATTTTATCTAAATCACGAATCGGAAATATCGTCCATTCCACCTATCGACTCTATCGCCCATATCGTCATGTCGACAATATCGCATAGCGTCCATATACGTATTCTATGAACAATGACGAATAATTATCGATCCTCGATATAACGCCTGCTTAAAATTAACCTTAGAGGCCTGTCCAATATGAGTAAAATATCGGCTTGGCGTCCATAAGGCGTCTTATCGCATAGGTCAAACACGCTGTGCAATCCTCACTCATACTTTCATCACGGCAAAAGTATTCAGCTAAAGAAAAATAAATTGATTTTTAATGAAAACATTGAAGAGTTCCAATCCTTCAAATAAGAAAAACATTTATTTAAAGAAAATACGTCGAAGTTCGGGGAAAAAAAGGATTGGTTTTTCAAATACGCTGGAGCTTATTCACGCGAAACGAAAGAGAAATTTTCCCGCCGGGGGATGGGGAGGGGGAGGAATGGGGTCTTCTCTCCCAGTTCCGCGACCCCCTGATGGTAAGCAGAGAGGTCCAATGATCGCCGATAAAGATCCCAGCTGACGAGTAAACTAAGTTTTTGAGAAATTCGCATGAAGTGAGGAGAAAACATTTTCATGAGACCACCATATTGTTTTTCATCGTTTTTCACTGCAAAAGGCTCGTGCTACTCGGAAAAAAAATTCAGCATGGAAAAAAATTCGGGCGATTGCGCGAGGTAGAGCTGCAATCGAAAACAAAAACTTCGAATGAATCCAGGAAGAGTGATGAAAGGAAACACACATCAGTGCCGTAAGTGTTCCCCCCCCCTATCTCCGCGTATCTGAGAGTTTCAAACTTTTTCATCTCACGGCGCACAAAAAGTGTCCTCTGAAACTAAAATATGCTAGACCAAAAATATTTAATTATTTTTCTTTCTTCAAATTCCTAATTTTTCTATGTTTCTGTGGAAATGTGTCGACAGTTGTTTGCATCGTATGATTGCTTCTTTCCGTGTCGTGGAACTCTTTTCGTCGTACACTCCGCGCCAAAAAAACTCTTTAATTAACTTGCATTAGAAAAATCTCCCGGCGCACCTGTTCGCGTACCCAGCGGCACACCCCAACGGTTAAAATGTTCTGCCCCGGAAGATCATTCACACACGCAGGGTCTTAAAAAATAATAATCTCATCGGATTGCGTTGTTCCCAACCCGAGAGCATAGGTTCGAATGCCGGCAGAGGTCGAATTTTTCAGTTGTGTCCCCGATCCCTACTCTGTGGAGAGTACCTCCAGTGGAGTATGGCGACATTTCGATTGGACTAATTTTCTGGACCACTTGGCGCCTTTCATTAAGAGTAGGCTAAACGCTTGTTTCTCTCGGCCCTTCCCTAATTTCCTTAGCATCCCACGTACACTAAATTACCCACCGATTCCTAATAGCGCTAATGACCTCCGCCTCGTCGGTCTCCTACCCTAATTATTAGAAAAACAAATTTGCAATTTTACCCAAATTTATTGGTAACGTGCTACTCTTTTCGGTTCACAGAACCATTATCAACGGGTAAAAAACTTTACCAATAAACTGGTGGAAAAGTGCAAGTTTATTTTTCTCATAACGACGAAATTCCACTACATCTCGCCTGAATCCGTTGAATGTACCCACCCTAATAATTACTACTACATCTTGAAAGTAAAAAAGTGACCTTTTTAAGGCACGTGATTTATTTAAAAATCACACAACTTTGTTGTTTCTGTGGCATATACAAAAAGAAACGTTTGTATAAAATGGCAAAAATTTCAGCGCATAAAATTTTAGCGATTATCCCACAAAAAATGAATGAAAGTCCAACCGGTGGGCCAGAATAAGAATAAATGTTGACTGCATGCCGTGATCATCGGGAGTTTCTAAGGTCAAAATAGGAGCGACAGGGCACGGAGAGAATGGGGTATGACAGAATGACGACTGAATGCAACGGAGTGAAATATGTAATTGTACTGCCCTCGTTTGGTCATGTTGAGAGAATGGATAAAAGTCGAATTACCCAACAGATGCAATAAATTATGAGATGAGTGTGGGCGCTTGGTGTTGGATGAAGAGGTAGAACCAGAAAGTCGCGAATGTGAATATTGTCGAAGATACAGCCACGAATGTATGCAAAGAATTGGAGAATGAATGGTCTAATAATTAAAACTTTCTCCTCGAAAAATTTATAGGGTAGAATTGTATTTTATTGGCCATTTATTATGCTCCAATTCCTCCATATCACGCCCGCACCTCCGCAAAAGTAATTTTATGCGCTTCAAGAACAAAAGGACATGCATGTACATTATACAGGGTTCGTCCGGAAAATAAGTGTACTGAGCTCAGGAAAAAAAATTTATCACACTTTTACATATCTTAAGCTAATATTCCTCAAAATAGGACCCTTGTGAGTCGATACACTTGTTCCAGCGGCGTTCCCATTCCTGGAACGCTCCCGCGAAGGCATCATCGGGAACCTCTCGAAGACACGTCGTCACGGCCTCTTTGACGGCGTCCAAAGTCCCGTATCGCGTTCCTTTCAAACTCCTCTTTATCTTCGGGAACAGAAAGAAGTCCGGTGGTGCCAAGTCCGGGCTGTAGGGCGGGTGCGGCAGCGTTGCCACGCCGTGCTTGGCCAAGAAGTCCGACACGACAAGCGCGGTGTGAGACGGCGCATTGTCGTGATGCAGCCGCCAGATGTTTTTGATCGCTGGCCGGACCCGGGCGACTCGTGCACTATTGTTTTTGGCACATTACACTGCTCTGCTATCATCCGAACACTAAGACGACGATCAGAGTTCAGTACATCGCGAACTTTTCGCACATTTTCGTCGGTGAGTGTCGTTGATGGGCGTCCAGGCCGTGGTTCGTCGTCGACCTCTTCTCTGCCCTCCACGAACATCTTGTGCCACCGAAAGATCATGTTTCTGGACATGGCTGACTCCCCGTAAGCCTGGTTAATCATACCGACAGTTTCGGTAGACGATTTCCAAAGCTTTACCGCAAATTTGATGGAATAACGCTGCTCCAAAAACTTCGGCATCGCGTTCCGTGACGTGGGTCGAGCGTGGAGGTTCGCGTTAACAGAGCTCCTCACTACACCACAGCTCAGAGCCGACTGCCTTTTTCAGCGTCGCTTGGCAACATACCCCCCTCCAATCGCAGCCCGTCAGAGCGGTGCTAGGCGCGCCTGGAGCGGCGGGAAAAAATCAGTACACTTATTTTCCGGACGAACCCTGTATATGAAAGCGACGGGGAGGGCAGAAGTGCACAAGAATGGGGAATTAAGAAAGAAATTCTCGAAGGGGAGAATCTTCAGGGAAATGAGAGTTACTTCAGGAAAGGGTTTCTGAGGTAACTGAAAATGAGGCATTTTGACTTTGTCGACCTCGAAATGAAACGGAGTGAGAGTTGCCTACGTATATAAAATTAATATCCTCTGTGAAATAAACTCGCTGCCTCAGCTTATTAGCATGCCGTACGGCGAAAATATCCTTATAAAGTAAGGTGATAAATATTTCTATGCGCAGATTAATTCAAATAATATCTCAGAAAAAAATAAGGCTCAATATCCTCATGGATATGCTAGTGAATTGCTTTATATGAGTTCTTAAAATTGTACCTCACCATCTCCTCTTATAACTTATTTCATCCTCTTGTTTCCTCTTCTTGTTTTTAACCCACAACACCTCAGCTTTTTTTCCTTTTTATGTTTCAAATGCTCTTGCTATTAATATTCTTGTGTTATTATCAGAAATTAAATAACTCCCTCAGCAGAAGGTTCTCGTGGATAATAGCAAACTCTTTTATAGCGCTATGGCTTGCGTAGCATTTTAAGGCGCTACCGTTTTAACGAAAGTACAGTCACTTTGCTTCGTTAAACTTATTTTTGAAGCTAAAAAGTAAACAATTGGAGCCCTTTCGGATCGCAGCAGGAATTTTTCTCCTTAAGTCTTCCAAAAAATAACCGGGATGAAACTCGGAACAACGACCGAATACATGCTTCGTTTACCTCTTCGGATAAAAACTAAGTAAACCACTGTGTCAGGCGACCAATTTTTTTTACCCTTTCCCTCGGGATGGAATCAGCTGATCCAAAAAAAAGACGTTTTCCTTTCAAAAAAAAGTAACTCAGTTTTTCGTTAGCGGACGAGCGATATGGGGAAATATCATTGAACTTCGATCGGTTTGTTAGCATTAATACAGCTAATGCGAATCCAATTTCATCGGTTTCTGGTTTTTAATTGAGGAGAATAATCGCGGGAAAGGAAGTTTGTTTTCAAATCGCCCCCGAAAAAAGATGAAATCCATAAACAGCTGAAAAGCGAATACGCTGGCTTCGATGGATCATAAATATTCAATTTTTCATTGAGTGCCCGACCGCTTTGACCTTTTCGCCACTGGATAGTTTTAAAATTCAAAGTCTGGCCCTCCACTCCCTTCTCCCTCTTCTCTCTGTAAGATAAACGCGAGGATTTATCGCAGTCATTGTCAACTGCAGAGATACGGAAAGAGTGGGCAGAATGCGTAAATGAGTAAAAAAATGAACACTCGTACTGTCATCAGACTTGGCGAGGGAGGGGCCCACCTCGAATTTAGCGAATCGTTACGCCAAGATACCTTAGGTGACGTTTAATTGCGCTGAAAAATATTTTTTTAATAATTGTATTACCACAGTAATATTATTTTTAGTATATGATTATATCAACTATTTTTGTCCTTTTAAATTCGTACTTTTGCAGCATAAATTTTCAAGCACAAACTTGAGGACTTCCTGGTTGTTAAAAAAAGTATTTTTCGTATTTAATGTGGCTTCATTGATTGCTTAACTAATATCAAAAGGTCAAAACAGACATCCAGAGTCTTATGAGAGGTGCAGAGGGCAAGAAAGGAGACTTACGAGTAGGTATGTACCTCTTGCATGGCCATTTATTCTTTCAAGCCAAATCGATGAACGCAATTGCAGTGATCTGAAGCCGACACCTCCAGCTCGACCATTCGACTATGGTATCAACAAATGTGAATATTTCAAGAAAGTCGTGTCGCAATTGTCATTAGTCACGGGAATGGAGATTTATCTCAAGTTATTCAGCGGAAACATTTTCTTGTTACTGTGCATCCGAATTCAACTCGTGTACAATTGAAAATTTTCGTTTTCACATTATTTATCTACCTTCTTCCAATCTCATCCTTTCACCTCCCTCCTCATTCACAACTCTCCTCGTCCGAAGCAAAGACTACAGGAACACTTTCGGTTTTCGTACAACCAGAGAGATCGAAAGCAAATGAAAATTTCAAATAGCACGTGAAACACACCACCGTAAATATAACCAAAACTATTACAACTGAGCAAAATACACGGAAATTTGACAATCGTTTTCTTCCCGAGGAGATAGATGTACGTACGGTCGGAAGAATGAGAAGGAACCTCTGAAAGAGGGCATCATTTCCTCTGACGAGAATAACTCGATAGATTTCACTTCCGTCTCCCCTCTCTCCATTTTCCCTCTGCCCTTTGAGGGAAAAAAATAGCTTTAATCTTCCTCGACCCTCTAGGGAAGTTCCTAGAGACTTGATTTAGGTTGCTGACGGAGCATGAGTAAAAAGGGTCCCTTCCGAGTTTTTACCGTCCTGGCAAGTTCAAATATACCTTTCAAAAATAATTTTCGTAAAATTTCCCGATTGCTCTCATTCTCGTTAGAGTTCGCTATCATTAGGAGGAACATGTTTAAATATTGACTCCCTCTTTCTGTTTTTAAAGCAAGAGGACCGATTGAAAAAAAATCACGAAACAAAAGGAACAATTAACGACGAAAATGGATAAATACATTCGTCTCGTCTAAGGAACAGTCTCAATTATTTGCGATATTGATTTTGTTGAATTGCCGTAGATTCTTTCTTCAGGGAGGAATGTCCCTGAAAAAATACATTCAGAATGCCATCCTTCATGTACATTAGTCTTCTTTCGGCCGGCGAAATTTTTAAGGTTTTACATTTACATAACCTTCTCCAATTACTAGGTCAATTCGAAAAAAATACTCTTCAGAATTACGTTTTACCAGCACGATCATGACAGTCCTCTACGTTCAATTGGGTCATGACGTGGTATTAGCAGTGATTACGGGCAACCGAAGTCTCTTTCGCCAATGGAAGGGAATGCCAGAATCGTGGCTGGAGGGGAACCCGAATATTTACCAGGTGTTTGCTTCACTTACAACTTTCTGTTGGAAGTGGATATTTTCCTTCAGTCCGCTGAGGAGGGTTACATTGTTGCCGAAATAAGCTCATCAGAAGCACACTTTCGTCTTTCCCTGTTTGCTGTTATCTCTTGACGTTGCTCAATTTGAGTAATAGTCTCCCAGTAGTGAGGCCCTTTTTGGATGTGTGTGTGAGTGTTTTCCTGAGTGCTCGTGAGTGTGTCAGTTCTGTGGTCGTCCCTGGCGCACAATTTATTCCCGTGAACAGTCACGAGTGTAGTATTTGTGTTCATATACCCAGTTATCTTTATACGGAATCCCTTCAACCCTGTGAAGGCTCCCAATTGGGTTATAGTATTTACGTCTGTAGTTGGGTTCTGGCGAGGAAGTAACATTTCCGCAAACTACCACAGAAGGGTATTCTGGTTGAGAGGTTGTGGTCGGTTACTGTCGTGGAATTTCTCACCCCACACACCCATCACAACAAAATTTCTTTTCATTGCAGATCGATTTGTGGTAACTTAATACTGTCACAGGATTTTTCCTTTAATTTGTCAATTTACCAGGAGTATTTCACGCAAAAGACCAACTAGGAGAATCGGACCCCTTTGAAAAATATGACCGGCACCATTAGCGAATCCTTCAGATATGGGCGGCCGCTTGCTGACGAGACCGATTCGTCGAAGGTTGAAATTGATGACGGTAATATGCTGCTAATACCTTGGGGTCGTAATTAGCTCGCTATTCAAGTGAAAAGCGGATAGGGATCAACGGTCTCTAGCGTTGCCCATCCGAAGAAGGAGGATTATTCGCGTGAGTCATCCTCGGAACGGAATGGAATGGAAGTGCACTAGTAAAAATTTTCGGATAACGGCCGAGGGAAGGAAATTTCCATAAACCCTTTGTGTGCGGTCGCATGCTTGAGACTAGGGTCACTATGTTTTACAAACCTCACCAAGGGAGTGATTGCCTTTTTCAAATTTATTTTTATGTTACTTTCCCTTAGGTACGAGAGCCGTGTCACTGTCGAGGAAAAAGTTCCCCTTGACGTTGTTTGCGCGCTGCCTTGTGTGACCGATAGAGACCCGCGCGGGACATTTCCTCTCACAAAAACGGACTACGGAGTGATTTCCTTTTAGCAATTTATTTATATTTCCCTCTTCCTTAGGTGTGAGCGTCGTGTCACAGCCGACGAGGAAAGAAAAATCCGGTAACACCGTGTTGCGTGCCACTTCGTGTGATTGATAGCCACTCGCGCGGGGAATTGTATTCCAAAAACCAGAGTTATGCCCCGAGATTGCATTTTTGTTATGTATTTATATTTTTATTTCACTGTACCTTAGGTGCGAGGTCACTAAAGCACCATTGTGGAAGGAAAAAAAAACTCCTCGTAAATATGTGTGCGCTTGAGACCCTCATGGGTCACCGCGCTTCACAAACACGGTGAAGAGAAGTTTCAAATCCGACACTCCACTTCGACGGAAAGCTGCAGTTTGACAACATCAAGTGCTGCCCCCAATACGGTGTACTCGAGAAACAAAGAAAGAGATCCTTTCAGAGCAAAAACACCGGCATAATCTCGTATGCGGACTTTTGCCCCTTCGCGACACAAAGAACTCAACACTGCGCACTGCAAACTGAACACTGCGAATTGACGAGACGACGGGACGTGCACTGCGCATCGACTTCGCAGATGCGGAGACGGTGGTGGCTACGTCGCATCTCGGCGACGGGAGAGAGGAAACGTTCGCGCACGTGCATTTCATAAGCATGCACCACCACCTCCCGTCTGGCTGCATTAGTGGGACTAAGGAGCAATGCGCCGGGGCGTGAGTACACACAAAACTTCTCAGAAATTGGGAGACTAAATCTCACGAAGACGACTGAGTCGTGCGGGATTGGATGCATAACGGCGATATCTGCCCATGGTGGAATGGCGTTAGCAGTCACGTGATATTTCAAGGATATCTAAGTTTTCCGTCTTCCTACACAGGCTAAAAGTTTCCACATCGAAACTTGCAGGAAAACTATATAAATTTACGTCTGTATAATTACATGTATGATGCGTACCTAATATTTTACACATTTTAACAGAAGACAGACAAATTTAAAAAGCAAGAAAAGAAGTTGCCAATTTCTAAGAAGAATGGTTTTCGATCGAAAGTAAAAAAAAGTTTCGATTAAAAGATAAAAAAAAGTGGAAGCCCGATTTCAATCTTCAGTTAAAACATTTTGTTTGTAATTTTTCCTGCATTTTCCAGGTCCAAAAGAAACTCACTTTTACAAGAAGATTAGACAAAATTCTTTCCGCCTGCCTTTCTCTGATTCCGTATTTCAGACGTTATATCTTTGGGAGTAACGGGACCAATATAGGTTTGATGTTCAAATATTTTCAGCACTGTCAAGATTATAATTCAAGAAAATTCCGACAGCGACAGGTTGAATGTGAAGCTAGAAAAAAAATTGTTCGCTTAAAGAGAGTAAGGTAAAGCTAGATTTACACTGAATAAGAGAATCTAATAACACCAAGAACGTATCAAAACTTTCGCTAAGTAATGGTCACTTTCCTCGCCAAAGGCTCAGCATAACGTGGAACACGATATAAGACGCTTAATTAGTAAAACTTTTCACACATCAACACGGTAGTTTTTAGTTCTTCGAGTTTCCGTAGTTTTAGAAGTCCAAACCTCTACCCATGACTTGATTAAAAATTTCCCGAGGACTATTTTGAGCGATACCCACATGCGTGAAGAATATTAGGAGACTTACGCTGTAGTCCCGTCAAAAATTTGATTTTCCGTCGAATTTATTATTGCAGGAAGGTACTTTTTACGGATTCAAGGATTAAGGCCCATTCTGCCCGGACCCGATATGAGACAAAATTGACCATAGATTAATAGAAAATGGTATACTATGATCAAATCAAGTATTTCTCCATTAACCTTTGATCACCTCATTACCTACATGTATATCGATTCTAAACTGACAAAAATACAACCTAAGTGCTAACAAACCGCCGCTCCATCGCTCGGCTGATAAAGTACATTCAAGTGCATATTGGCCAGTATGAAAATAATCACGTGGGCGTTAGTTTCAATTCCATGTTTTTGGCTGGCACAAATACGTGAGCTCACATTTTTATTTAAGTCCCCCGCGATATTCCATTAAAATTTCCACTGCATTAGCGTGCCTAAAACTCTAACGATGGTGCGGTTTTCCTGCGGAGAGTTCGAAATAATCGGGGCCCGAGGCAAAGTGGAAGCATGCATTTCGGCTTAGTAGGCAGCCCCCGATAACCAAGCCACCCTAACAAACCACCCACCCATCTCCCGCCCCACCGACTCCCCTTTGGAGGTAACAGATTTAAAAATAGGGGGGGAGGCCGGGAGGCTCTCTCTTTCGCCCAACCCAACATCATGTTTTTTTTAAATATTATTTTCTTTTTCGTTTTTGCACCCAGGCGATCGATTCGCTTGCATCTCACGGGGTGGGTGGGTCGCCTGGACGTATATCGGTGGCGACCGTTAACGGGGTCGCGACCCCGCGGCGTCGGGGTGCGGAGGGGGTTGGAGCTGTAAAACTCCTTTCCCCAGGGGCGGCGGGGAAGTTCCCACAGTGCCGATTGAGGAGAGGGGGTGCATCAGGATGGAGGAGAGGGGGGAGCGTCCAATTTCCAAATCCCCTCCCACGACGGCCGACCCATCGCTCGGGACCGACCCCTCCCTTACGTCCTACCCCAGCTACGGAACCGCCACTCCCTAAAAAAATTCAACCCTTTTTCCCCGTGAGTGTCACCCCGTTTCCGTGACCGGAAATATGGTGAAATCTCCCAATAACTACTTTGGGGCTTGAGAATTGTCCAAGGTGTTGAGGAAGGTGTCCTTTATCAAGACGGAGTTTGCTCCACACAATCTCCAAACTTTTCCTACGAGGAAAATATAAAGAAAAATTTTTCTGTGACCTTTTCACTGCGGAACTCTTATCATTGCATTCCTAATTTCCATCAATTTCAATGAAAGAGCGCAGTCTCTCCCATCTCTGGGCGACTAAAACAATCCCAAGGATAAACGTTTTATTAAATCCTTGTTCTCCTCAAAAAGGAAGTGCATGTTTAGTTATTTCTAATAGATAAGGAAATTTTGTTAGAATATGCGTTAGAAGGGGTCACCCTCCCTTGAAGAAAAGTAGGGATACCTTTTGAGCGCCCATTGTCCGTGTGCACTATTTAGAGAGATCGCCATATAAAGGTCTTGGTTCCATGCACGACCATTACCATGCTAACGGGGACTTAGAAACCGACGTGTATTCGGAGCTGTCCGCTATTCAGAGGTATCCTTTAAGGCAGATTTCGCAGCAATGAGCCTCGAGAGGTGGCCGTTTCCCTTGTATAGCAATTCCGACTATTAAAGGGTGTTATCTTCATACACGTCCATACTATTCTGCCGGTGAAGAGACTGTTCTTTTTGGTGTCCTCTATTAGGAGGCATCCGTTGAGGGAGGTTTCTAGTAATAGGCCTTGAGCGGTGTCCGTGGCCATTATTTAGAGTGTTCGCTATTCAGAGATCTGAGCTACATACACGAAATTTCTTAGTTTCAGAGGAATTAAGGACGGTCCTAAATTGGATAGAGTCCGTTAAGGGAGGCTCCGCTGTGCACGCCAGCGAGCAAGGGAGTGTGTGTTTGTTTATACCCGGACTCTCATCCATGATCTCGTGCTCTTCCCGCGGAAGCGAGTTGAGTGAGAGATCTTTGGGGTGGGTGTGTGGTCGGAGAGATGTGGGGTGGGAGGGGGGGGACTGGAGAAGGTTACGGGGTGAGGGGGATCGGAAGGGGGGGAGGAAACGGAGAGAGAGAATGTGTGAGAGAGAGAGAGGGATGTAGTGAGGACGTAGGAGTCGGAATGAGTGGAATATAAGGCCTGAGGAGTGGGGTGGGAGGTGGTTGGTTTGGGGGGGGTATGGTGGGTGGAGGAGGGTGAGAGATGGAAAGAGAGAGGAGGAGGAAGGGGGGGGTGTGTGAGGGAGGCTGAAGCGTAGGTTTTATTGACTTAACGGTGGCAAAGTCGTTTGTCAGTGTCTAGTGCGCTTGTTGCGAAGGAGTTGGAGCGTGCCTGAGTGGGTGGGGAGAGGGCGAGTGTGAGATAGAAAGAGAAAGAGAGGAGAAAGGAGGAGCCTAGAGAGGAAGGAAAGTCGGTATCGCTGTGTGGGATGGCAGGAGAAGGGAAGAAAGAGGAGAGTGCGCGGGGAGATATGAGAGGATGGAAGGGGTTGGTGTGGTTCTGGTGCGGGGGGCTTGAGGAGGAGGAAGAGGGGAGCAAATGAGTATAGAATGCGGGAAAGACGGGCAGAAAAGAGAGAAGGGGAATTGATCACGTTAAAGGAGAAGGGAGGAAGGTTTTATTAAGCATTCAAAGGGAAGCGAGACGATTCCGTTGCACATCCTTTCTTTGACTATGGGATGTGGGGTGGGAAGGAGTAGGAGGGGCCGGGTGGGGGAGGGGGAGAGTGGAGGATGAAAATAAGAGTTTAAAAAAAGGAATATACCCTTTGGAACGGAGAGAGGAGGGGAAAAATATAACGTTCATTCGTATTGAGCCCCCCCCCTCTCCCCCTCTTCTCCCAATGGCCGCTGCTTCGGAGTGCACAAGACGCTGGTTTGACGATTCATCACAAAACCCATCGTCGTCCAGGCCGAGGGGACTGAAGGGGGTGCGAGGGATTGGGGTGGCAACTGTGGAAGGCCCGGCACAAATGCAATTAGAGTGACAAAGCGCTCCCATTCCTCACTCCCGCTATGAGGTACGTACTTACATTTTCAGCACACGAAAGTCCGTTTCTCACCGATACGGGCGAGTAATAGAAAAATGCGAGAAGATGGAGAGGGAGGGATTGGGAATGGGACCGAAATTAAAATTGGAATAGTTTCGTTATTTCTCCTCGCGGGAAAGACTATGAAAGCCGATTCGCGCATTTAGCTCATTGTCACACGGGGCGGGAGGAGTAATGACAAAGGAGTGAGAGAGTGAGAGAGAGGGGGGATGGGGGTACGACGACACGTCGTTCGGTGATTTTATTCTCGCCGGTCGCCTTATTTCCTTCCGTCGCTCAAGGACGGGTGAGTTCGCGCGGCACGTAAATCGCATCGATCCGAGATTTTAATTTTTTTTTTCTTGTCAGTTCCATTATTTCCTCTCTTTGGGGCACCGGGGTGGATCCGCGCTGTTGGAAGCAGCGTAGATTCATGTTTTGTTAAATGCGTTATTACATTCGAGAATTGTTCTCGATGAAGAAAAGGAAATTCCCTTTCACCGAAATGGCTCGAGCAATGGCTTTTGGGGAAAAAGTTTTGATCTCACTTACGGAGCGATACAATAATTGTAAAGTTACAACATTTATACGTGAGAGTGGGAATAAAAGAAGTGATTATTTGAGCAGATTCATGGCCATTATACTCAATGAGGTCCTTTATGATTTCGTTCCGAAATGCATGCCACCAGAATGCATGAAAATAAGTCTCAGTCTCACCTTTTAAGTACGAGACAAATGACTAGAGCGTAAAAGGCTTCCGAGGAATAAAATTTTCCATTCTAATTTTCAATTTAAAGCGACCAATTACGCATAAAATTAGATATTATTAATTGTATCTTGGGTTGGAAAGGAACGGCAGGATTATATGGATAGGTACATGAACAATATAAGTAATGAGAGCTACCATTTCCGCACGAAAAGACTCGTATTTTGTTGCGGAGACCGTGGAAAGAAGTTGGATGCTGGAGGTTTAAAAACAACGGTGATAAAGTAGACTGGCTTAAATCTGCGAAAGGTGTGCGCTTGGAAAACGCAGAGCTCAAATCCCATCCTTTTGCTCACTTGCAAGAGATGAAAATGCGACGGGCAGAAATGTGATGAATGTGATGCAAGCCTGGTGAAAGTCACAGAGACGATTTCACGACATACGTACTTAACGACGTTACTCACTATCATATTTCACCCTGTCACTTTACGCCTCGGCCTTGGCCTCGAGGTGTCCTCGGTAATTAAACTCCTTGGATGAGATGTTCCGCAAACTGTGATGGTATTTTATAATGAAACAAATTTTAAACGTTGACAAAGTAAATTCGGATAAGAAGGATGTATACAAATTAATACTTTCTGGAAGATGCCACGGGCGCGAACACCTTATTCAAGTCGATTAAATTCAATGCATAACCATGAAGCCCTTTTCGAGAAATCTGAAGATATGACTGAATTAAACCCTGGTTACGTTTCCCAGCCTTTAAAAGGGAAGAACCAGGAGGGCTGCATTTTGTCAATTTTAGGACTAAAATACGTATTAATTATACTGCAATTTGTGCTTTATCAACAGCATTACGTCGATTGCTTTCTTCTTACTCTTTTGTTCATATTAACCTAGTTAAAAGTTCTATTCCCCGAGTTAAAAGTCCAGATATCTCTGCTATATTTATGATTGAAAAACGCCATTTTCCGATGCTTTCCAGTACTTAAGGGGTTTTTGAGAATTTTACATTTTAAAATTCCAGGCTTCTGATTGATTAGAAAAGATGACAGTGCGTCAACGATAATAAACAGTCATTACGAGCGAAATAAACACGTATTTAAGTATGTGTTGTAACGCATTCTCCAGAAAGAATAAATCAAATAATATTTGTTCTTTATTAAAATGAGGAAAATATATAAATGAGACTCATAATAAATTGAATTTGTGATATTTCAGCTCGGAGTTTATTTTTTATGACCACACTATACAGCATATTGTGGTGAATGACGGTTTGGCGAAATGAATACGTAGTTACATATAATAAAAAAGTATGAATCCTACGGTTTGCAACAATCATAGAAAATAAATGAGGGATGTGATTTTATTTGTGCTACTTTTATTGTGTTAATATGCTGAAGAAAGTAAAAGAAACCTTTTCAAACGAAAACTTCACAAAGGAATTACATTATCGAGATGATCTTCAGCTGAATGACAAGGTTTTGCACTTGTAAAATTTCGATGGACGAAAATGTTTTCTTAAGATTGAATGAAAGGAAACTGAAATTCAAAGACCCATTGGTGAGACGGAGGCATGGGACATGCAGCCTTTAATGCCGAAAGGATGACCGGTCACCAAGACCCACCACCTAACGACGGTAAAAGTCACTAATCCGCATATTTTGAGTACTGAGTTTTTAATTTCCCTGGCAATCTGCTAACTTCCTTCGCTAAGAGAACCCAAGTCGGTTATATAGCTCACACGGTGGCAGGTTAAAGTTGAAATGAATATATCAACATTAAACATAGAGTCGGCTATATTTTTACTACATTCGCAGGTACACGTTAGTTGATAGTATATCTACTTACATGCATGTAAGTTTAAAAAGGCTTTTGCATGAATCTGTACATCTCTGTGGGGGTAGGTTTCCATTAATTTGTTGGTTTTTAATGTTGCTTTATTCTTTTCTAAGGGCGGTGACCTAGCACCCCCGCCACACATCCCTGCGTCGGTTTGCGGAGTATTATGAAGATGTAGATGTGATCATCGTCATAGGTTTTCTACCCATAAAATGTAGGTTTTTGACATTCGCAAATGAAATTAACACAGATTGGATTTCCTCTAGCTTTTAATCTACTTCGAGGTCAGAATTTGTGGCATGTACACACAGTAAACACGCAGGATTAGCGATGACTATTGAAGACCTGGAGCGTGGCGCTGTACACCCAAATATGATATTTGAGGAGGTAAAACGAACTCATATCAGTGGCTTTTCGATGTAGATATGGAGAAAACAATTTGACCAGGGGGGAAGACAAATGAAGGAGTGTTAAGGAAGTATAGTGGGGGAAAAAGGTTTTTGGAAAGATCTCATCAACGGCAGGAAGAGTGAATGTAGGGGATATTTAGACGCAGTGGAACGCTGAAAATAGTAGCAGAGGGAAAAATGTCGGGAAGTCAATGTAGAGGAAAAGGTTGGATATTTTGGACGCCATAGGGGCAGGTAAAGTAAGTATGTGGTAATAAAGAATGGGTTATTGCAATGCTGACTACTGCACTTTTTGCATTTTGGCTGTTATGGAGTTAGCTAGGGCCATCAAAAATTACATTCTGACTGGCTGACTACATTTAATAAAAAAATATGATTTTGAATCTCACACAGAAACGGCTTCCAGAAATCGCTGATGAGGCAGAAATGAAAATGGAGAAAATTACAACTTGAAGAGAGAGGGATATCAACGAGGACGTTTTAAATGTGGGTGGTAGGAGAAGAGAGGACGTTTCTGGGTGAAATGCTACGGAGAGAGACAAGAGGTAGTGGAGGAGATATTGATCAAAATATAAATATAAAACTGCTAAAAAAATCTCTAGGAAACAGAATTCGTGACAACACATTCTCTTCTTGCTTCGATCATTATCAGTATAGCTTTCGGCCATTGTTCCATCGCGTCTTAGAGCAATACGTTGGAAGCACAGCTGTGAGTTCAGCCACCAAAATGAAGGTAACGACTAAGTGATGGAAAACACGTTTCGGTGGTGGTGATCTGAATAGGCGAGGTCACAGAGAGAGAGAGAGAGAAGGTTTAATCATTTAATGTGGGAGACTGGTACTTATGTAATCCAGATGATGGTGCTGGAAAGTAACATAAACCGAAAGTATGGATTTGCGCAGTGTAACCCTTTTTTTTAAAGCTTTTAAGAAATTGATCAGCGAAGCCCGAAGCACTCCCACAAATGAAATCGTACGTCAGATATTGAGTAGAGGTGGAATGGGGAGGAAAATTTTGCTTACAGCAGCGAGAGCAGTCTTTTTTTTTAAGCGAGTCTCTTTCATTACAAAGGTAATTTGGAGTCCCAGAATAAACCATCGAAAATACCTGAAACTCAGAGCCGTGCGAATACCTATTGGATATTCGCGATATCATATTTGCGCGCACAGACACTCCAGCAAAAATAAACTCCACGAATATTGTCAACTTCATGCATGAAACAATGTTGGAAACTAAAAATTGAAGGTGATATCAAATATATGTTTCGATCAAATGTTAAATCCTACTGTAACTCTCCTTGAGCATTTTACTCAGTGAGTCAGATGCTCAAGGAGAATAATTAATACAATACAATACTTGTAAAAGACATTTTAAGGTCGAGAAAGGCAGCTGAAGGGAATGATGGAAGGAATAATGGTTAGAAAAGGAATATAAAGGGCATGTAAGCAAGTATCCTTCAAAATTACCGTGGCATAGCTTGTTTCAAACAGGGGGTGACGTTTCGCGTTTAGTGACATCAAATTATGAAAGCATCCAATTTTTTAAACCTGAAGTTCATGCTATATTCGTATTGCAATGAATTGAAACAAATAAGTAATTTCAGTGATCTATGATATGGGTAGGCTGGTAAGGATTAAATGCTCGTATTTTTCCACCGGAACAGGACCTGACAAGTTGCTATTTTTTCGATAAATGAATGATACCCTATTGATCTGGATTTGATAGAAGGCACGTATGCACAAAAATATCAAACTTTCGATGCCTTAAAATGAGTTTAAAAATCAATACGAGGGGAGCAGAACAACACTTTATCTCCCAATTAAAAAAGCCAATGGGGTTGTTTCTCCTGGCATTCATTTCAATATTGCTGGTATTGATTGGAAGAAGGAGAAGAGGAATATGTCAACGGCATGTCCACCACTAACAAATGATTTTATGAGTTTCCACCATGTGCTAAAATTTTCGGTGAACATTTTCGTAATATTCCATAAAACCATAACCTTTCTCTGCGGCTATTGAGAGCTATAATTATGAGCTCTAGCCTAATGGAATCAGCGTCTTTCTAAATGACGCCGGAACTTTGCTTTCGCCAACTCGCCCTCATATCGCATTCAGAAATTCAATAATAACGGTGATGGCATAGGGTTTAACCCGAGGAAAAGGTTTCCGGCACAGATACTTGGAAATTCTTGCTTGTGCAATTCTGAAATTACGATCATATTTCGTTAAATTTTTACCACGCACATTAAAAGTTAAGCCTAAAAGGAGATATTTAATTATTAATCCCATATAAAAATAAGTTACCGATGATTTTCAGGTTTTATCGAGTCGCGACACCCATTCACGCACGTTTCCATGGGTAGGAGTATGCGAGACTTCAACATCAAATTCATCGAGGCGCGTCGAACGTAATCGGAGAAGGCTTAGGTAGGTAAGAAGAAAATAAAAAAGGATTTCACGACACGATGAGAGAGATGGAGCTTCGTTTCAAAAACCTTTTGAAGTGACTTTGGATATCGAGGTGGTGGTGGTGGGGGAGCGAGAGTGTGGGTGGTGGCGGTGGGTGGAGATGATAGGATTCACCGTAATCCGTTCCCTGCGTTTTCGCGTCGTCGGTGGTTTTAAGTGGCCGGAGGAGCGGGGGAAAGTCAATTTGCGCGATCCATACGACGTGGCCTCTCGGCTCGGGGGAGGCCACCTCCCAGCGCGTGACGCGGTCGCTTCCCCGCTGCCGCTCTGTCCGCACGATCGACGCGGGCGTGGAGCATTTCAAGATGTTCTGACGGAATCTCGTGGGCTCCAGGTCAACGAGCATCCGCCTCGTTCCTTGTGGGTGCGGCGCCGAATGCCTAAATCAGAAGTTCAGTGGTGAATTGCTCGGATCGGTCCATCGGTGTGACCCAAATGAATAAAATCAACGCCTTCGCTCAATAAGTTAAAAAAGAATGTATGATTGAGGACTCAATAAATCTCATAGTTCAACATGATCGGGAACGACTAAAATCATAGGAATCAAAGTCAACCACGGGTTTCATAAAAAGCGTGACTTGTTAAGAATGTTGGGGAATGTGTGGAAAACGTTTTTGAGACAGGAACCGTATTAATGACTAGTAAAGGTGTGAATAAATGCATCCTTTGTAAAATAAACTGTTTTTGAGGAAAAAAATTAGGTACGTCTGCGGAAGTATGGTAAAAAGCTCCCCTCTACTATAGCCTAGGAAATAATGCTTGACCAACTAATATTTTAACGTTATTCAGAGATTGGAGTAAATTTACAAACGCTAATAGGAGATCTGGCGAGAAAGTGCTCGAGGAAGCCTTGTGATAGAATATCTATCTGCACATCGAAAAATATTTGTCCTAAAGGGTTCTAAATATGCATTTTACTTTATATTTCTTTGTTACAAAGAACGAAATGAAGTCCAAAATTATGATGATGAATGAAATGTGCTCTAATTGAATCCTAACATGAAATATTTCATATTTCGTTGATGGAATACAGCTTCCGCGGTGACTGTTCGGCTGTTTCGTCGGCCGCGTCAGCGTACACAGTGATCGCGATGGTTCTGGTCGTAGATTCGTGGATCTGGTTCAATGTGGAGAAGTGGTTTATAATGAAAGATTGGTCCGTTAGCATGAACCAAATCGAATTAACTAAATAATTGAAATGAATCGATTTTCCCACCTCTTTGCACAATTGCCACACTCCTCCCTTGCCTACTGACGTAATTTGAGATGGTGCGATGGGCAAGTGAAATGGAAACTTTACGCCCAGCCAAGCCTAGGTCCCTCGCAAGAAGGAAGGGGTTTCGGGTGGGGGGGCGGAAAGGTGCGAGAGGGAAGGAGGAACTGGGGGAGTGGGGAGAGAAGCGTGAAAAAGTACACCCGTCCTACAAGTAGACCACAGGTTTGGGTGGTTTTTCGAAAGACCTGGGCAAAACACTCTAAGCCCCTGCACTTCTGAGCCCTTCCCAACACGACACCAAATAACCTTATTGAAATACATTTTACCCTTATTAAAATTCGTATGGCAATTTTTACCTATGCACCCTCTGCTTCCCGTAATTCCATCCAAAACTTTTGTACTTTTCCTCCCTCTATCTCGCTTAATCAACATCCTCCCCCCTCTCAGTCTTAAGCATCCAAGTGCCTCTCAGTATCTCCTGCGCCCACTTTTCCCGACTGCGGATCTTCACCAACAACCCTCTCTCCTCCCCAGCACACCTTGCACTCCTTCGTTTGTTTTACCTTTCTATCCATCTTATTTTTTCCATCCTCCTCCAAACCCATATCTCAAAAGCATCCAAATCTACGACTCTCCCCTTGCCTCACCGATCAAGCAGAGCAGCCGTAAGCACAAAAATACCCCGCATACCTGTAAAGTTTTTCCTAAACATTTCCTTTATATCTTTAATCATAACACTCGACTTTAACTCTCCCCTTTCAGTAAAAACATTCACTCTCTACACACTTTTTTCATTCATCGTGGATCCTCATGATATCCATTGTACGTAAACATATCATACGATATGCATCCCATTAATATCCAAATCCCCTCATGATATCCAAGCAGGGATGTAGTGTGTGAAATGTATAAAAGTACATACATATGACAAACGGCGTCTATGTGACTTGGACGATGGAGCACGTTTGGGTTAATATGAATATCCTCAACAAACATAATTATATTTAATTCTAGACGTCATTCGGGATAGCATTTTTTTAATATGTGAAAATTTGAAAATTTATTCAAAGAGTAATTTCCAATGACTAAAATTTGTTTCGAAAGTTCGGTCAATTACATTTTACCAATGTTGTTGAATTGGATGCCTAATATAAACACATTGATTACACATTCATACTCGTATGTGCGGATGGCTATCTAGCCATTTGTATTCACGTAATGTACATTCATAACATACTATATACCGACGTCCATTTATATTTAAACAGTTGTGAGAAACCTTTGTATGATCAAGTTCATCGAAACGACTGTAGCTTGCCTTTTTTTCCGAGAACCTTTCTGTTTTCTCTCCACCCAATTTTCCTTCCCAAATCGCTTCCTTTCCATTCCCCTTCTCGCACCCCATTCCTCGTCTCCCTTAGCTCCACCCAGGTAGGGGCTCGCAAATCATGCCACCCATCGTTTTTCAAGCAACAACACTCTTCTTAACTCCCAACCTTCATCAAACATCATCAACAGCCTTTTCCAGCCATGAATTACAGTGCTTCTCTGCGGTCTTCATCCATCATCATCTTCAAGGAGGTCTTTTTCCATCCACAAACTACAATGTTCCTCTACGGTCTCCGTCCAGCATCTTCATCTTCAAGAAGTAAGTGGCGCCCTGTGTGCTGTATTTTTCACTTCCCCTCTCGCTACTCACTCCGTTCCTCCCCTTTTCTCCTCCTCTCCCTTATATATGTATATATATATATATATATATATATATATATATATATATATATATATATATATATATATATATATGTGTGTGTGTGTGTGTGTGTGTGTGTAAACACAGATGTAGATTAATAGACCATAGAGACACAAAGAAAGGACACTGACAATATGATAAATAACATATTGTGAGTGTCATTTCTTTGTGTTTCTACGGTCTAAAAATTTACATCAGTGTTTTTATATATTTGTGCGTCGCCGAAGAGCGTTCCATTCCTAAGATATATATATATATATATATATATATATATATATATATATATATATATATATATATATATATATATATATATATATATAAAACGATTGTACGGAACAACTCACACGATCTGCACAATAATGGGACGGCACAATAGAACACAAATACGATAGCAACATTTAAAAGGACACTCACAAGGTAAATTGTTCGAGCCTTCGGCCCTCTCAGAGGCCTTCTTCAAGTGAGACTCACTTGAAGAAGGCCTCTGAGAGGGCCGAAAGCTCGAACAATTTACCGTGTGAGTGTCCTTTTAAATGTTGCTATTCTATTTGTGTTCTATTGTGCGTTCCATTATATATATATATATATATATATATATATATATATATATATATATATATATATATATATCCATCCCTCATTCCCCATCCCTCTCTTAATCTTGAAATGGTCACGGAACAACACGATCCAATCATATGCACATGCTGTGCATGAATTGGACACGTGATGCACATTCTGGATGCGCATATTATGATTATGCATTGTGTGCTGCGTGGAGAGGCACACCCATTATTTTATATTTTTGTGAGCTTCTTCACGCCCTCCACCGCCAGCTTCACCAAGTTCAAATCGCTGTTGCGCCGGGGCGGGAATATCAAGCGTCCCGGGCATCAACCCGCGTCGAAATTTTCCCCGGGCCCGAGGCGATGGGAGAGAGAAAATAGAGGGAGTGAGAAATGGAAGCGAGTGAGAGAGAGGGAGAGAAAGAGAGAGGGATGTTGGAAACCACGTGAACTTAGGAGAGATGTAGCGGGATGCCTTGAGGGAGGAGGGAAAAAGGAAGAGAGACGAAAGGGATGGGGGTGGAAGGAGGATTACGTGGGTGGGCGTGGGAGGTGGTCTCTCAGCGGCGGGGGACGAAGAGAGGAGGATGAGCAGGAGCAACTGGGGTGTGGGGGGGGACAAGAAGCGGAGAGAGAGAGAGAGAAGCAGAAAGGGAGAATATAAGGGGAAGAGGGGGGGGGGGGTCTTTCGAGACAGGAAGGGGGTTGGTCCTTTAACGTTCTGGGGCGTGTCACGCCCTTCTCTCCTATTCCCTTCACTTTCTATTTCGCCACTACCTCCTCCCGCCCATCCTCCCGCTCCTACCCTCTCGAAATCCTCCCTAACCCACCGACTCCTCCCTCTCTCTTTCACTCTCACTCCGACACCTCGGCACGTCGACTTGAAGCGCGGACGTTAATGAGCCGAAAAATCTCGAGTGAGCAGCCACCCCTCCTAAGTCCACCCCTCCTCCATCCACCTGGGGGCTCGGTCCCCCCTTAACCGATGACTTCGCACCGGGGGCGAAGCCGGAGGAGGATGGGTCTCCCGACGACTGCCTTGCGAGTTTCCTCTCCCCTTCACGGACATGCCTCAGTCTCTCTCCCGATCTCCGTCCGTCCATTCCGAATCGGGCGAGAGAGTGTGCGGAAGACGGAAATATTATAATGCCCGAGCCATCGGCGGTGGGGGCAGGGAGGATCGGGATGGTGGAGAGGATTAGGTACTGGGTTGGATTGGCGGCACGCAAAGCGAAAGAGAGGGAAAGAGAGGTGGGTAATTTTTTTCCACGAGCGACTCCGGCAAACCTTACGTCTGCGCATCCCTGGGTGAACGCGTCCAATGGCGTGAACTATGCAAGCGTTCAAGTGAAGAGGATTCTTTATTATCCAAATCCCGATATCCCATCCGAAGTGCAGATAGATTTAACCACTCGCATTCGTGCATATAGTATATGGTACGTATGTATGTGGTCTACTTTTGTTATGGCTTCACGAAGACACTTCAACTCAGGGGGGTTATTCAGTATGTAAAGTCTTGAAATTGTCGTTCTCTGGCAATGCCAAGGTTGGTTGTGATGCCACAGCATCGATGCTTCCACAGTATTTTATGCAAAAATCAGGATTCACAGGGGTCATGGCGTCAAAATTACGTCATCGTGGGGTCGACATGGTCGAGCGTCGACAGTTTTTGAGTACTTCCTGAAGAGTTCTTCAATAAAATAGACGGAACGGAGGAGAGTGAACCTCGGAATTCAGAAAGCGAACGTCGGAATTGGGAACTGCAAGAAGACATTAGTAAAATATTTTGTCGATAGATGAAAAAATAAATATTCTTTCACGAAAATAATAATTCCAAGTTATTTGTTGAAATATAAATATATGGTATGTCGCACGGTGGTTAAACTGAATAGTATGGTCCTTCCGTGGAGAACGGCTTGTTGCGGAGGCCAGTGCACTTATTGTCTTCCCACACCTAGAAACCGGGTAGAGCCCCTGTATTGTTAGATTTGTCAGAGGTATCCCTATCCCACTTGGGGTACATTGTAAAAAGTACTTCAATTGAAGCATACCGTCCGTTGGATGGGACGCTAGATTTTGGATCCCACGGTGCCTTTCGTTAAGAGTAAGTTAATGCCGACGCCGGGTTTCCCTCCACTTTTCCCCGATTCTCTCTGCGCATGCTTCCTCTGCCATATTACCTACCTATCTCTAATGAAGCAAATGCCTTGATCCTGTTAATCACCACTTTGAGTCTTCCTTATTATCCGATTTTTCCATTATCCGAGGTGGTCCTGGTTCACATTAACTCGGAGAATAAAACTAAAGTAAACGCAGTTGGGCGTGACTTCGCGAAAACGTTCGCTATCTTGTTGCGGTGGAAAATTACTTAGTACATTTTTGTTAGAAACACCTATAAACTTCCAACGGTAGCATCGGATTACGAATAGTGTGGAATGGCTCGAGACGCGCGCACACGCACGTGCAAAGCTTTTTGATTTCCACGCAAAGCCACAATAAAACTCGGAAGGTTGGTTATAATGGCGAGAGAGCATGCTCACCTAGTGCTATTGAGCAGGTGGTGAACGAGTGAAATTCACGCATTCAGGTTAAGAGGTTCTAGTTCCTCACAAAGTGTCACCTGCGGTTTCCCAGGAAGATTTCCTATACAGAAAATCACGTACCATGAAGTCTGGGGTCAAAGGGCAACACTCGGAGTTCAACTTTGAGCCACCAAGGTGGTCTGAAGCTGGGCCAACACGCCTCTAAAAATCTAAATCCCATTAACTGGTTCTCGAATGGAGTTCGTTCAACTTTTGACTGTAGATATCATTATTTATCTCCATTTCATTTTCTTGACTCAACTAGTCATCATTATTTTAAGCATTAAGCCGGTTATATTGAAAAATATTTAGGTAATTTTTAGTGCTGATTTATTTTAACTTGCTACACAATAAAAATTCAACATGATTTTTAGTTTTGAATGTCGGTGGGTCGATCAATAAGTCCTTAGGAAAATATCGTAGCAAGACTTTTCAATTTGGGTTGATTCCTTTTTGATTTTCAACATAATTTTCTTTTAGCTCATTATACTTTTACCAGCGTTTCTCCAACTTTTTTAATGTTTTTAAAAATTAGGATTTCGAAAGATCCTCATAATTGGTATCCAAGTTAACGGTGATCTTTTTCGGCGTGAATCGTTTTCCGCCGAGCCATTTTTTCAAGTTTGGAAGTAAAACAGTCATTAGCGACCAAAGTAAATAAATACAATGGATGCTGCAATAATTCGAACTTTAATTCCATAATTTTCGTCATCGAAATTGCGCAGGTGTGCACCCGTGCATTGTTTTGATGGCAGAGAATTTTTTCTTTGCCAAATGAGAACGTTTTTTCTTGATTTATTCACTCAACCGGTGCAATAATGACGCATCATACTGACTGCCCATTTATCGTTTGTTCTTATTTGCAAGTAATCGATGGAGATGATCTCTCGTGTATCCAAAAAAAACCGTGGTCATCACCTTGTCGGCCTATTCCACCGTCTTCGCCTTCTTCGGAGCCTGAACGTCTTTAGAAACCCGTCGTTTCAACTGATCCTTTACCTCTGAAGTGTAGTACTGTATCTATGTTTCGTCCACATTTATGTTTCGACGCAAAAACCCGTCAGGGTTGCGACGGAAAAGTGCCGAAATAGCTTCCGAATCGATCAAATGAATGCGTTTTTTATGCACTGATAGCTAAAAAAAAACAACCCTTCCCGCAAAGATTTTTCGCGCCCAATTTTTGGTGCAAAATTGATAACACTATATCTTGTGATGGGTGTGCCTGTCGCCTCAGCTATTTCGCGAATTTGATTCATCAATCATTCAAAATCGTATCGTGGATTTCGTCAATCATTTCGGAGGAAGTCACTTCCACCAGACGTCCCGAACGACGTTCATCATTTGCGAATACAAGGCCACGTTTTTACTCATTTACCCAATTGTAAACAGTCGCAAACACAGGAGCTAATGTGCCATGAACTTAATCAGACTCAGCTTTGAACTATTTTGGTAATAAACCTTTTAAATAGTAGTGTTTGATCACAAAAGGCTTTTTTTTAATTTTTCGAAATAAACAAAATTACGTTGCTTCCATAGGCTATAGAAATGAATCACGGAATGGAATTAGCTGAAACCTTAACAGCAATCTAGCAAGAGAAGAAGTTCACTAAAAGTGAACCTTTTCCAATGCTAAGAACGTCATCTCATGGATTTTGTAAGAAATTATTGAAGTACCCACGTAACAGGGGCATTAGGACGCTTTAGGTAAGAATAAGATTAATGTTTTTGACATGTCGGTTTTGAGCTTGACGTCAGAAACTATTTTTTAAACGCAGTTTAAATGATTCTTTACCAAATATCAACTTATTTATAACCTTTTGGGTACTAGATTCATCTTAATTATTTTTTTCGTATCCTTTACCGACATAAAACCCTCTTGGCGCGGGGTGTATTTGAAATATCGGCTTTGACAAGTCATCTTTGGTCCATTTTAATTTTTTATTCGAATTGTTATATATTTTCGTTCACATCTCTATTTTCAGTTTTTTAAAACTAACCACCTTCGGTCGATGATGGCTGAGAAAGCTTTCACTTTAGGGTAGGGTAATATATTAATTCAGAAAACGCCTTAATATGGAGCGCACGACAGGATGGATCAGAAACCATGTCTCTGAGGAGGCAAGAGAATGAGCGTAGATTGAAACGATTAGAGGCAAGGGTGTGGGAAGTTATATGGAGAAAATACATTCGACACAGAGGAAGGATAGCAAATACGCTTAAATTTTAGTGGGAAAAGAGAAAAAATAACTAGTTCAATTTTAAATACATGTTACAGAAAACATTAGTTGGAAAAGATAATAAGAGGCAATTGAATTGTCGTGACAGAATGGAGAATCTCATGAAGAACATGAGGAGAAGAAATGAAGGGCAAGTAAATGGCATTTTATTTGCCCTACAAGCAATACCTGGTATGCATAGTGAATTAGTTGTTTTTATACATGAGAAAACCAAATTTGATGGATCAATTACATATGATGACGATAATGATTCATTCATACACACAGGTACAATTTTCTCTTTCATGCCGCTACTGAGGATATGCCTCAATTTCACATGAAATCATACCTAATATCTCTATGCATTTCAATTTCTTTTTTTCAATAATATAGTGCTCATTTTATTCTTGGGGATTGAAATGATAAGCAACGCTACCATTTAAATCACTAAGGTGAAATCGATTTTCATGAAGTTATAATTTTACAAAAGTTTGTGAATTTCACTTTTCATTTAATATGGTGCGTTCGGTATAATCGCACGAGTGAACAGGTGATTCGGTTTGGTTTTCCTGAAAATGTGCACTCAAAAGTGTCACCTACGTGATGAAACCAGTCGCATCTTATTATGAAATCCCCGAAGTTTTGCACTCTATCTACAACGAGAAATTTCACATATTTGAGCCTGAAGCCATTGGTTTTATTGATTTTCTTGCATTACAGTTCATAGGTGCGACCTGCCCTACCTGTTTATTAGATTTTGAACGAGCCCCTAAAAGTACTGCCGGTATCAATCTCATACTTATCGGCTTGCGTGGTGTCGTCCTGGATGTGGTTTATTAACCCCCGCAAGCAGAGCAGTACTTAAAAAAATGGTTGCAATGCCGTAAATAATATCCCCGCCACGTTTTTCAAAAGGGTATAATTCAGAACTCGACCTGACAACCACCTTCCATGATCATAATTCACACTCGTTTTGTTGCATCCTTTTCGTTCGTCTCTTTTTTTTTATTGCAAGCTGGCGGGAGAGGTTTTCCTTCGGAAAACTCGGGGAGAACGGAAGGAGGGAGACCCGAAGAAATTCCACGTGGTCAAATTAAAATTTCTTCCGCTATCTCACGTTCCCGAGAATCGGTTCGCTTGCGCTGCACATTCGGTCCTTTTAATCTGATTTGCTAGCGGAGGACAGCGACATTAATGCACCGGTGACTGAGTAATTAACCCAGTTCCTTCGCCGAAATCCATCGCGTAAGAAAGTACCATTTTCGGGTGGAAATCTTTAACGGAATGCTACATTAGGTGCTCATTATTTTTATTGTTTTTTTTTCTCTCCCCTTTCTTATAGCGGAGGGTGTGGCTCCTGACTCCGCGGAATGAGAAAAAATGGTAACGATCATTATTCAGCCACCTTTGTATAATTGGAGTGGATTTGTCGAAAGCACAGCGCAGCGATTTCACTCCTCCCCACCCCCCCACACACCGTCGCTTCGATTTATTGCGACGCGAGTCATAAATCAAAGTGGATTTCCATTATTTTATGCCCTTTTATGTTAAAAGCCGTATTGATTTCTTGCGCCGTCCTGCTCTTGAGATTCAGAATTCACGAGGGGAAGCATTCATTCCACCATTGCCCTCGCGTTGGTTTTTTTTTATTTCACGGGGGACAGAGAATTACAAAGGATATCACCCGAGCATTGCTACGCTCTCACGTGACAAAATATTTACGATATGATAAAAACTCTTACTTGAAGAGGATGAGAGATGATTATTTTTTTTTCTGCTGCGAATACATGCGTGAGTGATGGTAGCATGGATAAGCCATGTGTAATGATTGGAGATTCAAAATTGTACCCGTTCTTCTACACGCCGACGATGCAGTTATTGCTGCCCCTTAGAGTACAACAGATCTACAAGGTGTCATCGATAGTTTTAGTGGACTAGCAGAGAGAATGAAACTGAGAGATAATTTGTCCCAAACGAAATTAGTCCTTTCAGACCTGGGGAACGGAAAGAATTTTTCCAGAGTTAGGGCGTAAGTGTCGAAAAACAAATAGCAAGAGGACGGTTTTGTATACTTCGTCAGAAATTTTGTGGGAGTAGATAACTTTGAAAGGTATGCAAAATGTCGGGGTAGGAATGTTGGTATCACGCGTAGTATAGGCATCTAATGAAAACGGCAGTGTACCAAACCCCCCGGCATTATTTTATGGAAGCGAAACTTGGATTTGCCAGGATTAGCATTAATGTCGATTGAATGCAGAGGGTGAGGAATACCTGAGGGACGTTTGTGATAAAAATTGAATAAATACGTTCAGGAACGGATGGGTTGGGGGATATTGTCGTTTGAATGCAACAGCAATAGAAACGTATGAAATATGTATAGCACGCTGGTTTGGTCATTCTGAGAGAATTGCTGAGATTCGAATGGCCAAAAAGGTACAGAAGAAAAGACGTAACATTTGGAAAGGAATTCATAAGCGTAGTGAGTCATGGGTGAATGTGGTTAAAATGACTCATAAGACAAGAAATATGAGAAGTTCAAGAACAGACGAGCATTTATGAATGAAACCTACAAAGGAGAGAAATGTATTCAAGGATGGAATAGTTGGAAATAAATTAGAAAGAGGAATAAACGTCCTGAAATATCCTGAATTGTATTTTTTTGAACTTAGTCAATCTCGAAATGGAATGGCGTGGATTTTATGTATGTTCGTATGCATATTTTTTTCAAGCGAATGATGGTCATCTAAAATTTTGATGACAGGCAAAAAAAGATCATTGAAACCTGATTTTTATTTTGAGCTTGAACGTTTAATTTCGGATCGCAAATGAGAGAAAGACACGTGATGGCTAATCGAACAGGGCGCGGATCTTATTTGCATAACATGAAAATACGATTTCATTATCCTTCATTTCATACAGTATTCAACGATAATTTCCTCCGCAATGTTCTCTCTTCCCATACCAACAACTACAACACATATCCTGCGGCGTGAGTCCGGGGTCATGTTATGACACCATTGTGAAAATGTTGCCAAGGGCTATTATTTTTTTTTCAAACATTCGTGAAATGGAAAAGTCGTATGGTAAGGAAAAAAACCACAAATGTGGAAATGCGGAGATCTGTCACCTCAATTTTTTTGGGGTGTTAGGAGAAAAACGGAAATTTTTAATTCATCTACATTTCATCTCGTAAGAAGTCACGAGGACGTTCGTCAGGGGGTGTTAACTTTCCGGATTAGGGTAAGTGGTGATTAATATGTAATCACCTTATTCACGAGACGTTCATTTTGCCGTGCGTGATGCTTCTTACTGTTTTGGTCACAAATTGTGCGAGGAAAAAACGGTTCCCTAAATCACTCCGTTCGGCCGTCAATTTTCCTTAACTTCTCACTGCGGTCTCGACTATCAACGTAATGAGGTGCCAAATTTATTCCTTGTCCGCGCTAAAGTAGAATGATTACCGTGCATGCAATCTTCATGATTCCATGAGCTCCCGTTCCAAGTCAACTAATAATTATGTGACGATTTATGCTCATTCGTGACATTTCATCACGAAAGGGGCAGCTTTTCTCTACGTGTATATTTTGTTAATTTACGGAATTATGTCCTTCTGCGCAGGATCCCAAATGCTGGAAGCTTATTCAAGGTGAGGTCTAACCCACTCGAAATAACAAATTTCCTTAAGCAACTTTTTCAAGGGTACCTATGCTCATTATTTTAACCCAGTAAATAATTCTACATAAAATACAGAGTCTTCGTCTTTCTGCATCAGGTGTCAACTTGAATGATCTGCACTTTCACGCACGAACTGGCTACAGAAAGACAACTCTCATTGAGTCTTGTCTGCTTTCTTCGAAACTTAAAGAATCTCCTCATGATAGGTATTCCGAGAACACCGCGAAACTTTCAGCTGATGAGGTAACAACTTGAACACGCGTCGAGCGTCCGGGACGATTCGCAAGGGGACCTAAAACATTAAATATATTACAGAGAAAACACGCCCATTTCGTGAAGAATCTTGATGAAAGAAAAGGAAAGCGTCACGTTATCACTGGATCGTCTGGTATGTGATAAATTAAGGGCACGAAGATTACTTGCAGGAATTAAAATTTTAGGTAATCATCACAATATCATTTAGGTAATCGTATGGGTATACGTGTTTAACACTGTCACAAAAGGAATAATTTTAACGCAGCAATACATTGGTAGGCTAGAGCAACGTGAGAAGTTAAGGGAAATTGGCAAGAAAACCGATCGATATGAGTATTCATTTTTTCCTCGCAGAATTCGAGACTAAAACAATTTGCAAACAAAACACATGACGATTTGAACTTCTCGAATACCATTAATAATCAATTACTCTAATTGCCGAGTGCTTACCGTTTACTGCCACAAGCCCTCTGAGTGAACAGCACAGTATGGATGGATAGACGAACTAACGTCTTGATCGTATCTCTTTCTGAGAAATGCTGCGTCCTCCCTTGGTTTGGATCCATTTCTCAATTTAACATTTTTCCAAATGATTCCTTGGAAAACGTCTTCAAAATATAGCCCGAGTGATGTGAAACAGACACTGGTTCTACTTCTCTTGTGCATTGGGCATCGTAATTCCCGGTGGTTTAATGATTAACGTAGTCGCTTCCTTCCTAGACCTTTGGCTAAATGTACAAACCATTTCAAAAGAAATTTCTGTATCACATCCGTTGATGACGTAGCACAAAGGAATACGTCACCGTTCAAAACAGAAATTGTGGAAAATTACAAAACCTCTGTCTAAACGTAACAAGCGTGGTGGAGCCACTCGTCTGTGTTGGGTCGTCCTTCCTCAGCCAGAACAATTATCGCACGGAACTAACAAGGGGCTCATTGCTCAAATTGTTTTTTCGATAGTAATTAGGGCTTCAGCTTTTGTCGTGTTCGTCGCTGAAGTTGTCGATACATATATTTTTTGTTCCGTGCATTAACTAAAGCATTTTGGCGAAATTGCCTTCGCAAATTACCTCCCATCTCTCCGCTTCGTTAAATAATTTCCGGGCGTCCTCATTAACGTCCGAAAACCACAGAGAGACTGCATTATTAATGACGTTTCGGACGAAAATTATGAATTCACGGCCATCGACGGGAAAACAATTAAACGGTTGGATGAATTCAAAACTCTTTCCAGACATTGGAATTTGTATTCGCAATTATGAAGTGGCGGTGGCCTTTGAACTCTTCATCTCCTTTGCTCTCGGGAGTGGAAGGAAATAAAGGGTCTAGATGCACGTCAAGCCTACTGAAGAACGTCGTTGATTACGCGGGAGTGAGTGAACAAATGAGGAGCGATTTCCGCGCGGTGAGAGTGACAATCACCCTTTCGTGACGTGCGGCACTGAGGAACGAGAAAAATGCTGGGAGTTGACTTCCCTTCGCAGTTGTAATTCCCGGTTTCGTAAAAATTTTTGTCGCCAATTACTGAGACCCATATCAAAGAACATCTAGACGCGCCACTGAGTCATGATATAGTAGCGTACCTAAATTATTAGAGAAACTAGGCAGGAAATCACTCACGGAGGGAAGGTTTAATTACAGATTAAATCTTTTGTGGAAGAAGAGCTCCCTTGCGACGATGTTAATAATGTATTCTTAGCGCCTTCACACTGTAGAAGGAGTGAGCATGAAGATAAGATTAGAGAGATCAAGTGTAGAACCGACAGATTTAAGATGTCATTTTTCCCGCGAACGATAAGGGATCAGAATAATTGCAAATGACCGCTCTAGAGAGAATACTTAAAACCTAAGTAGCCTTATGAGTTTTCATTATTTTATCAACCCTTATTTCATTGTCACTCTTACTAACAGCTCTTATCGCGTGCTTAGAGAAGTATTTTAATAATGATATACCGTAGCGCATGCAGCTGTTGTTTGGATTATTTGAATTATTTAATATATTTATTTTTAACTGACAATAAGCAACAGTTAATCTTGATGGCGCATGCCTAGCGTAGAGTTACCCCTTGGTGCACACCCCAGGGGTTGCTTGCAGGGCACCATGTTGATCTGAATGAAGACCATTGCTCCTTTTTTTTAATTTCCTCCATTTCGGCAATTCATTTGGCAGAATTTCGAGGGTCGCAAAATGTTCATCTAAACATATCGCGTTCGATCTTCATTCCGCGGTGAAGACGGCAATTATTTCATCCCACTGTCACCTCGACATCATCCCAAAACCCCTAACCCTCTCCCACCCAACCTCCCCCTTGCAGAACCTCGGGCTTGATTTCGCCCCGTCGGTAATTTCGCATTCATGTGCGCACTCCTCTCTCTCTACGAAGGCCGAACCGAGTAGGGAGTTCACAGGGAATTCGGACGGGGAGAGGCGGGGGAGGGGGGTTTAAAGGGAGTGGGGGGGGTCTCAAACGTTCTCGGCTTCCACTAACGTGCTCTGTCGTGTTAACACGCAGTTCCGTTTAAGCGGTTTTTGGCGCCAGGTGCAAGTTGGCGGCACTAAAGCCCTATTCCACCGCATCCCTTCCCTCTCGATTCTATTATTTCCCTCACTCTCTCTCTCTCCCTCCCACGCACATATCCTCCCTCTCTCTCCGGCACCCCTCCCTTTAGAACACCGTCGGGGAAATCTTGGAGCACTAAACCGCCCTTCCCAATTCCTTCCTGCCCAACTCCATGCATCTCTCTCCTGAGAAACTTTGCGTCACCGATCCACCGAGCTTCATCAATTTATTTTGTATAACGACCTCCCGGAACTATGGAAGAAATTTATCGTCCATGGAAATACATTTCATCCGGAAGGAACTCTCATGCTGGATTCGCTTATAAATTTACGACGGAGCAATGAAAATATTTTTTTTAATCCACTAAATGTAACGACTCGAAAGGAACGATTTCTGCCTATCATTGATGGGCAGAATTGGAAGGCAGATTGATGGGCAGAAATAGACAAGTGATTGACACTGAGCATGAAGACACTTAAATTTAATGGAGTAATTCGGACTTATTCTCGTCTTTTCATTGGGTCTAACGGATCTAGTGACGCAGTAGATGGAGTTTAAAAATGCAGCAGTGAGTTTGGACTGGGTCCATCGAAAATCTGACCTAATCGTTAGTTACCGTTATAAGTTGTACTCTTATTGCATAAGAGTACCGCTTATAATAGTATTTAATCCATTTATATTCTTTCGATATTGGATTAATGGGACTGGTAAAGTTGATTGGTTTGATTGGTTGATTAGTGTCGTGTAATATCAGGAAATAAACGCATTTTAAAGAGTAGGGAGGTTATTTTCTATTGTATTAAAGTTTGACTCACCAAAATGTTGAAATTTTCACAAAGTCAGCTAAGTCTTCGTCTTCAAAAAATACAAAACGTTTTACTGTTGTAAATATCTATTAAATAAAAACATTTAAGTGCCAAAATATTAATCGAGGAATTGAAAAAGGCATATTGTACGGAATAAAGAGAGATAGAAAAGGTGTATAGTTAAAAAATGGTTTATTTTAATCCAAGGTGTTAGGGTGTTTAGTGTACCGGTAGGTGGGACTTTGAATTGCAGCGGGACACATTATCTGACCCCATCAAAAACCTAACATTTACCAATTGACCTATATTCTAGGAAATAATTAAATATGAATTTCAAAAACCAACATAATATGTGACACGATCTCCAGTACGTGTGGTGGACTAGAACAATAAATAGATTTGATGAAGTGATTGATAGAAAATGCCTCATCGAAATTCGACCGTAAAACAAATCTTTTCAGTCTTGATCTTGTGGAAGCCCTTCTTCTGGAAAGGACAAGGAAGAACGACGCTGCAAATTGTACATTACAATAGGTTACACGCGACCGTTTTATCGTTGCGGCATAATTAGGAGGGGAATCAGCATCATCACCTGATTTCAGAGCATCAACGATGCCTGTTGACGCTGCACTGCAGTGAAACCATGGCCACGCTAAATAAAAACCACCGTGGAAATTGCAGTGCTCTTCTTTTTGGGTCATAAAAGTTTAATACAAGCTGGGTTGTACACTCGTTCCATTTATCATAAAGCTCAAAAAGAATGTGACCCATGATTCTTTTCCTTTCAGATAGTTTGACAATCCCACAAAAATCCAACAAGCCCTTCATAATGCTTTTATGCGAGTAAAATATCCCTTCATACACTCTTCCAAACGGCAGCCTTATGTAAGCACCTTAATACGGGGAGAAGCACTTTCACCTCCCGCGGAATCATCATATCCTCGCTTAGAGCCTCATTAGCTATTGAAACGGGATTTTTCCCCTCATTAATTAAAGGGGAATAGACCCAATGGATGGGGTTGATGATGATGATGAGGTCTCCCGTGAGATCCCGCCCACGCCCGTCCCCCCTTCCCCGCCTCCACCACCCTGTCCGCACCGAAAAGGGCCCTTCCCATCGCCCCACTCTCCAATCATGCCCCCGACCCCTTTCTCCGTCTCTCCCTTTCTGTGTGCCTCGCAACCCTTTCGCCTCGACATCAAATCACTGCTCCCTTTACGATTCCCGGAATCCTCTAGCATCCTCGGGAGGATGAGGTGGGGGTGGCACATTCCTCCACCACCACCCCATCCCCTCCCTTCACCAGCCTCTCCCCGTCTCAGCACGCACATCAACCGTCTCTTTTATCTTCCACGCACGTAAACCCCACCCCCATCCTCTCCCCTCCGGAACCCTGACGTCCCCCTCCTACACATTTCTCCCGTGCCGCCCCACCTCCCAAAACACGAACCCTTATATTCATCCCCCCGCTCCTCCACCAACCCTTCCCCTCTCCGCCTCCCAACGTCCACCCCTCCCTCCGCGCCGAAGTCGACCCTCTTCTCACCCCCAACTCTCCTTGGCCTCCACTCGCCCGTTCCTTAACAACCACCAACAACCCCCCGACCCCTCCCTCCACAACCCGCCTGCCCCCAACCCCGATCCCCCTCCACTGGTATAATCCTAACCCTCCCACCCACCCTCCTACTTCCCTCCTCCTCTTCCTCCCACCCCCTGTCCTCCTCCTTCGCTCTTTCTCTTCCTCTATCATCGCTAACGATTTCCTCGCCCTCCCTCCCTCCTCTCGTCCTCCACCACCGAGAGCAGTCATCCGGCCTTCCTCGGGGTCTGCTCAACTCATCAAGCCTCCAACCTCGCGCGGCAGCCGAGGAGGGAAGCAGCAAAGCAAAGTAAGTATATGTGCCCGAGCTGAAACATGCACCGGATGGTGGAGGAGGGGGGGAGGGGAGGGAGAACAGAGGGGTGTCAAGAGAGAGAGAGAGAAGGAGGGGAGGGGAGAGGAGAGGGGGAGGGATCAGGGTACAGTGTTGTGTTTACGCGGGGGGGGGGAGGATGCTCCGTGAAGTGCGTTTGTGGGAAGAGGAGAAGGAAGGGAAGGAACGTGAAAGAAACGGAGAGGAGAAGAAGAAAGAGATAAGACGGCTGAAATTTATTAAGCCCCGTGACTCAACTTCTCCCACCGACATTTTCCTTCTCCTGCAAGGAGAGCGGGTGTCATTAAAAATAAACAAGTACATAAATTAAAAATTTTGTATACACATTTAGGCACGCATGTTTGTTTGTGTGTGTGTCGAACGAAGTTTCGCCAGGATGACCATGTACAACAGTTTTCATCACGACAATGCGACACGACGGACACAAAAAAAAAAGAATTAACAGGCAAGGGAAAATTGCTCACCCTTGTTATTTTTAATAATTTTCGGTGGTCTCAGCCACCTTCATCAGTGTGCTGTCGCCATAGCTTAGTCTATGTGTAAATTTAAGCTTTTTACGCTGCATTGTAAAAAAAACGTCTCCAAGGGACTAGAGACAGGTTCATTGTTTAGATTTTTAACGACGGAGGGAAGGAAATTGCTGGAATCTCTCGGCGGGATTCCTTCTCCGGCCAAAGGAAAAACCTCGCACCCCAGTAAATGAGTTTGGATACGTAATACGAAAAATTTTAATGGCGAGACCCGCTAGGTTTTGACGTCGCGGTCTAGATGACGAGGCCTTTCGCCGGGCAAGATTCGGCTGTGAATAATGAAATAAAAAGAGGAGGAAAAATGTTGCAGGCATCGATCGAGGCGGAAAACTTTTACATACATAATATGCATGTATTCACGTTAGGCAAAAACTTAATTCGTACGACGCTGGCGATGTGGCATCTCTCACCCTCGGTGCTCCGTCTGGTCTCAAAGGTCGACCGCGAGACGAGAGTTTCCTCTTGCGCATTCGTTTCTTTGAAAATTTTAATTACAACAGAGTCATCCCTGGCGAACGAATGAAACTGGTAGTAGGAGTGGAAAATTAGAGAAACCCGGATATTACTTTGCGTTTTGGTTTTATGCCTTCTGACTTACTTACAAGAGGTTTACGGAAGCTGACTTAATAGAATTTGGTTTTATGCCTTGTTTTCCGCAAAATTCTCATCCACGCAAAGGATTTCTCCACCCTTTTCATGCAATTTTCACCCTACCCGTGGCTAATCTTACCACCCCACCTTCTCTCCAACATAAATAATAAGGCACGAAGCATTTCTCATTATGTTTTCTTTGAATCAGGATGTGAGAGCTTCACAAAAATGTGGGGGGTTCTGTGATTGAATTAATAGCAGTGCTACGGAGCAACTGAGCAATCGGTAGCGATTGCGTTTTAGGTATTTTGTACTTACAACCTTAACATTTAGAAAAATGTAATCATTATCTGTATTTTACTTACGGGGTCCAGGAAAAAACGTTTTCACCCGGATAATCGTTACTTCTCTCTTTCCTTCTCGCACGATGCATTCAAAATAGTTTGGATAAACTTCTTCACACTTTTGGAGTTAACTGTCGCTATCGAAACCCTTTTTTCAAGAGTTTTCTTTGTATTCTTCAAGTGTTTTAACTGTGAAATGCTAGTCAATAATCAATTTTATTTTTGAATCCGAAAATTTAACGTAATTCACAAATTTAGTAGAATTTCCGTAAAGGAGCACGAGAACATCTTATTGCATTGAACTCTTCACCCACGTCTGATTTTAAAATTATTCCATCAAAGTGTACGTTTACTTTTACTTAAACAACTTACTTTGAAAATGTAATTGATACTTGTAACTGATTACAAAATTAGATCCAGTCAATCATTCAAACTCAGAGCAGTTACTTTTTGTTTCTCAAAAGGCACCCTTCCCATCTCTGATTAAGAATGCGCGAGAATGCGATTGCCAAGTTCTCCACGAGGTTTAACCTCATGGGCAGGTGAAAGACCCGAGAAGACCCCACGCCAGGAAAGCGCCGAATACTTCATTGCCGGGTTTGCCACATTTTTCACTTTCGCGAACGAAATTAAGAGCGCTCGCGAGCGGGCAACCGCGATCAATGAAAAGAAAAAAGACGGAAATGACGAGCGGAACGCGCGAGAGACAAATCCGCCGACGAGTGAGGCGCGAACGTTAATGAACTAGGCGAAAAGAAATGGCGGGACGAGGATCCGGGGAATGCGGCCCTCTCGCTAAGGATGTATGTGGTGGGCGGTCGTTGACGGGTGTGGGGGAGGCGGGAGGGAAGGAGGGGGATGGGGTCTGAGAGGAGAAGGGTCGGGAGGGAGGGGATTCTCGTGGGGTTATTCTCATTATTACTATTATTATTATTTTTCGTTGCGTGTGTGTGTGTAGGGGAGGGGTAAGGGGTGGTTCGTAGGAGGCCGCGGGTGATGAGTTCCTAGAGGTGGGGTGGAGCGGTTTGCCTCTGAGTGCTTAGCGCGGGGGTGGTGGGCGAAAACGGAGGATTTCGGGCGGTTTCTCCAGGCGAGGAGACCATGGTGGGGTGAGTTTGGGGGTGCAAGTCGTCAGTGGGGGGTGAGAGTGAGGCCCCGGGGGCTTGACGGATGGGTTTTCGGCGAGAAAGGGAAGCGAGTTAGAAAGAGGGAGAAAGAGAGAGGGAAGGAGAGAAGCTTTAGCTGGAAGGGAGGGAGAGAGATGAATGGGTTGGCTGGGAGGAAGTTAACAATAAGTGTTATTGCCGAAGGCGGAGGCGTTATAAAGCGTCCGGACGAAAGGAGTTAGTAGGACGATAATGGGCGGGGCGAAAGAGAGGACTGGATTGAGGGTTGGGACGGGAGAGGGGAGGAGGAAATTGTTTTGAGAAAAGAATTAAGACGGGAGGGTGAAGTCCGAAGGGATGCGGGGGCGGGGGAGAGAACGAGAGAGATGCGCGAGTCGGAGGCGATCCCGGGGAACGACCCGAAGACGTGTAAATAAAACTGCATGGACCGGGGGGGGATTTATTCGCCGATCTGTTTCCCTTGATCCCCACTCCCGCACTTCCCCTCTCTTTCCCGTTCCCCGCCCCGCCCCCACCCCCCGCCACCCCCAGAATGGCCGATGGGCATTATTTTACACGCTGTCACGATTCCGCCACGCGACCAAGGGTGGCAGTGCCCGAGGGTGTGATGATTTCATTTTCCTTGCCGTCAATGATTCACATACCGTATTCTCGACAGCTGTCATTTACCTAATATTTACGCATTATCATCAACCGTCACTTTCTTACCATGTCAAGATCATAACAAAAATTCTCTCCTTTGAAACTTTTACGCAGCTCGCATCAACTAACTCCTGGACCGGTGCAACGGTACAGTGGTGGCAAACATCCACATCGATTGGTTAAGACTCATCTATTCTCCGGCAAATTATTTTAATAAATCTTTGGCTATCCCTACGCATTTTGTATGGAGATAAGAAATAAATATATAACTGACTTCTTGGAGACAACTAGGGTATTACTAAAATCAACCCCCATGCAAGTAAAGAGACTGGCTCGAGTAGTTAATAACTCGTATTTAGTATGCTGTTTCAGTCTCCAGTCTCGACTACATTAAGTTTGCGTAAGCAAATTTTTTCTTCCAAATGAGATTTCCAAGCAAAGCACTCTCACTCCATTATTAATGATCTTGCAGAGCGAAGCCGTTCTCAACAACACCTTCGGTAGCTCAGTTGGTAGAGCCGTGGACTGTAGTTGGAAACAAATCAGAAATCCATAGGCCGCTGGTTCAAATCCGGCCCGAAGGAAAGTTTTTTAAACTGCTACCTTTGTTTTGGCTGCTGTGGACGCACAACGGTTCCTCGTCATACGCTCTACACGACGCGTTATTATTTCTTATTTTCGAAGCCTATTTTTACAGGAAGACACCCTACCAAATTTGCAGCTAAATCACCCGGACGTAATTGTATTTTTCGGATACACCTACGCGTTTTCCTATTTACAGTTATGATTTTCTGAGATACAGTGAGAGTATCTTATTAGCTTCTCATTTTGGGCCGCATAAAGCTCTTGCTTCGTATTTTTTACCGAAAATAATACTAGAACTCTGCCGTAACACTTTCGCACCACTATTACATACTTCCAAAAATAGGGTAAGCGCTTGATACGTACTTGAATTAACACACATTTCGAAGTGCACATCAGTTTAAATAAAGGTCGCGAAATTCTTGATTGTTTTCCAGGACATTTGTCGTTCGAAAGGTTTAAAGGGCTCTCTGAATCATGCTTACTATTAATGGGAAAGGCTGAGGATTTTGTTACTTTAAGCCCGAGGAAGTGGAGGATCCATTCAGGCGGGAGGGCATGAGCTACGTATAATTAAGTGTTTGCAAAAGTATGAAAAATGTGGTAACCTCTTTTATCATATAACTGTGAAATGCTACACAGGGAATCAGCAGAGCAGACACTATATATGTTAGCTATTAATATCATAGAGTTTGTTACGCCTTGAAAAAAATTGGTTCAACACGGCAATATTATAATATACTTTAGTGCAAGTTAATATTTGATACTTCAGTGCTGGTTAATTTATGACTATGCATTCCATTTTGAGCAGACTTGGGCTTTCCTTCCTATCGCCTGCATTTCCAAGATTTACTATCGTTCCGGCACTGTCAAAATTGTTACCCGATTTAGTATTTTCCGAAATTCATTGCATTCACTAATCTTCCGTGGATAAGAAAATTCCATGACTTCCACGTCGAGACTTGAATGATCGCACCGAAATATTCGTCCATAACTTAGAAGCCTGAACTTTTAAGGTGAAAAATATGATAACCGCACGGTAATAATTATCTTTCTCGAGGCAAAATGAACTCTCACGGTATTCAATTGTGCCCTTGAAGAGAATTTCAATGGCAAAATACAAGGTCAGACGATTAGGTTCCAATTTCGCCGTATCTTAGTGTCTAGCTCTGTGAACTGAGTGGGATCCGAAAGTCCACATGCGATGAGAGACTGAAAACACACCAATAATAATTCGTGCGAGGAAATCATATCTTAAATTTATTAAGAGAATATAAGAAAAGCACTCGAGCAGGTTTTCTAGCTGTTTCTAGCCTCGACTGAATCCAATTCGCGTAAGCACTTTCACTCATTTGCACTGATCTTGACGAGCAAAGCATATCCCATCATCTCCTTCGGTAGCTCAGTTGGTAGAGCGGTGGACTGTAGTTGGAACATGGCAGATATCCATAGGCCGCTGGTTCAAATCCGGCCCGAAGGAAAATTTTTTAAAACTTGTTTGACTGATGTCCAAGCACAAATAGTTATTCGTCTAAACAGAAACTACGCTAGATGGCGCTGTTACATCTTGTTTTCCACACGTATTTTCACCAAATTCACAGCTCGGTCACCCGCATATAACTGTATTTTCGGACATACCTACGCGTTATACTTTTTACAACTATGATTTTCTGAGATACATTCGGAGTGACATATCAATTCCTTATTTTGGATCGCCAAGAGCCTTCGAACCGAAAAAATTAAAGCCTTGTGCTATAAACACTTCCGCGAGACTACAAAAATCCGGAAGAGTAACGCTTCTCTGAAGGTAAGCGTTTAGTACCTGAGCTTAGACACATTTCGAGGTTCACCTGTTCGGTTTAATATATTATATGGTTACTCATACCGCAGTCATTACCTTTCTCGGGGCAAAATGAACACTCGCAGCATTAAACTGCCTCGAAGCGGATTCCATTGGCAAAATACAAGGTCATACGATGAGGATCAAATGTCGCGCATCCGCCTATCGCCTAGCGCTCGCGTCGGTGATCTGAGGGACCCGAAAGTTCACATGCGACGGGAGACCGAAATCACACCAACGATAATTCGTGCAAGTAAATTATATCCGGCATTTATGAAGCGAATAACATTTGTTTTTACTGTGGCAGCAGCAGTTACCAAAAGCCGCCGTCTTCCATCTTCGTTCACGTGTATGGAGGCACTCGAGCGGACACACTGTCTGTCTCGCTCTCCAACCTCGTTGGAATCAAGCTCGCGTAAGCACTTTCTCTCCTTTGCAAAACATCTTGTGAAGCGAAACCCGCTTTCGCTAATACCTTCGGTAGCTCAGTTGGTAGAGCGGTGGACTGTAGTTGGAAACATATCAGATATCCATAGGCCGCTGGTTCAAATCCGGCCCGAAGGAAACTTTTTGTCCGTTTTTATTCTACCTAGTCCAGTGTCTTTTTTTAAATACATAGTTTTACTGCGTCCAGCGATTTTTTCGTCAACAATTTATCGTACTGTTTGTGTGCGCCATTTCTCGGTGTTTATGCAAAGTAAAAGCCAACGCTTGTAAGTTTTGAATAAGTTGTATTTTCGACCCCATTGCTGCCAAAAAGTTAACGTCTAGTACTTAAGTGGCATCCTTACGTCCTTTGTTTCTGAGAGAAAATTAACCCCTTTTAGGTGCGCTATTTTTCCCGTTACGTTTTCAATCAATAATCCGACTGTTCGTAGTAAATATCTCCGTTAGTTTGAGAAAAGAAATAATTCGACCGTTAGATATTTCTTTTTATATTCCAATATAATAAATAGTGCACTGCTTCTTGGTGTTCCTGCAAAAGGGGAAACCACCTCTTGTACGTTAGAACACTATGTTTTTCCGACCCCATTCCTACCTAAAGCTAACGTCTAGTACTTAAGTGGCATCGTTGCGTCCTTCATTTCTGAGAGAAACATTAACTCTTTTAGGCACGGTGTTGTGTTTTCAATCAGTCGTCCAACTGTTGGTGGTATCTCTCGGTTAGTTTTAGAAATCATTGGACCGTAATAGGTTTTATTAAATCACTTTCGGTAGCTCAGTTGGTACAGAGGTGGACTATCATTAGAAATATATCAGATACCCATAGGTCGCTGGTTTTAAATCCGGCTAGAATGAATTTTTTATGCGACAATTTACTGCGTCTATGGATTTTTTAAACTCCCAGTTTTAAAGTATCCGTCATTTTTTACTGTTTATCATGTGCATTATATCTCAAGTCTTTCTACAGACGTGGAACTACTGCTATGCCGAAAAGTTTGTCAAAAATGGCTTTCTCTCGAATTTCTAACCGAAATGCTTCCAAATTATGCAGATTATTTAATATTATGCTACTATTATATCTCTTATAAAGTAAGAGTTACATAATGGAAAAAAATCATCTGGTATTCGAACCCGGATCCCTCGATGCCCGGCCTAGTGCTTTAGCCAATTATGTATCTTAATTTATCTATGTGAAATATGCGTCCGTAATTATGCAATTAATGTCTAGAACCTTAACGCATTCAGAGATTAGTATTAATTAAAATTTGAGAAATGTAAAATTAATACTGCTTTCCTCTTGAGTTTGGCCAGCGCTATGAAAGGTTTCGTAGTACAACGTGCGAAACGTAATATTGTGTAACGAATGATTTCATCCGTTTATTTGTTTGTTGAGTTGAGTTTGTTGCATTAAATGCATCGTTTTATTCTAACATCGAATATAAGTTTTTACAATTATTCCTTAATGCGATTGCTTTGTTTTCCAGTGGAAATCATTTGGTGAGACTTCAGTCTTCGAAATGTAATGCGATGACAAGAACCGTCCTCCGAATAAGTAAACTTCAATTAAAGTTTAAACTTTAGTTAAAGGCTTTAAGTAAACAAATAGTTGTTTTGAAGATAGTTGACTTGGTTATTGGAGTAAACGCATGATGACGGACTTTATGAGTCTGCAAAGATGTATTTATTTTCCTGGGGTAGGTTACAACTAAGCAGTTATTTTTGCAACATACAGTACGTCACTAGGGAGCATTCTATCAAAAAAAAATTTATAAAACTCAGTGTTTTCCGTGGTGTTTACTGTTGTGTTGCGTCTAAAATCCTGAATTTCCACATAAGACTTGTGAAACCCTCACTACGGAAATTCAATTACGAGGGTCATCCGGAAAGTAGTACCCGTTCGTGAAATAAAGACACAAAAGTAAATATTAACAAACATAAAAAATTTTATTTGAAAGAGGATACTTTAAACTACTTCTCAACATAATCTCCAAGCAAATTAAGGCATTTGTCATAACGTGTGACAAGTTTCTGTATTCCTGCTGCATAGTCCTTCGCCGCCAGCTCATTGAGATACGCGAGGGACCCATCTTGCACAAATTTTTGCATAATGCAGATGGTGTTTAACAATTTCATGAACAATTGTTCGAGAAACATTGGGAAAATGCTCACAGATGTCATCAATTGTGACGCGCCGATCGTTCCTCACGAATTCGTCAACTGAGCTCACCAGATGGTCTGTAATGACAGACGGTCTCTCCGAACGCTCATCGTCGTGTGTGTTCCCCCTCCCCATGTTGAAGTTGCGACACCACCGCCGAACAGACGACTCGTCCATTACATTGTCTCCATACACCTCCTTTAATTGGCGATGAATATCACATGGGCGAACGTTTCTTGCATTGAGGAATTTAATCACTGCCCTCACTTCACAACTGGCGGCGTTCTCAATTTTTTTAAACATTGTAAACAATCACAGAAACAACACAGGCAATGCTAGCGTCACGCAACTTGGCTCAGAGAAGGCAGACAAGCCACTGAAGCTATCTGACCTCGTCCAGCGGCTACTCGCGTCGTCAGCACTTCATCGCGTCCGAGCAGAAATCACGGCCATGGCCAGCCAACTAGCCCTACTTACTCAGGCAATGAACCAGCGCGGACTCCCCGGAGCAGTTATCCCGCCATCATTCGCAGCCCTGTTACCACCTGGTGCAGCCGAAGGGATGGACCCTCCACCAGATAACGAGGTATTGCAATTGTTCTCTGCATTGAGCTCCCGGAAAACCAGTCCTAGGCTTAAAGCCCGCGATTTGCATGAGATCAACCTCATTCTTACCATGGCCTCCAATTGGGAAGGCCTTAATGAGATCCAGAAGAAATCATTGTACAATCGGGCGCGAACCCTGTTAGCAGTGGCAACAATGGGATGGGGAGATGCGCTGCGTATGGCTACTGAGGTGCCAGTCAACTTATTGCACTTACCTCCCGGCTTCACCCTTAGCCAACAACCGCCGACGCCCGCCCCACCTCCACCACCCGTCTATCAGCCCTTTCGCCAATACCCCGCCCGCCAGCGTGGCCGCGGACGGGGTCAACGAGGCCGAAGCAGAGCTCCACTTGCCTGAAGCTTCCATCTCTACCGGCGAAGAGCAGCTCCTGCGGTGGGTCAGCTCCGGAGAACCCGAAGACCCCACAGCCTGGGAAACCAGCTCTTCCGCTGATTCCTCATCCGGCGTCGGTTCGCACGCGTCGGATCCGGACATGGACAACGACCACGACGACGAGGACGACGAGGTGTCACACGAAGAATCCGACGCCTGGCGCTGGAGAATCATCCCAGACTTCCAGCCCTTCGCAAACAACGGCGCGGAACCCGAGCTCCCGGAGGAACTCCCGGACCCGGAGGAGTGGGAGGTCCCACCAGAAGCCGAGGAAGAATTTGAGGTCCCGGCCGTGACACCGATTAAACCCTTCGTATACACGTACAAGGTAAATGAAATTGTATCCCGTATCGGAGCCAGTCTACCAAAACCGCGTAACTCTCCCTTTGTCTCATTTCGGACCAGACGATCTCCCGTGCTGTCCAGATTTGTCGAGCAATTCTTAGAATCCGGGATAATTGTACCATGGCACCTTAAGTGCAGTTTTAAATGTTTTGCCATCCCGAAGGCAGATGGCGGCTATCGGTTCATTCAGGACCTTAGCCCATGGACGCCTCACGTCATCAAACCAAAATTCTCTCTGTTAGGACCAGGCAGGGCCCTCAGCCTCATCCCTCGCAATGCCTACTTGATTAAAATAGACCTGGTCAGCGCCTTCTTTCAAATTTCAATACACCCACGTCATTGGAAATTTTACGGCATCCGATACGGGGATAATGCATATGCCTTTACGAGGCTGCCAATGGGCCACCCACTCAGCCCTGCAATCCTGCAGCGCTGGGCGGAGGACGTCATGATTTTCGTGCGAAGGAAATTCCCAGTCAAAACAATAGTGTACCTCGATGATTGGCTGTTATATTCCGAAACAAAGGTCTGCGGATATGAAGTATCTCGGTTCCTACGAGATACCATGGGTATAACAGTGAATATACGTAAATCAGTGCTAACCCCTACGCAAACCTTGCAATACCTAGGAGTGCTAATTAACACTTGTGAGTTAAGCGTGAAATTAACGGCCAAAGCGCGCCGGCGAGTGGCCGCTCTTATCCCCATTATGGCCCGACTTCGGCAGCAAGACATCCCCAAGGCGGCAGGTTACCTAGCCTGGGTCGCCTGGGTGCTCCGCATCCCGCCATGTTTAATATCCCAAGTGTACCGACGAGAGGATGCGGCATGGAAGCGGCTCCTGGAAATGGACATCTTCTCCAAGGAGGTAGTCTTGCCGCAGCCCACCGAGACCATCGAAGTCTACACAGACGCCACCCCAACGCAAGGCGGAATAGTGATACCACAGTGGCAACTATCTCGGTCATTCCCGGTTCCAACAGACTGGCACATCAACGAAACAGAACTCTATGCGGCATTGTTCGGCCTCACCGAAACCATTCTTCTATTAAATGATTTAAATCTTGCAAATGTTAACATTAAAGTCTACTTGGATAATACGAGTGCTCTATATACATTACAAAAAGGGAACGGAGTTATGTTCCGGACACGCCCCTTGCTATTCAATATGTATTTTGAGATAATAAAGAACGTACAGTCGCAGACAGTGACCTGGTCTTGGGTATCCACGGCCGATAATCTGGCAGACGAGCCCTCACGGGCCGTACCCGCGTTTTAATGTGTCCGTCGGCCATATTGGTCGGCCGGATATATTAACGCGCGGGGCGGGCGTGGGGGCAGTCAGCTATAGATGACTGCTTCTGCGGCACGAACGGGTACTACTTTCCGGATGACCCTCGTAGTTTCAAGGATCACTTTCCTAAGTCAACCGTGCAGTAGAACCCTATATGGGAAATATAAAGGTAATGATGGGGTGCTTAACGATGCTGCAAACATTAGCATTAAAGTTGATGAGCTTATTCTTGAACTCGCTTCAGTGGATTTTGTGACACAGCTTTTGAACGTAAGCGTGTTCTGCGCATGGAGTCTCATGAAATTACACCGGAGAACATTTCGTTTATTGAAGAATTCTCTAAAGTATCCTTACCCTAGGAACACCCTTCAAGTAGGAGTCGAGGAATTTTGTCCTTTTATATGGCTAAAGATAACCAACTTATAATCGTCATAAATTAAGTCATTTCTTTTCTTCACATAATAAAATGCACATCAGGTGCAAATTATTTGAGCTTTTGACATCAAACTCATCGATCACGCCAAATACTTGGAACTAGTCTGTAAGTAATAGTATGGGATTGATAGTGATCGTATTATAAACATGAAAACTGTGTTTAGGGGATTAAAAAAATTGAAGGATTCGAAAACTCTCCAGAAATAGTTTTAATAACCTCTTCTAACTTGTAAAACCTCAGATAATTCTTCTGTACCTATAATAGGTTATTCATATGTACTATCAAAAAATATTATATAAATTTCATACGACTTCACTTCGACTACAAATATTTTAGCCAATATTCTGAGCTAAGACTTACACTTCTACTTATACTCAAAGATATACGATATAAAGGGAAAGACCTTTCCATTTTCCACCCAAGTCATCGGCGTGTGAAAAGGGGATAACCCAGCCTAGCGAGAGGACTGTGCTATATTTTCCACGCTCCAAAGATGTGAAGGAGACAAGACGAAGACTCGGTGAGTGCGTGCATTTACGAAATATCCATTTTCACACAAAGTGGAGACTTAACCGGCACGGAAAAAAGAACACAGAAAGCTACGAAACAACATCGTGATTACGTACCATTATTTTGCGTAGATTATTTCGTACCATGCCTCGCCGTGCTCGCCACCCTTGCGGATGACACGTGGAGATGTACTTCTCATCACGTGAGGCTAAACTTTTAAGCGTGATTGAAAATGAATTGTCAACAAAAAAATAATCCTGCGATAGAAAGAGGAAATGTTGCAAACAACACACAAAAACTTTTCATCGCAGTAAAAATGAAACTGGCAAACTTTGTTGGAGAGGTGAATATAAACTGAAACCAGGCCTTACGGCCCGGGAAACACACACTTTAGGACAACTCCTTTCCCTGCGACGCTTGTGTCCTAGAAACTTTTGGCACTAAAAAAATCGCGAAACTTCTGCACAGTTGGAAAATGTCCGGGTTTCAACTCTGGGCCCTTCGTCAAGCAGCCGAAAGTTCTTCCAAAACGGCTACCACGTCGTCCAACTTGATAAAAACATCAAAATCCAAGACATCATAGAACTTAAAAGTCTAGGGTGCGCTTGAATAATTGCCCAATTCCGAGTAAAACGCCAAATTTTACGCTCGCACGTTAATAACAACTCTGGTGTCTCAGGAAACACTTCAATGGCGATCGACGCCTGCCTGTATGCTTTTTTGTGACAATTTCCTAATGATTTCAGGCTTGCGAAATTTTAGTCGACATCGTGCCCAAAGTTAATTAATGCGAAAATATCAACACTTCATATCTTTATTTCATCCAAGTTTATGGTCGAGACCATACATGGAACACTTAACACAAACGCACACCTTAACTACAGTTTAAAAACCCTCAAGCCGGTATAGGTACGAGTATTTAAATGCTTGGACCCCACTCGTGGTATTTAATTTTTATAAAATCTCTCCGTTGCAGCATTGATGAAAATAATGTATGCCTTTTTAAATATTAATTCTAAAATAAAAATAAAAATTAACTCACATTAGATTGCTCATTCTATTTAGTAAAAATTTTACTCACGTTATATTCTATATTTTCACTTCTTTATTCACCTTAAGTTTCGAACTTCCGTTTTAAAAGTTCAGTTTTGTGTGATTTAATTTGACAAAATCCTCTAAATATTGGCCTGCATTGCAGTCGGGGCACCTGTACACGGTATCGCTCCTTTCACCTCGTGCGGAACTCAACTGACATCTTCTTTGAGGCCTGGACTTCTTCCCAGTCAGCCGTATCTTTTCAACGAAGTGCCTCTCAACCAATCTTCCTCACTTGAACTTGCACTATCACATCCAATACTAACTTTTCTTTCTCCTTCCAGGTGTTCCACTAAATTCTCAATATTATCTTCACTCAAAAAAAGCTTATCCCTCTTGGAACCGTTAAGGGGGTTAAATAAAACGCTATTTTACTTCTCTTTCTCAAGAAATAAATCTAACAACTGAGACTATAGACGGTGGTGAGGCCTTTTGCCCTCGCAAATGTTATGAGACAAGTGACAGAAAGAATGATACACGAATAGTTCCAGAAAAACTAGATAAGGAGATCATATCAAGCAATAAATTAGGACAGTACTTGAGGACAAAGCATAAATGCAAAGAACTCGCTTTTCTCATAACAACTGACTTGATAAATTTATCTTCCTTTTAGAGTGCATTTTCAGGTAGCAGAAACAGAACGAATTGGAAGAATCATTATCTAAGAGGCCAAGTGCAACAACAGACATTTAAAAAATACGATGGCGCCGCAGGAAAAATTAAAAACCGAGGGAGCGGAGCGATGGGTACGGCGTACGTCGAACCACGTATAAGGCCCGCCGACTGCGACGCATCATGTAGTGAGAACCGCGCTGAGAGGTTAATCAATGTGTGAATTTCTACAATTCTTTAATTCAGCAGGCCATTTTTTCGGTACCCGAATCCATTTTCATTAAAACATATATGGTTGGTATTATACATATATATACATATATATATATATATATATATATATATATATATATATATATATATATATATATATATATATACGCATACATATACATAGACACACTTGACCACTTACACAAATAAATGCCTATATTAAATTTTGGTTTTTAATTTAAAAAATTCAGGTACTCGGGTTCGACTTAATCATGAGTGGGTACGTGCAAGGGAAGCGCGGGTAATTTAAACAGCCGTTGACGTTGCCCATCCCACAATATTCTGTTTGTTGAACTTTATTTTAGGGTTCTATATGTATTTACAAGTGTTGATATTATAATAACGAACTCCTCATCAGGAGAAGTTCATTCCAAAGATTAGTTGGTAGTAGTAATACACACTATTCTTTTCTGAAGGCTAAAATCCTATTTCTCTGATAGCTCTTCTTTCCGAATCTCTTCACTTAGCCACGAGTATTCGTCCCTCAACCTTGCTAGCCAAAACTTCTATTTGGTGGCCTATTTCGTTCTATTATGTTCGTACTAATAAATCCATTCTGACTCAAGTTATTCCAATCTATCTAGTTCTTCTTTTCCTTAACCATACTGTACGCCAATCGCAGACAATTTGCGTGTCTTTAAAACGTTTTCGGTTTAAAAATTTTTTCAAAAACATCTATCCAATCGAGTGAAATTTCATATCGCAACTGCTAACCTAGAGTTTTTCCGTGACAAATACCATCGTTACCTCAACGTTGGAAACTACCTTACAGATTCTAGGTTCACGAGAACATTTACGCAAGTCTAAATAATTTAAAATTTGTTCCTCCTTAAAGATTTTCATTTGAGTAAAAATAATTTTTGACTATTGAAACCTTTTAAGTACCCATACAAATTAAGATGACAAGCATCTTAAAAGTATTTAGCATGGAAAAATTCACGGTCAACAACAAACCACTTACTGATGACTAATTATAGTGCAAGAATTTCAGAGGGTAAAAATCATTCGCCTTGAATGAGATGACTAATTACCTTAACGAAAATGCCATTCAACTTTAGGTCCGACGAATGTATATGATGCATAAGAGTCAAAGATTTTGAATTTTTGCTAATTTTCAAAAGAAAATTAAAATATCGTATTATGGAAATTTAAAACTATTTCTTTCAATAAGAATAAATAGTTATAATTCACTTACCAGTAGAGGAAGGAAGGATATTGGATAAGGTAATCCGCCGAATTTCAGCTTTAAAATGTTTTTGTATTATGGCCTACGTAGGTTGAAAGAAATGGATCGTATATAATGATAGATTTTAATAAATACATTATATTCTCAATTGGTATTCAGTAAGGTAGAATGTAAGTTTTCTGAGGTCACCAGACTTCCAATGAAAATGTTCTTCCAAATAAGAAAGGACGCTCGAAATAGAATTAATTAACATATTCTCTAAATGATCGCTGCTTCCCATTTATTTTCCTGTCCATGCAATAAGTTATCAGCAGAAAGTGGAAATGCACTCTCGAAAACCAGACAAACACGACTTGTTGGGACTGCGACCCGGCGCGCGGATAACAAAGGCTTGCTGCGCCAATGAGGAAGAACTATGTACCTCCCGCAGCAGTGGCGTTATGGCCAGACAAAAGAAGGCGCCGTTGAGATATGAGACTGAGTGCCAATTTTCTCGGAGAATGACTTTGGGCGGACATGGGGCCAAAGTCACGGCAGTTTGCGAGTAAATTAGCAGATCTAAGTAGAATAGGATAACAATACATTCGTTCATGGATCAGTGTCATAGGTAATCTATAATTAGTTCATCTGCCTATAGAACGAGTTAAATTAGATATATATATATATATAAACCTACCTTAACCGGTAGATTACCTAATAATATATAAATAAATAAATATATATATATATATATACATATATATACATATATATATATACATATATATATATATTTATTTATATATTTATATATATACATATATACATAGGATAAATTAAATGGGATACGTAATCAACCTGTTCCTTCTAATTTATCACTATATTTTGGAGTGCATTATGGATTAATACTCGCTACGTATCGCAAGTATGTTCTATTTTTTCCACCTGAATTACTGTATTTATTAATCATACATTATTCATAATTTACATCCAGTTATTTATTCTTTTTATCTTAATGCCGTTTAGAGGCCCTTTCTTTTTCTTACCTAACATTCACTGCACCATCACGGCCTTTAACATCCCCCGGCCACTAAACCTTTTTCCTACACCCAACATTTTTGTCTTCTCCAGATTTCCCCTATGAACTTCCTCTCTTCTCTCACCATATTTAAAATGTCATCGTTTGCACCCTTTCTTTTTAACTTATTTTCCTCTTTCATCTATGTGCCCATTTCCATCCCAAAACTTCCATTCTACGCTCATCATCTTGCCTCTTTAAGTCTTGGCTCGGATCCGAGCGGTGCTATGCTTCATATTAAAATCTTTATCAATAATTTCTTTTAGTTTTTACGGAGCGTGCCTGCTTTCCGTTACACCCCTCTGTTCTAACGTTTTTACGTTAATGAAATCAAATCTGCTTACGATTTCTCCACTTCCACGCTCCTTCTCATCCATAATACTGCCCTAATAAGTGAACTTCCACATCCCCAAATTTATTTCTTCATACTTAAATGGTTAAATTAGACCTTCTACTTTTCGAGAATCTTATTAATTTTTATAAGACTACTCTTAATTCCATGCCTCAGGCGATGATCCTATAAATCACTCAACAATAAAAGCAATTCCTTGGATATTTACTTAATTAATGCTGGATCACCTGCGAAATTGATTGTGCCGTGAATATAAACTAATGAATACTTCAATTCCATCAATATAGCGCTAAATTTAAGGCAAATAAGCTACGACTTACAAAACTTGAACTCATCATTTTTAATGGAAAAAATAGTTACGGTTTTCCCAGAGTGAATAGTATAATTTCAATAAATATAAGAGCAAATAGTCTTTTATTTTATAAATAGCAGTCCTACTTACAGCTTATCATGCAAACCAGTCATTTGGAACAATGTTTTCGCCAGAACCTTGCCAAGTACTCGTGCGACAGAACCGATAGCGAGATAGCGCAGATAGCGAGAGAAACCTCACTATATCAATATAGCAATGTAAATTCCAAAGAAACTGCGGGAGATGCCGCAACAGTAACTTTTATCCGCTAATGTGCATTTTAATGCTACGATTTCCGAGGGTAAAAAGCATTCATCTTGACCGGGATCCCGGTAAAGGCGAAAGATTTTTACGCTCTGAAATCGTTCTATTGAAAGCAATGTATCACTGGTAAGCATTGCGTATTAAATTCATGTGCATAGTGGATATTAAACATAAAAATAATTGTCTTTACAGTGCACATCAATGGCAATGGTAAGAATTGCCTTCCGTCCCCCATGCACGTGAATATAAGAAAGGCACTCGAACAGGTTTTCTGGCTGTTTCGGTCTACAGCCTCGACTGAATCCAATTCGCGCAAGCACTTTCACTCATTTTTACGAGCGAAATATCTCCCTTTAACCCCTTCGGTAGCTCAGTTGGTAGAGCGGTGGACTGTAGTTGGAACATGGCAGGTATCCATAGGTCGCTGGTTCAAATCCGGCCCGAAGGATATTTTTTAAAACTTGTTTGACTTCTGTGGAAGCAGAAATATTTCTTCGTCAAAACAGAAACTTCGATGCGATGCGGTATTATGTATCTTGTTTTCGACACGTATTTTCACATATCTATGCTGCTCTCTGCCAAAATCGCAGCTCGGTCACCAGTACATAACTGTATTTTCGGACACTCCTACGCGTTCTCGTTTTTTGCAATTATAATTTTCTGAGACACATTGGGAGTGCCATATCAATTTCTTATTTTGGACCGCCAAGAACCCTCGCTACGTATTTCTACCGAAAAATTAAAACCCTTGTGCTATACCACTTTCGCGACACTACAAAAAAGGGAGAATATAACGTTTTTCTACATCTACATAATACCCCGCAAGCCTCCGCAAGGGCGTGTGGCGGGGGGTAATTAATCATTCTCTGAGGGTAAGCGCTAAGTACCTGAGTTTAGACACATTTCGAGGTTCACTTGTTTGGTTTAATATATTATATGGTTATTCATACAGCTAAAATGTTAATATTTGATACTTTAGTGCAGGTTAATTTATGACTATGCATTCCATTTTGAGCAGACTTGAGCTATCCTCACGCCTATAATTTTCAAGAATTACTATGGTTCCGGCACTTTCAAAATTTTTACCGATATAGTATTTTCCGAAATTCATTGCATTCACTAATCTTCCGTGGATAAGAAAATTCCATGACTTCCACTTCCAGACTTGAATGACTGCACCGAAATATTCGTCCATAATTTAGAAACCTGAACTTGTAAGGTGAAAAATATAATACCCGTACGGTAATACGTACGTGGTTAATAGCAGGCTCCGTATTTTTGCTGACGATGCGGTGATTTATGGGGACATTCGAAGTCGCGATGACAGACTCACGTTAGATAACGACCTAAATGCAATCCAGACCTGGGGCGATACATGGCAATTGGAATTAAATTTGAAAAAATGCGTAGTAATACATTTTTGGGAAAAGAGTAACACCCCCCCATTTAGTTACAAAGTGAAGCAAACAGAAATCGCGAGGGTAGATTCCTTTAAATACTTGGGTGTAACAATTACTCACGATCTGTCCTGGGGAAAGCACATACGGCAAATATGCGGTCGCGCTAATAAAAAATTGGGATTTGTAAAAAGAGTGCTGGGTAAATGTGACGAAAAGTGAAGGAACGATGTTTTCTTACCCTAGTCAGGCCCCACCTAGAGTATGCTGCCAGTATATGGGATCCTCAAGTGATAAATTTAATTTCGGAATTGGATCGAGTTCAGCGGAGGGGGGCTAGATTTGTCAAAAATTGTTATGACCAACTCAGCAGCGGAACTACTTTGCAAGAAAATTTAGGCTGGGATTCCCTTAAACAGCGGCGTTTACAATATAGATTAAACTTATTAAAAACATTTAAAGATGGGTCCTTTTCCGATGACATCAAGAACATAATACGAACCCCAACGTATTACGGGCGGAGAGATCACGAATGTAAGATTAGAGAGATTGACTGCAGGACAGACAGATTTAAATGGCCATTTTTTCCGAGAACAATAAGAGACCAGAATTCTTGTACTCGAAATCCCCCAGGAACCGGCTCGACATAATAAGTATTAACCTACAAGGCGGCGACTGCGCAGGGTTATACGATTATATATATAGTATATATATATATATATATATATATATATATATATATATATACATTCAAACACGAAATCCCGCCAAACGGCGAATAAATACTCATATATACAGAAACAGATATAAGGAAAAGGGATAGGAACACATATAAAGGACGAACACCATCATTTATTGTGTTCGTCCTTTATATGTGTTCCTATCCCTTTTCCTTATATCTGTTTCTGTATATATGAGTATATATATATTTATATATATATATATATATATTTTTTTTTGCAGGTTCCCCTTACCTTCACCCATCCATTTCAAAAATCCAAACCCCCTCATCCCATACCCTTGCCTCCTGGTGCTGCACCCCCTGCCACACACCTTTTTGGTGGCTTGCAGGGTATTGATGTAGATGTAATAAATATTTTTCTCGAGGCAAAATGGACTCGCGGTATTCCATTGGGCCCTTGAAGAGAATTTCAATGGAAAAATACAAGGTCAGACGATTAGGTTCCAATTTCGCCGTATCTTAGTGTCTAGCTCTGTGAACTGAGTGGGATCCGAAAGTCCACATGCGATGAGAGACTGAAAACACACCAATAATAATTCGTGCGAGGAAATCATATCTTAAATTTATTAAGAGAATATAAGAAAAGCACTCGAGCAGGTTTTCTAGCTGTTTCTAGCCTCGACTGAATCCAATTCGCGTAAGCACTTTCACTCATTTGCACTGATCTTGACGAGCAAAGCATATCCCATCATCTCCTTCGGTAGCTCAGTTGGTAGAGCGGTGGACTGTAGTTGGAACATGGCAGATATCCATAGGCCGCTGGTTCAAATCCGGCCCGAAGGAAAATTTTTTAAAACTTGTTTGACTGATGTCCAAGCACAAATAGTTATTCGTCTAAACAGAAACTACGCTAGATGGCGCTGTTACATCTTGTTTTCCACACGTATTTTCACCAAATTCACAGCTCGGTCACCCGCATATAACTGTATTTTCGGACATACCTACGCGTTATACTTTTTACAACTATGATTTTCTGAGATACATTCGGAGTGACATATCAATTCCTTATTTTGGATCGCCAAGAGCCTTCGAACCGAAAAAATTAAAGCCTTGTGCTATAAACACTTCCGCGAGACTACAAAAATCCGGAAGAGTAACGCTTCTCTGAAGGTAAGCGTTTAGTACCTGAGCTTAGACACATTTCGAGGTTCACCTGTTCGGTTTAATATATTATATGGTTACTCATACCGCAGTCATTACCTTTCTCGGGGCAAAATGAACACTCGCAGCATTAAACTGCCTCGAAGCGGATTCCATTGGCAAAATACAAGGTCATACGATGAGGATCAAATGTCGCGCATCCGCCTATCGCCTAGCGCTCGCGTCGGTGATCTGAGGGACCCGAAAGTTCACATGCGACGGGAGACCGAAATCACACCAACGATAATTCGTGCAAGTAAATTATATCCGGCATTTATGAAGCGAATAACATTTTTTTTACTGTGGCAGCAGCAGTTACCAAAAGCCGCCGTCTTCCATCTTCGTTCACGTGTATGGAGGCACTCGAGCGGACACGCTGTCTGTCTCGCTCTCCAACCTCGTTGGAATCAAGCTCGCGTAAGCACTTTCTCTCCTTTGCAAAACATCTTGAGAAGCGAAACCCGCTTTCGCTAACACCTTCGGTAGCTCAGTTGGTAGAGCGGTGGACTGTAGTTGGAAACATATCAGATATCCATAGGCCGCTGGTTCAAATCCGGCCCGAAGGAAACTTTTTGTCCGTTTTTATTCTACCTAATCCAGTGTCTTTTTTTAAATACATAGTTTTACTGCGTCCAGCGATTTTTTCGTCAACAATTTATCGTACTGCTTGTGTGCACCATTTCTCGGTGTTTATGCAAAGTAAAAGCCAACGCTTGTAAGTTTTGAATAAGTTGTATTTTCGACCCCATTGCTGCCAAAAAGTTAACGTCTAGTACTTAAGTGGCATCGTTACGTCCTTTGTTTCTGAGAGAAAATTAACCCCTTTTAGGCGCGCTATTTTTCCCGTTACGTTTTCAATCAATAATCCGACTGTTCGTAGTAAATGTCTCGTTAGTTTGAGAAATGAAATGATTGGGTCGTAAGATATTTCTTTTTTATTCCAATATAATAAACATTAATATCCTATAGCAGGTACATACACCGTTTCATGAAGAAATCGAGCGGCTGATCATCTAGATGATACAAGGTATGACTACGTAACTTTGTGAAAACGATTAATGTCGACTGCGTCACTTATACTCTTATACATACTATATATAAAAGTTTTCATGGCGTTACGAAAATACATAGGTAACATAATAAACATAGCGAAACATCTTTCCTTCTGTAAACGTCGCCAAGTAAAGACCAATCTCTAAAATTACTTCCGTAGCTCACTTGGTAGGGCCATAATATTGGTTCCCTTGATGGAATTCTGCTTAAGGTAAATATACAGGGTTCGTCCGGAAAATAAGTGTACTGATTTTTTCCCGCCGCTAAAGGCGCGCCCAGCACCGCTCTGACGGGCTGCGATTGGAGGGGGGTATGTTGGCAAGCGACGCTGAAAAAGGCAGTCGGCTCTCAGCTGTGGTGTAGTGAGGAGCTCTGTTAACGCGAACCTCCACGCTCGACCCACGTCACGGAACGCGATGCCGAAGTTTTTGGAGCAGCGTTATTCCATCAAATTTGCGGTAAAGCTTGGGAAATCGTCTGCCGAAACTGTCGGTATGATTAACCAGGCCTACGGGGAGTCAGCCATGTCCAGAAACATGATCTTTCGGTGGCACAAGATGTTCGTGGAGGGCAGAGAAGAGGTCGACGACGAACCACGGCCTGGACGCCCATCAACGACACTCACCGACGAAAATGTGCGAAAAGTTCGCGATGTACTGAACTCTGATCGTCGTCTTAGTGTTCGGATGATAGCAGAGCAGTGTAATGTGCCAAAAACAATAGTGCACGAGATTATTAGGGAGCAATTACAGATGCGAAAAATGTGTGCAAAGTTGGTGCCGAAAGTGCTCAGTGATGATCAAAGACTCAATCGTTTGGAAATCGCGACACAACTTGCGGATCACTGCAAAAATGATCCACATTTTTTAGAGAACGTTGTTTCGGGTGACGAGACGTGGATCTTTGAGTACGACCCGGAGTCGAAGAGACAAAGTGCGGAGTGGCACACCCAATCATCACCCCGTCAAAAGAAAGCTCGCATGAGCAAATCTCGGATCAAGGCGATGCTCATTGTCTTTTTTGACAAAAGGGGAGTCGTCCACTACGAATTTGTACCCGAACGACAAACTGTAAATGCTGCATTTTACGTCCAAGTGCTCCACAGGCTTCGAAAACGAGTCGCCCGCGTCCGGCCAGCGATCAAAAACATCTGGTGGCTGTATCACGACAATGCGCCGTCTCACACCGCGCTTGTCGTGTCGGACTTCTTGGCCATGCACGGCGTGGCAACGCTGCCGCACCCGCCGTACAGCCCGGACTTGGCACCACCGGACTTCTTTCTGTTCCCGAAGATAAAGAGGAGTTTGAAAGGAACGCGATACGGGACTTTGGACGCCGTCAAAGAGGCCGTGACGACGTGTCTTCGAGAGGTTCCCGATGATGCCTTCGCGGGAGCGTTCCAGGAATGGGAACGCCGCTGGAACAAGTGTATCGACTCACAAGGGTCCTATTTTGAGGAATATTAGCTTAAGATATGTAAATGTGTAATAAATTTTTTTTCCTGAGCTCAGTACACTTATTTTCCGGACGAACCCTGTATATTTTCCTCTCTCTCTCTTTAGTTCAGTCGGTAGAATGTTGAATTGTCCCCGGAATCACAAATCAAATATCCAAATATGAGTAGTTCGCTGTTTGAAATCCGACCCGATGGAAAATTGTTTTGACCTCGAAATATTCCTGATCTTATAGTTAGATCGATATTTAAGTGTCCTCCGTCGTAGCTGTAACAACCAGGTGGGTAAAGCATTTTTTTTTTTGGGAACGCAGCGCTGAGATGGGATCTTTATCAGCTCTTGTTACACGGTTGAAAGCTTGTTTCCGCGGTAGAATAGTTCTGGCATCCGTAGGCCGCTGGTTCAAATATGGCCGGAAGTACGCAAATACTTGAAACTACTTCGTTTACACAGTTGAGACCGACCAGTTGAGACTTCATTTTTGGAGACCCAACCTCCACAATATTGCGGCGTCACAAATTCGGCCTGAGGAGAAATTATTTTTTTCCAACGTCATACCGCAGCGTACCGCTTACAAAGCTACCGTGTTACGTACCTACTATATTTGCTCGTTTGTTTGCAAAAGGAAACTGCGGTCGATTTGGATTCAACACGAAATAACTTTTTTAAAAAAGCCGGAAACACATTGTAAGGAGAGTTCAATTATTTCGTTTTTCCATTTTTATTTATGACCACCTCTCATGTTGAGAGTGGGGGCGCTAAGTTTTCACGGCGTGCAAAGCGTGCGAGCTGTTCCCACTTCTCCCCACGCCGCGTGGATTTCATTTAGACTCCCGTAGACTTTTATGTGAAGTTACGAGGTTTCTCCGCCTCTCCCCCTCACATACAGTGAACACGCGGCTCGTGTACCGGGAGGACCCTCGTCACCTCGTGCAGACTTGTAGCAGAAGACTGTAATGAAATGAATTTGAAAAAAAAAATATATATATATATAACAGAACCGGATAAAATGCCGAGGAAAGTAATTTTGGAAACGCACCCATGGGCATAACCTAAATGTATCCCTGCGCACATGATTGCACCAGGGAATGCGTTTTGTAATTTTATTTTTATTTATTTAAAGTGGAACCGTTATGTTTTGTCGCCTCCCATTCGAGCGGCGAACGCCTTAATGCATTGCATCGCTGAATTTCTCCAAAATGCACTTGAGTCTAACCTATTGCGGAAACACGTTTTTTTTAGGGGAAGCAATATTAAAAACCTCTTGAATCCTGCGCAAAGGGTGGAAAATATGTATGTAATTACGACAGCAATGCGCGACAGTAGTTTTCACTTATTCGCTACATCGCGTGGGTTAATAAAGATCGAATAGCATCCAGGCACACTGGTTGATCAGCTTAAACAATAATTACTAATTATCTCCTTTAACAATGACGATAGCTCAAGTAATTTATTTGTAATGTCGATAGAATTGAGCTCTTACGGCTAGTAGTATTGAATGAATGTATAACTCCAATAGCCGTAAACAGTTTACCTTTCTAAACAAAGTACAAATGAAATTAGTTGGCTAACGCCACAATAATTTATTTGAATGTAATAAGGTTTGAGCGACTTAGTGAAAACGAACTGCCCCCTACAGCTACGGAGTAAAAGTAAACAGATTTTTACTTTAATATTTCAATGTAAAAGGCCATGAATGACGATCTCTTGGGCTCATTTTCAAGCTGTGAAAAATACACCATGATTTTCGGTTTACATAAAATAATAGAGTGAAGACTAGTACGCGTTTTTATTTCATTGGCGTGAAAAGTTGAAAAATTATATGAAATTATATAAATTAATCAACATGTACATGTATACACGTACGTCCGGCAATCATCGCGATCAAATGGAAGTAAAATAGTCTCGATTTGGCGAAGAAAAATCGCCGTATTCCTGGCTTGAGATCTCAAATGTCAAAGAATTTGCCTCCAAAATCGTTTGGCTGCATTATTAAGAACTGAAATAATTACACAAATAACTTCAACCATACGTACATTCTCCAAGAGGTGACCATGAAAATCGCGACTTTTCGGTAATCACCAAGGCATGTCACTGTCATTCTCAATTGGACCGAAGTCGTAGAAAGAGTAAAATATAGCCTTTCCAATCAAAATGACGCCAACATGAGGTCTCCTACTCAACATTACACAGTGCAAATTATTTAACCCAATATCATTTAATAGAATATACTCTTTTAGAGAGCAAAAAATTATCGAGTCTGCTATTGCTCCCCAGGGACCAAAAGATATGACGGTTAATTTTTTTAACTCTAATGAAAACATGAATGAATAAGATGATTGAAGATATGTACCAAGTACTCGGTAAAAATAAGCATCTAAATTTCCGAGATTATTTGTTTGAACTATTTACAGATTATGCAGAAAATAGTAAAAATAGATTACTGAAAAATGTATAAACATAGGGAGGCAGAAGAACGAGATGGGTTCCGGGAGGGAAGTTTTCCGTGTACCATACCCCTATTGTGTATTATGACACCACTGTCAGATAAAAATCTGACATATAATGAGAGAGAGTTAGAGAGAATGGAACACTTGATATGATCATAAAAGAAGAATGGATTCAAGGCAAAAAATCACGGTTAAATTAAATTATAGTAGATGATAAATAAACGCAGCAATGAAGATGATATGGACACGTACAACGGATGGGAATAGAGAGAAACTTAATGAAAATTTTGGCGTGGTACTCAAATGAAAGACAAAGGAGAGGTCGAGGAAAATGAGGAATATGGAAGGAGAGGAAAAAGAGATAGGATTAAAAGACGGACTTTCGAATTACAACTACGGCGAAGGATGAATATTTGTAAGCAGAAGACATTGTGGAACATCGTAAAACGTCATTCATTAAAGAAATTGTTTGACCAGATCGGCTATATTTAGAAGCGAGCTAAAAAAAACTGTCGGGAAATATGTGAGCCCCATTGGCCCATGGAGATTTTAATCTTTTTCCGACTAAAGTTCATCGGTTTATCGTCACATTTCTGAAAATATTTAGCAGCTCTTTTTAAAAAAACACAGGCTTTTGAAGAATTTTGCTCTCTCATCCTATCCTGATTTCTGAATGCATGTGGGACGTGTCACTGGTCTGCTTGTAATTGGGATATTAAATGTATCGCTGAATATATTGTTGAGCGACATGAAGTTAAGTTTTCTTTTCGTTTATTCATCATCACCAATTTATTTTTGTCTTAACAAATATTGCTTATTTTTTTACCTTTCAGGCGATGCTTTAAAATGTTATTTAAAAAAAAAACAATTTTTTGCGGGTTCCTCGGAAAACCCTACTAACGATCATCTCTCCCAAGAAGGAGTACACCCCAGCAAAAAAGACAATGTCCGCTACCCAATTCACCCTTTTTGCAACAATGTAGTTACTATGAATTCATCCGCTCTCTCCCCGAAGGAGCGATGGCCGCACTATCTCGATACCTTATAAAGCGAGACGATCCTTGGACCCATTCCCTTCCCCTTTCCTCCCCCGATACCCTGCCGAGTCAGTCAGTCGAGCCTCCGACCACACCAAGGACGCCCGACACCCTTAAGTGCTCGCTCGTCCTTACTCCCCGGTGCCTGAACCCCATTGCTTGAAAAGGGTTAAATAAAGACTCGTAAACTAAATACTACTGCCTCATTCTGTGCTACGCTCCCACCAATGATGTCGCGGCCGCCCACCACGCGACAGTAGCTTCCACCGAGTGACGGCTAAGTTTTTTGACAGTCCTTGTCAAGAAGAATGATTTTTAGACTGTGAATTTCCTTATTTGGAATATCAAATCTTGATGAACATTGATACTTTTAAACAAAAACGTTATCTTAAGACTTAATTAAATAGCTAAAAGTTTGGAGAGATAGCTCATATAAATAAATTCCCTTGAGGATGTATCTGAACATGTGGATGCATGAAATATCCTCATACGGTCCACAGCCTAATCAGTGGAACTACTTCATTACCAAAACGCAAATTAGAAGCAAAATTATCCTATCGTGTAACAGAGAACCATTTAACCACCGATATGTATAAAGAGAGAGAGGTAACTTAATGAAACAAACACAGTCATTCTAATCGACAGCTATTAAATCCTTCACGAACAAGGTTCGATGAGTATTCAGTTCGACCTAGTCAGCTATATTAGTAAACACTTGGAAGAGGATTTAAGTAAAACAATTATTTTATAATTATTACTATTTATTAATCTAAATACAATAATAATAGCTCTAACCTAAGGGGTCTAGGCGACAAAAATACTTCCTTCGGGCCGGATTTGAACCAGTGACCTATGGATAGCTGATTACTTTCCTTCTACAGTCCACCGCTCTACCAACTGAGCTACCGAAGGCGTCACTTTAGTGGTGACGTTTTGCAATATGATCTACATAAGCAAAAATACCCAAGAGCCACTTGCCGTCGGGACCGAATCTGCAGCAGAAGATACAGTAACGCGAATGCTTTTCTACAAGCATGGGGATTAGTTGAAAGCCGGTTCTTGATCTTTCCCTCGAGACCAGAACTTTTAATATATTCAATGAACTTCTTGAAATATATTCAATGTAATTCTCGTATTTCCCCACGGGCTATACTCGAGGCACAATTAAAAAAGTGAAGTTCCAATGCAATTTTAGGTAACCATTTGCAGTTTTACACAGACCAAACAGATTTTATTTGAAAAATATTGGTCGTGAATCGGCTGCGGTTGTCGGAAAAAAAACAAAAAAATCATACAAATCAAGGTAGAGAAAATTGAAGGTTACTGTACCTCTAATTTTTAATGAAATACCTAAAGTTTGAAGAATATTACAGTCAGTAAATATTGTGAAAGGGAAAATAAAAGACTGGCTATCTCATAGAATGGATTAGGGCTTGGAAAAAAACGTGACAAAATATATGTAGCTTATAATTGCAGACACCTGTATCTCTCATTTTTGTTTACGTGGCACTTCCTGTCAAGCCAAAACTGACTGGCTTAGCAAGACCAGGATGAGTATCCCATGTATAAATTTTTAATGTACACTACTATGCATAGTATGACGATCATATCACTATGGCATAAGATAAAATTGTCTGTAATTATACGTTGTATTGATTGTCTTAATTCTGTGTATATCATAGATGATGAAGATCATACTACCAGAATAAAATAAATAAAAAGTGATCATCGATTTTTTATTCGCACGATTTATTGTGAAAAAATGTCATGTTATTTTGATAACTTCATGTGTATTGTACGAGAGGCACACGGTTCATTGACTTGAATATGACCTTTTACGATTGATATGGTTTAGAAGAATTTTTATTGCACCACTATAATATGTTCCCTTTACAGTTTTATTTTCTGGTGCGGCAGGCTCATGCCCTTAAGTCCCTAAGTAACAAAAAGTCATATGACCATGACTTTTCCATCACTTCAGCTTTTTTTCGGATTTGGCGGTACCGGAAATTTCCACGCTGTTTGTTCTTTGGCTCAAAATGGTGTAGCCAAGTTTCATCTGCACCTTCTTAGTAAACTTATTTTCATGCAACACCAACTTAAACTGAGTTAAAACCTGCTCGTGGCTGTCTTGTTTATAACTATAACAACCTTTTTTCAAAATTAGAAGAGTACCAAAACATTTTTTCTTTCTTACAAAACTTTTTTACGGCATAAAAATAATGTCCTTCGGGCCGGATTTGAACCAGCGACCTATGGATATCCGCAATAATGATTACCAACTACAGCCCACCGCTCTACCAACTGAGCTACCGAAGGCGTTTGATTTCAATGAGAACAGGCAACATTTTCTCACTAGCAACGCACACTGACCTGGCAACAATTTCCATGTGCGTCCATTAACCCCGATCAGAGTAACCACTTGCTCTCGGTTCTTTCCCAATTTCAGCGTGAATGATTTTCGGCCTTTTAAGTCCAAAATTCGATGGAAAAGGAGGTATTCGTGCATGTGATATTGAGAGGTAAGGGAAAGGAGTTGAAGGCCGTTATGGGGAGGGGGGCGGCGGCTCGCCGAGGAAACCGGGAAGAAAATATGAGAAAGAAAGATAACAAGATCTTCAGATAACATGAAGGGAAAGAATGAAGAAAGTACGAGGAACGGTCGGAGAAAAAAATCCCTAACGCCTTTCTCCAACTTAGTAAGGATGGGCGGCTTGGAAATTATGTTTACTAAAAGCGTATCTTTTAGAGAACTGAAACGAAAAATATGTTTTTCGTGAATAAATATAAACTGTATAAAAGCAATTCCTAAAAAAATAAGAATACTAACAATACGAGGCATATTCGAAAAGCAAGGATCGTTTTCTTATAATTAAATATTGGCAGATAAGAACAAAGTCATATGCACGCAGTATCATTAAATGGTTGTTTCTGAAGCCACTGAAGTTATTCCTTTGATTCACTAGTCGTTTGCCTGTCGGTGAATGCAGACATATAACAATGTCCGCGAAAATCGTTGCCCCCGCCGAGTGGGAACCTCGGGCTGTGTTTCAAATTTTGCGTGGAAATGGATCATCAATCGCTTATATTCATTGGGAGATGTGCCTAGTTTATAAACCTATAGTAATGGGTTGAGGAAAGGTGATAGCAATGGTGCTGAGACTTCAAAAATGGCCGCACAAATGTGCATGATGGAGAGCAGAGTGGCAGGTCCAGTAACTAGGCAGATGAAATCGTTCAACAAGTGGACCAAGAATCGAGATCTTATCGACAATTGACGATTAGTGTGCCCTGACTGATTGATTTCCTCTTATTGGATGAACCACTATTCGCATCATTGTTACGGGATTGCTCGGGTGTCACAAATTGTGTGCAAGATGGTTACCGGGAGATCGGAGTGGTGCGGTGGTTAATGTACTGGCTTTCCACTCAGAGGGCCCGGGTTCGAGTCCCGGCGGTGGTAGATATTTTACAGTGGTATCCCGATCCCTACTTGAGTTGGTTTGTGGAGGGCACTTGGAGTGAGTACGCCGTCCATCAAATGGGACGTTAAACTGTGGACCCCTTGGCACCTTTCGTTAAAAGTAGACTGATGCCGATGCCGGGTTTCTCTCCATCCTTCATCGCCTTCCATAAAAACTAGAGCCAAGGTGGTTGCCGAAAATGCTTACCAACAAACTCAAAGAGCAAAGAATGTAGAGTGGAAGGGCGATTTTTGACCGCTATCGATAGGACGGAGATGACTTGACCTGGCGACTATTTCCTCTTCTTGCACCTGCAACAGTGGCTTGGTAGACAAAGGTTTGGAGACAACGGGGAACTCAAAAATCGTCCAATGGTACAATGCCCAGACGGCGATCTACTATACTGAGTGATTAAAAAAGCTGGTGCAGCGTTACGGAAAGTGCTCAGAGGTGAACGTGTTCATGTAGAAAAGTGAAGCAGGGTTGTAAAAAACTAAAAACGTTCAATAAAAACTTTTTCTATCCAATATGCTTTCTTTATGACGAAACGGGCCTAACTTAAAAAATGGCCCTCGTATTACAGACTCAACGGCCGAACTAGAGCGCTGCGTTGCGTAACCTACAGCAATTGAGCAATTGTCCTATGACCTCCATGACGTACAGACGGAACATCTGCACACTCGCGTCACTAGAAAGCGGAGGAGATACCAAGTGTTATGAGTAATGTGAAAAACCATACGAAACAAATGTATGTCCTCCACTGCTCGTTTATGATAATAACTAGTTATTATAAATATTTTCATGGAACAGTACATAAAATATTAAGTTCAATACCATCCACCTCTTGCCACAGATGGCTGCAATCATATTGATCTGTTGGCACAGGAAATGCGAGTCGATAACTTTTAACTTAAAAGTGTCATGAATTAGCTGATTCATTCCCACAATTTTTAAAAGGGAAATTTTAATTTTTTTAGATTTTCGGAAATATTCGTGCTCTACGACGCTAGAAAAATATTCTAAATGTTTATTTTCTTAAGGAAAATGTCAACGAAGTTATAATGATAACCTTCTGAAAATTCATTAAAAATGTTTACTGACTTAAAAGTACCAGCGTATTATTCGTAGCATTTCAGTATATTATATTTTAGATAGTGACAATTAACTCATTAGAGCATCAGTGAGGTGTACCCATTCTTCAGAGGACAATCTTTCATTCAGATAAAGTGAATAATTCTCTCGCTCAGGCTCTTTATTATGCAAATTTAATCGCATAATAATTAAAAAGTTTCTCTCATTGAAAAGTGATCTAAAAAACCTTCAAATATAGCCAAATATTGGACTAATGAAAAGTAAATCTTACTTCAGGGTAATAATTACATTTGAGAGAGTCCTTGTGCCGTGAACAATCACAGCTGTTTACGACTAAAAAGGCCCTTATATGAATGTTTATTTCACCACTAAAATGGAAAACAACCTGATAACGCATGTCCAACTCTTACCTTACCCCGGGAATGAGTTTTACTAGTAAGCACACTACGCTTAACTCTTTCCTGAAATGATACTGTTAATCAAAAAATACTTTATTTAAAATTGACTTCACAAAGAAAATTAACCCAAGCGTATATCTATTGCGTTTGCTCATGCAATGTTAATGAAATGCAACAGTAAATGAAATTTTTTAAATGTGACGAAACACTTAAAATAACTGGTTTTCCGAAAGAAAGAAAGCATAAAGAGCAAATCAAATCAAATAAATAAACGTATTTTCGGCCCAGCTTTATCCAGTTCGCTAGAATTTCTATGGTAATGAGGTCAAATCCAAAATAAAATGCCAAAAATCATCCAAATTAATAAGCAAGAGTAAGAGGGCTATTTATTATGTATTGACATTAATTGACAATGCTTCCCAGCCAATATAAATAAGGAATACATACTCATGTACCACCAGTGTTTGGGTCACAAGTAGCCATCTCTAGAGAGGAGGGTTTACAAGGCAAAGAGAGTTACCCAAAAAAGAGGACTGAGTCAAAGTAAAAATCGAAGCTAACAGAATTGAAATTTGATTTCGAGGGCCTTCGAGTAATATCAACATCCAGTGAATGTTTTTTTCGAGATTTTTTTCACGATACCGGAGAAAGGGAAATGTGATGACTTTTATCCAATTTGCTAAGAGAGCCGATGGAATTCACTTGCTCCTAATTTTAATAGATTTTTCATTATTAATCGACAAAAAAAGATATATATTATCTAAACCATCTTTTTCATCACGTAATTGGAACGTGATTCCAGAAACCCATACGAGTTCATAGAATTAGACATACTTCCACGGCTAAACCCATAGATGAGACGACGGCCAAAAATTATTCTTCGATTTACGTAACTCAGCAATACGATGTTTCGAGTGCATCAAAAATATCAAATTGGCCACCGTTTCTCACAAATTTGATAGCACCTATTTAACTTCCATAACAAAGATATGTTTACGATAGTCATTTAGTGGCTAAAACGAATTTCACAATAGATAGCATGAACTAATATCCAACGACCACACATACAAAGAGTAAGATACCGAACGAAGCTATGTAAATAACTAATGTACGCGCATAATAATTACATATTAATGCGTTTAACATATAATTAGGTGTATATTAATATGTTTTATTACATTAATACCGACTTAATTCATAATTAAAGAGGCTTGGTTGGAACTGTACGAGTCAAAGTGCCACCATAGTTCATGAATTAATGACGAGTAGTGAGGAGTATGTAACGCCCATGCGTATTTTGGAAACAGACATGATATGAATATGCAGTGTTAAGCACTCTGAGGTTCTCATTTATTTGTATAACGTGCTCTAAAATTTATTTTAAACTATATTTGAGAAGCCAAAATTTGAAACTCTACGGTTTCGAATGTATTTTCACCAAAATAAATTGAATCAGAGTATTGAAACAGAGGTGGGCAGGCGATGTTATGCTAATGCGATTACAACTCTTATAAAATGGGGCACATATCATCAGTTTTTCGGGAAGATGAAATTATATTTGTATCATGAATCCACATATTCTTCTGGTAATAAATCTTCCAATAGAGCAAGTGTACAGTCTTGGATTTTCAATTCCAACTTCAATGAAATTAACCAGTTAAGGTCCTATTTTCTCATCAGCATTTGATAGTGCACTTGGCAATACAAATAATGGACATTTTATGAAAATGACATATACCTGACATTTCGATGTAACTTCCTTAAGTAATTAATGCCGCTGCAATGTGACATTCCTGAGTACGAACACAAGTACTTAAATCCCTCGGGCCATCCGAAATAATTTTGCGTAATGCGCCAACAGATTCCTCCCCCCACCACCACCATCCCCACGGAGCCTAAACTGGGACGACACAACTCACGGATCCACTGGGTGAAGTCGGAGTTTGAATCCGAAGGGAGGAGACAACATCGAAGCCTCCGAGCCATGTGGGGTGCCGTGCCTGGGATCCGCGGTATCATCTGAGCGGGAAGGGCCCCTTTGTGTCTCCATTCGCTGAGAATTCACCGTTCCTTTTACCTCGAAGCAGCAGGTCCGCGGGCCTCCTGCCACAAAAAAACCTACGGTGGTAATTTTCCGGACGACTTCCTCCCCAACCATCAGTTACGTGTATGATTAAAAGAAGATTGTTATTGACGCGAGCATTAAATTTTTATAACCGAGACGGATGTAAATAAACTTAATTTGATGAGAGCGCGAATGAAGGAAACGTGAATACAACTACGACGAAACCAATATCAATTATTTGCTATCGAGAGATTTTGTAGACCACGAGCTCGCTGATTGAATTATAGGTTAATATATTGATGAAAACAAGATGCAATCAAAGCCTCAACTCACATGCCAGTAAAATAGCGATTAGCCATATATTTTTTGACAGCGTCCAAGGTTTAATAACTGACTGGGAAAAAATCCTTTGACCGCAATAAAATATTACTAAACGCGTTGTAACGGAAACAAAGGATAAGTATTATAGGATTTAAGAAATCACTTCACCTTGAAGAGATTATGTCGGAGTCAGCCATTGAAACGTCTATGTTCTTCAACGCCAACCGGTGTGAGACCCAAGAAATTTTCGTGAAAGGAAAAGTGCACTCCATACGGATAAAGTATGATGCATCCTGGTGAGTAACATTTTTTCTGGGTGTGAATGGTATAAATAATTTAGTGAAAATGTAAGTGGTAAATATGTTTTCTATATGTACAACATATACATATGTTGAAAGGAGATAATTTGCTTTTCCACAGAGAGAATTTGTTAGAGAGTATCTTTAGGTCCGGGGCATGTTACGCTGTAACGAAACCTCGGTCCTAATAAAAATAATCTGTGTGGAAAAGAAAATGATCTTCTTTCATGATGAAGGATTTCCACCACATTACGACTGAAACTATGTGATTTATATACATATGTATCGTGTATCTATAGGAAAAAATATATCAAACAAAATTTTTAACAAAGACCATTCACACTGCGAGCTTCGAAATGGCTACGAAGACTTCTCGGCATCCGAGACACACATCAAGGTAGTTACCATCGTCGCCACAGAAAATTCGACACGATTCTCACACTATGAAACACATACATACGTATGTTCAGGAAAATTGGAATTGACGGCCGGTCCACGCCACAAAGTCTCGCCGAACCCTCGCAGACGTATCCGAAAGTCCCTTCAAGAATGAATTCTGAAAAAATGTCTAATGTGTTCAAGGAGTTTTTAACGACGGCTTGGACCCCTAACTTCGACAACCACTTCGAAGTTTAAAATCGAACGAGTTGAAAGGTTGTCCGAGAAGTTTGAGCATATGTGGTTTAGGAGTTAAAGGTATTCCTGTAAAAAATTCTCACATAAGAGGTTTTTTGTTACGGCTACCACGCGATTGATGGAATTTTGGTTCTACGATCAAAGGAGTTTTCATTCGGTCATTAAATCTACAAGGCAGTAGCAGCTCAACACCGAGAATATTAGCATTAAAGTTAGCTCCGCAGTGACCACCTATGAGTTAAGCACAGAAGGAGGATTGAATGTTTGCTCGACAACGCGGTATGAGTGAGGGTATATTTTTTTCCATTTCGCATTGCATGGCGTACGTGCGGTCTTCACTTAGCGCGTCCTTTGTCCGAAGTGTAGCAGAGGAAGCAGAAGCGCGAAACCTGAGACGTTTCACAGTCACGAGATTTGTTTGACTTATACGGGACGAGCTTAAAGGAGATGAAACGTCACGATGATGAAAGAGTAGATCCTCATGGGATTTCCAAACGCTGGTGAGCCTGAAGGATATTGCCGTCATCACAATCGATATCGCGGATATGAGGCCAAACTTGGCTTTGTCCTACGGAGGAGTACCTTTACAATTAGCCTCAATAGACGGTCACGTCAGTTTCAGAGTCGTCTGTTAAACTTGATACTGTTTCATTTCAGTTTCACAATTCGCAACATCAAATGTGTCAGGCGTGATGCGAAGTTTAACTTTAAAACGCAATCAAATAAAACTAAGTAATTTAAGGTTGAATCAAAGAAGTATCTAAACTTGAATAAAATGAATTGAAATTGGTAAATATGACAACATTTTTTTATCATTTAACTTTCATTTTGAAATAAAAAAAAAACGCAAATTTACTCGGAGCCGAATGGAAAGCCATATTTGTTTAAAGGAAACGGTACGTTTTTAATAATTACAAAATTTTAGTCGGATTAGGAGAAGTGACGAAGAAATAAAATTAATGTTTTCTTTTATTCGGTTAATTATCATTTGTCTAAAAAAATAAATGACCACATTTCGACGACATTCCCTCCGTTATAATATTCACCTCTTTGTCTAAATTCGCCGTACGGAATTTTTAATTAACAGGAAAATCTTCACTCATTTTACTGTGAAAATGAGCTGTTTAGAGCTGTTTAAACAAACTCACTCTGCACTGACGTAACGCGATAACATTCGCCCCTCACCCTCTCGCCGTATCGATGGGAAACCCGGAGGACGTGGCATGAGTCTATCAAGAAAAAAAAAGAACCTCTTGATCAAATCCTCCATGAAAATGGCACACGCCGGCCGTATCTATCCGCCACGCGAAGGCAATTAACGTGAGGAGTGGAAGCGGCGGGTTCCCCTCCGGGACGCTTCGACTCGGGAAGGCATGTCTTCCCGCTCATTTGATCGAGCCGGGGCCGCCGCTCGCTCTTCAACCCACAAACGATGCGAAAGGGGGGGGGGGCGAGGAGAAGTATCGATCGCGATCCCACTCCCCGAGCGTCCCGCGCCCCGGCGAATAGTTTTCGGCGGAGCCGGGTTCGTTGGCGGCGCGCCTTTACGCACACACATGTAAACCTCGCGAGTCGGTCCGCTTTGGTATGACGGGACGGACCGGAGGGTTTCACTATCGATGGATTGCGAGGGGATGCGTCGGTGGGTGCAGGCCTGCACATGACGATCTGTCCACCACGTCCAAGTACGTGAAAGCACAAAGTGACACGATATCCCCCTTCATAATAGGCCCATTCTGCCCATCATTGTCCCTTTCCTTAGGAATCAGTAGTCCAGCGTTTCTTTCCGTCTCTTTAATGTTCATCCTCTGGCAGCTTTATTGTATTCATGCGGTAGCCGTTCTATTTATGCGTTTGCACCAGATTCTTCTTCTGTTTCTAATCCAAAGTCCTGATTGTCCTTGAAATGTCACGATTGCCATTTCAGCGTTTGGTATTTTTTCGTTTAATGGTTTACTCTATAAATGTATTAGAATCTGAATTTCAATATCGCTAACTAGTTGTATTTTCCATATCCTTGCCTTTGTCTGGTGTGTATCGCATATGCTAATATTGATGTGATTGCCATCTGATTAATATTTACTTCGCTAACAATTGTCATATTTCCATTTTCCCATGCAATGGCATCTCAAGACTCCTACTATTCCAAATGCTTGGCAGATCTGCGATATCATTTCTTATTTGGTGTTTCTCAACCTCATAAGCTTCATATTCTTTTTTTTCATTTCAAGTATCCTAGCATAATGTAATTATCTCATCTAGCCTTAATTCTTGTCCTTCTTGTAACGAACGGCTCCTAAAGTATGCGTTGTGAAGTACATCGCCCTTAGATACCGCAGTGGTATCATGACACTTGTAGAAATCATGATCAACATTATTTAAATTATTTGACAGATATATTGTTACTGTAAAATAAAACTTAACTTTTGATTGATATTTCACAACTGGTGTGTAGTCACCCCCTAGCGGAGGCTCTCAGGGCACCATGTAGATAGAATACCTAAATAATTAAACTGAATAATTTTTCTATTTTTTTCTTTCATATTCACATGTTCAAATTTTTATATTTCAGTGATGGCGAATGAGATGGTACATATTTTTTTAAGGATAAAGAACGCTATATATATATACCTATGAAAATACTTATTTTTTAGATTGCCGAGTAAGATTGGTCTTGAACGGACAGAAACTCAACATTCCTACACTTCCTAGCCTCGCACAAAAGACAATCTGGCCCCGCACTAAAATAAACCTTTCTTCAATGGCGCATACATTTTACCTTCCCTCATCCCATCCAAAATGCTTTCTCCATCAAATGCCATCCAAAATGCAATCTCCTTTTCCTCCCTCTTCTTCGCTTGCTCGCCCCTCTGTCACGATATTCAACATACCATCCCCAATTAAAATGCTCCGACTCCACCTTTCTTGCCTCCTTTGGATCCTCTTTCCCCCCCCTCACTTTGCCTAAATAAGGACAGATTAAAGAGGCCTTTGAGATATAAGACTCGGATATTGCCCATGGTTCTAATATGAATTTCGTCAATCACAAAGTACTCATAACATCATTTACATATAGTGTTGGGTTTTTTATTTAGATTTTCAAAATATCTCGCCCATGAAAATATGTCAAAAACATTTTACTTAATTTACAAGTAATCTAAATCATTCATTTGCAACAAATACTGAGATATAGAATATTTTAAAGAGATCCGTTATTTTTACGAGACAATGTTAAAAAAGGGTAAAACTATTAGTACTTGAGCTCTTGTAACATGATCATTGCAAGAAATGGAAGTCAGGGAGATGATGTTGAAGAACAGTTAGTTGTGGTGAGAGACTGCGTCAGGTTGTTATAATTAATAGTTTCTTTGTGGAATCGTTCCATAATGATTAACGTTAAAATAAAACTTTGTAAATCCACATGAAAAATAAACTTTAATGTGACCCAAGCTTCACTACGGTGCAGCATCATCATGTTGTCTCTTGTTAGATGCGGCTAAGAAAAGTAGGCGTGCTCAATCTGTGACCACCCAAAACCTAACTTAAACGGACTATCAAATAATAGTACTAATAATTTTTAGGATCTATACTTGTCCTTATCAAATTGGTATGTGAGGAGTCCTTAGGAAAACTGTCAGCAAAGTAATGAGCCTAATTTAAATGTAAACTACGGAGCATGCACGTGTAATATAGGCTTCTGTGACGCATTGCTCGCAAGTATTACGTTTTTTTTACTTTCCTTTCGGTTTGTAATTATATTTTTATTTTAATGAACGTGAAGAAACAAAGTATGCTTACCAACAAAAGTGATGCCGTCAAAGGTGAACTCGATTGGAATGGTGGAAAATTGTCCTACTACCACAGAAAACAGTCCAAAGTTATATTTTGATGGGTCATTGTAAAGCTCACAAAATACTTAGCCCAACATAAATTGAAACTCTCGAATTCCCTTATGCCTTATGTGTCTACCCAGGGATATCTGGTACCCGATTAATCAAAAATCTTGGGTGAATCAAGGTCTAGTCATCTGCTGTCTAAACTGTTCCCTCCGGTTAGTAGTCGGAAGCAATACCCACTACAGTAGGCACCACAAATCTGAAAATGCTGGAAATAACGGAACCGTAATGCATTATAATCAAAATATACATTTCCTCAAGTAAGCTCCCAGGATGGCGGGAGACCTGCGAGATTCCGACGGAAAGCATTCTGCGCAGATTCTTTTGATGAATGGGTTGCATGCGGATCTGTGAAAGGCGAATATTTATTTTTTTGGCCGGTCTGGTTCGGGCTCGGAGATGTTTACAATTTAAACACCACTTTGCCGTCCCAAGCGCCTTCCCTTTAAAACTACTTCCTTCTTTCTCAGGACTGTGAATCTTTTAAGGAAAATTATTGATGAATGTGAATTTATTGCCACTTATTTTTGTATATATTTTTCACGCTTAATTTAGTCCCACTCCGTGTCAACCACAATAAATGAGATGGAAAACCCACTTATCCCGTAAATTTCGCACGGTCTTGTGCAGTTCCGCCCTTGATTAATCTCACTATAACGAAGTAATCAATCCGAACGCTGGCTTTAATAGGTTATAGCTCGACTACGAGTTCTCGGTGGGAGCTCCACCTTTGGAGCGTGAAATTCGCGCCTCCAAGCAGGGTAATGGCAGCGTTTCCTATCCCTGCGCCGACCGACACATCGATACACGTGATTAATCGATTCATAAGCTATGGTTATCCACACAGTTAGTATCGCTTCTTTTTTTTAATAATGCAGACAACTTATCGATATAAAATCACTATGCATCGCATTATCCTAAAAATACGAGTTTATCGATTATAATGAGAAAATATCTGTAAAAACGATTGTAAAATAATTTTAAAAAATAAAACTGTCTTTCGACTAAGATTATACGTAACTGGTCATAAAGTATACTTTTAGCCATTTAATCGCAATGGATTTTTAGTTTTCTTTTCATAACTAACTGGCCAGCTAACTTGAATAAATCATTACGTGCCTACTTGCATTGTAGGAATTTGAAGTCTATAATGCTTTCAATTGAGTCCATTGCAAATTTAAACGGTAATCCTAATCGTCGAATATTTAGTGAATCATGTAGTTAATAAATGTGTGGTTGAGATGATTCCAGCAATGGCAGATATTTTCTCTGGTTAGGTAAATATTTTTTTGAAAAGTATTTTCCTGTGGTGGTTCGGTTGAATTAAGTTTCCCGGCATACAAATCCTCTAGATTTCTAGAATCTACTCATTATTTGTCGTAGTTTTGAGAAAAAGCGTATTAATGTGCATCGATACATTCTATTATATATTTATTTATACCGATATATTGCTCAATGTCGTCATACTTTCGATATATTATATGCTATCTTGATATATAATCATTATAATCCCTACCACTGCACATCCAAAAAGGGCTTTTATATTGGTTTTATATATTCTAACTATTTATCTGTTAGTTGATTTATGGATTCACTATATCGAGAGGGCATGTCGGCGGTGCCCTGTTCGGGATTCCCCCCGTCCTAGGACGAAGGCCGAACACAGCTCTTACTGAGATAGTACTTTTGCTACTTTAAGACTCCAAGTAAAAATAATAAAATTGTAGCGGAAACTAGTAGCCTGATGAGGATATTTGGGTCCAGAAATCCATCCACTACACCATCCATCCTTCCACTAGACTATCCATCACCACTGCAGTGATCTGATTTCTAGTTAAAAGCGAAATTGTGATCGATGGAAAATAAACATTTTCATTAGGCTTGACCTACACAGGCTAATGTAATATACACACGTTCATAATATGTCCGTATATTATTAATACAACCATCAACAACTTAGAATTAATATAACAAGAATAAAGACATTTAAGACTAAATATCTTGGAAAATAAGATAAATACAATATTTAATAATATATCGCATCGCGTGGATAAGATTTATCATGGGTCTCATCCGGGATTGAATCAAAAACTTTTTTCTTCTCAGTAGTCAAATGATTTACCCTGTAACCAATCACGGTTCTGCACAAATTTTAATACCCAAAGAATTTAGGTGCACGAAAAATCGATGAAACAGCAGTCGGTGTTCAGATAGCGTTAATGAATTATAATTAATAACAGTTTAAAAAAATGTCAACGCAAATTATGAAAAATTCAATATTGAAAATTTTATGCTTATGCTGCATGATAATGTAATCCATGATGCTGTAGGATAGATCCTATGGGAAGAGTCCTTTTAAAATAACTTCAAATGTTTTCATTCCAAGTTGTGTGACGCGGTAATTTGTTACACGGCTGATAACCACACTAAAAGTTTCTGAATCAAGTGTGAATTAATGATCAAGCCACTTATAAAACTTTTCAGGTGAGTGATCTCAAAGTTTGAATGACCCAAAAATATCTGAAAGACTTCAACTGCAACTGCTTTTTTCATAAATTCATCCATTGTGCTTAATTTTGTTTCAAAGTGACAATTTATCATCACATATTGATGCGAAAAATATACTTGTGAGGGGAGAAAAAATACAGAATTCTGATTTGGAGGCATTATTCTCAGCTGATGTTGATTTATTTCCATTCCTCTCACCTCAACACTTTCAACCATCGCACTGGAAGAAGAAAGGTTAACGGAGGGCGGGTGAAAATGATAATACGTAGTTCGCAGTTTTTTCCAATTGATTCTAATGGAGATCACCAGCTTAATTTGGGACTACTGTCAGGCTGAAAACACTAACGTGCTTTCAGTCAAGTATACACCCGCGGGTATACTACCAACGGTTAGTGATGCAACAAATATACCACATTGAGAATATTTAAAAATATAGCAATCAACAGCATCATCGATGAATAGAGTAGCGTATCAATACCATTAGAGGAATTAAGTCGGAAATCAATCACGGAACGACGAAACGGTTAAATTACAGATTTAAAAACATAATGGAATGAGGTCTCCCCAGCGATGGTGTTGAAAATTTATCATTAGACCCATCGTAATACGGGAGGAGAGACTATGTAAATACAATTTGAGAGATTAAGTGTAGAGTAGATTTTAGATGTCTTTTTTCCAGCGAACGGTAGGGGATGAGAATAACACTATCCGACCGCTATAGTTGGTAGAGTATATATTTTTTAAATAGCCTAGTATGCTGTCTTGATCACATCTAGCTACAGTTATTATCTTTGTTACCTGCAGTTCCTATCGTATGCATAGAAATGTATAGCTCACTAAGATACCGTAGAGCATGTACCAGCATCAATCATGATATACTTTATTTGAATGATTTCCATGAAAATATACATGCAAATGTACACACACACATATAAATATATGTATGTATATATATATATATATGTATGTATATATATGTATATATATTATATATATATATATATATATATATATATATATATATATATATATATATATATATATATACATACATATACATGATACACACACTCACAATATACCTATACATATACTTTAATATACGCAGTTACTAATTATTAAAGAAAACTTAATTTTTGATTCTGTATGCCTGGAGTGTAATCACCTCCTTCCAATGCGCTAGCGGTGGCTTGCGGGGTACCATCTGGATAGATAAAAGTCGCTCGCTTTATCTAAAATTCCTGCATATCGTACTACTTGGAGACCCCGAAAATGGTGACTTACGAAAATATCAAGAATCGATAGTCGAATTGATTTTCATTGTTTCGGGCATAACTTTGTGGAATCTTTTTTTCGCTGGATTGAGACACAAAAACTCCCATATGCCATAAAAAGTTTACCCGATCGCATATTGGTTTTCAACGTACACGTGTGATGAGGAAAAGACTTGATGGAGACGTTCTGCCTCAAACGCCCGGGGTCGGGAACGAATAAATTTCGTTGCAAATAAAGTGTACAATTCAGTCAATGGTTGAAAGTTTACCACAAACTCTTGTTAGTACTTCTAACCCTCTCTCATTGGAAGGCAAACTTTTGCGTAGAAAATCCTCGCTTGGAACTTTGGAGCTCCAACCTTTAGAAGCCTAGATCTTATCTCCATCATTCTCTTCTGTCAGAGCGTCACCCCAGCGCCTTCAATGTTTTATGAAAATTTAGAAGTTTATATTTCAGATATCACCGTGCTGGAATGCACCACATCACAAAGTAATAGGTAACTTCTAGGCATGGATCGCTATAATTACCGCCTTGAGGGTACTTCTAAGTAGAAGGAAGACTTCCATCGCGTATTTTTTGGCAGCCACTTTTAGCGAGGGTTAAAAGGCACTTGATATTATTAAGTATGGTGCACCTATTTCTGATTCTTTAGTTTCTGCAAACACTGAGCAGCGTTAAGAAATGTGGTGTAAAACTCCCATTAAAACACCCAATTCTGAAGCATGATTCGAACTCTCGACATCCAAGTTAGCTGGCGAACAGTAAAATGATAGATAGATAGATAGAGGTCTTTATTTGGGCGAAGTTGAGACCAAATGGTCCATTCTTCCATTTAACCCATGATAAGGACAAGAAAAGCGGAAAAGCAATGTGAAAAAGTAGATATAAAGTCATGATGTATCACAAGTTGTGAATCTTGTCTTGCACCTGAAGATGGTTCGATTAACTGAAACGCGTTGTACGTTACAAATAAATCCGTGAAAAAGTTCAAATTTGTTTTTCTCATGATGGCGAACTTCCGCTACACCTTACTTCTGAGTCTGCTGAATATAATAAAGAGGAGCCTAGAAGTTACAAAACTTGCTTCTCTCGCTAGTGAAGATAGGTTTATATAAATGAACATATCGTAAAAAGTTATCAAGTGAATTGTAAACTCCGAATGACAAAAAATAAATCAAGATTTTTTCATTTAATTTTTAATGATATCTGCTCTCTAATATAAATAGTTATACTACATAAGAGTAATATTTTCTTTTTAACAGACAATTAAAAAGGATTAACTAGATAAAATAATAAATCACATGGTGGTAAATCTAAAGTTTCAAGCGTGGGCCATAGAATTACAGCCTGTAGGAGAAGATAAGTAAAAAAAAACAACTCGCTCTCAGGACCCATCGAAAATTCGATGAGAATGCGCGGAATATTTGGACAGAGGCACTTAATTGGCAAGGCTCTCGCGACTGAGGCAAATACCGGAACGTAATCAACTTCCCTCCTCTCTTTTTTCATTTCATAAGACGGACGCGGGAACAAGGGCGAAAAAAATTTCAATTAGCAAACATATGGAAGCAGTCCTGTGCCGGCCGACCGCTTCATAAAAAATGAAAAAGTGAAAGCGGCCGCGCGAACACGGGTCGCTCCCTCTCCCCTCCCCGCTCACTCAATGAGAGCGTGTTGCGGAGCTCGGACCTCCCCAACCATCGCCTTCGGTAGCTCAGTTGGTAGAGCGGTGGACTGTAGTCGGAATCATCAATGCAGATATCCATAGGTCGCTGGTTCAAATCCGGCCCGAAGGAAAATTTTTTTATCATACAAAATTATCGCATGGTGTTACGCTATTCCGCTGATTCGCTTTTTAATTCTCACAATCATGGATTTCGTTTGCACTCATGTAAAACTCAACACAAGTTTTCCTTATTCATCAGTAGCGATGCATATTTAAAAGAATCCGTGCCGACGCACCTCAACCATTCACGTGACATTATTGCTTGAGGTACTTAACGGTTATGGGCGGCGATGGGTCGTTTATGGTTAGGTTAGCGAAGTTTAACTGTATTTGACTGTCACTTTTCTCAATAAAAACAAAGCAATACTTGTCTCTTTAAACAATATGAATATTATTATCTAAAAATGAGTTTTTCAAAATTCAAATTTAGGTGGGATGGTTTTAGTTATCAACTCAAAAATCCAATAGACAGCGCTTGGTTTCCCTTGTCGCAACTTGAATTGAACTCTAATGGATTAACGCTATGTATTCTACTAATAATATTAATAATAGCTCACACACTTCAGTAAGTACGTGTAAATGTATGTCAACAATGCACTAGAAAATGACTAAATTTCGAGTCAAAGAACTGACTCCTAACCAAACCGTCCTCCTTAAAACCGTTTAATGCCATACTTAGTTCATGGTTCCCCATGTTCTTCAGCTTGTGGGTATTGCTGGGTGACTGAGACTTGATGTTTTAGGTATCCGGTTCAATCTTTCTTCGGCACGAAAAACAAAATTAACTAATATGATATCAGTTGAAACAAATATAATAAAAGCAATTTACGCCAGGGGGATATGAAACTGATAATAATTTTTTCACGTTCATGCGAACGAGAACGGAAAAACAAAAAATTGGATGGGAGGAGAGATAATGAGATTCAATACGTAAAAGTACCGCAAAATATTTTTGCCATGCATATCCCCTTTGTTGGCTCAGTAGGTAGAGCGGTGGACTGTGTGCGTTAAACATGGATATCCATAGGTCGCTGGTTCAAATTCGGCCCGAGGGACGTTTCTTTACTCTCGCGAGGGATTATGTTCTTGCTGAGGAAGAAGACGGCCGCTTACGGCCATTCTGATGACAGTTTTATTCAAAGAATAAAGTAAATCAGAAAGTGGTTAAGACGATCCTCATCCTTTCCCTAACCAGGAAAAAGTGTGAAGCCAAGTTTGAGCAGGGAACATAAGAAAAAATTTCCCGGAAGGAAAATTTATGGAAGATCGAATTCCGGTCAGCACATTTAACCTGAGCGCTTCGTTACGTTGGGAGAGAGAGAAGAGACGGAAATTCCATCAAATCCCATTTCTCTCAACGTCAAACCATGTTATGTCGAAGAATGACTGTATTTCGGCGAACAGGATATAAACTACGAAATATAGAGTTCAGTACTGACTACAGCCAATCAAGTTAAATAGTTGGGGATTTTTCTAACACTACGCCTTTCATGGGGAGCACATATCAGAAAAATATGCGGATCAGCTTTAAAGAAACTCGGCTTCATTAAATGGGTGGTGGGAAAATGTAATGAAAAATTTAAAGAGAGGTGTTATTTTGCTCTAGTTAGACCTCATTTGGAATATGCCACAAGCATTTGGGATCTTTGGGAGAAAATTTGACAAAAATAATTAGATTAAGTCCAGAGAAAATCTGCTAGATTCGTTAAAAATTGTTATGATAAGAACACAAGTGTGGCAGGTCTCTTAGGGGATATAGGCTGGGAGCCGCTTGAAGTACGGAGAAAACAAACGAGGCTTAGACTTTTAGAAAGGTTCAGAACAAACGAGTTTAACTATGACACTAAAGGAATTATAAAGGCCCCACACTACTTAGGTAGATCAGACCACAAAGATAAAATAAGGGAGATAGACTCACGGACAGATAGGTACAAATACTCATTCTTTCCCCGAAAAATAAGAAATCATAGTAGTAAGAAACCGAAGTCACTTTAGAAATATTAAAAACATTGAATTTGCAAGTCGGAACAAAATTAAACATTGCAAAGATGTTAGGTATACTTGTAGGGCATGTGTATGTTAGTTGGTAGTTTGAGTGTTTGCATATATGTGGGGTGTAAGTGTTTTTGCATGAACGTATGCCATGTTTTTTATGTGGACGTATAAATTTTGTGGCTTTTGCATGCGGTTTATTTTCTGTTCTTTCTAAATTACGGGTGGTGTCCCAACACCCCCCGGCACACGCCCTTGCGGCAGTTTGCGGGGTATTGAGCAGATGTAGATGTATTTCACCTTTCAGAACATATTATAAAGGAATAGAAACGAATGGCACGGATGACATTACTGGAAAAAGCGTTTGAATGATAAAAAATTTGGAGGAGATATTTTTAACGAGGATCTCATTTGAGACCCGTATATGCCCACCGAGGACTTTTGATGGCAATTTTATTAACGTTTTCCTATAATAAGACTATCACTGTTCAGAAATCGTCCCGTCAAAGTGTCTCGTATTTAAATTGCTTGAATGTCACGTAGAGTTTTGGGATTTTTAAAATTTAGACTGGTTGGCGTTTCATCGCTGTCACTCGACCGAAATTCGGATCGTACGTATCACGCTCGACATGCGATCGGCTCACTCCCCGTAGACGGAAGCGCCCGCATAGTTTTTTTTCCCCACGACCCGTTCAACGTTTCCGAGTCCACCTGAATGAAGACGTCTTGATGTGACCAACCCATTGCTTCATTCCGAAATAAATCTGGCAAGCGGCCTGGTGACATATTCTTCCGACATTGTTTCTTGGCCCGTGCCAAAAGCAACAAAGAGTTCCTCGAGATCCTCGACCGTAAAAATAAAAGAAAGCAATAATTCCACCACGGCGGCGTTGAAAAATAAATACCGTGGTGAAAATGCGGTTGACACCTGTGATAAATGGGCAGATGGTTTTCCTGGCGAAGAGAAAAATTAAAAGAAAAAAATAGCTAGCAATAGTTATTTTTTTCCTTTCTTTCATTCTCTATCCTAGAAAAATGAGATGGGAGACTCGAGAAGTTTTTGACTTCTCGTCAGGTTTTAATGCACAAAAACATAATTCATCACCGATAAAAAAGATAAATATTTAATTTTTCTATTTTAAACACGTATGACGAAAAATTAAAAAAAAATGTCATCGAGACAAATTTAAGCACGTATTAATCACTGGCGGAATCTGAACAGAGACAGATTGACAAAGTTAGAAGGATGAATGAGAGGACTCCTCCATCCGTGGAGATGATCTACTTAGAGTGGAGAAAAACTTTCGCAAAGGGTAACTTTGTGGAGGTTCAGAATGGGTGTACATAAAAGTAAGAAACACAGCACTTTTCCATAGTTTTATGCAGGACGTAATCCCAGAGGGTTCACCTTAATAAGTAATCTGGTTTGAGCTGATCAGCATGTTGTGCTTAGTAATACTATGGAAAAGCACTACGTCTCTTTTACTTCTACCACGTTAAAGTAGTTTGCGGAGCAAAGAAGGTACCAAGGAATTGAGTTATTTTATTATTATTATTACTATTGCCAAAGGTAAACCTTTTCATTTTTTTCTTAAATTAGGTTTTTCGTGTAAAAACATTTGATCCCTTGTATGTTTTTGAATGAAAATGCTACCTCACCTCTTCGTGTTTTCCCCTTGCTTCCAAAGGCTACGAATTAACCCCAAAAAAAGCGTGCAAACAAAGCCCACGGCAGCAAGTTGACGACAAAATGTGGGGGTCATGCTGACCTCGTACCGGACAGAAAGGACTGGGCTAAATGAATGCCCTGGCTCGTCGGAATCACGTCAAGATCTCATGAATGTTTCACGTATCTCGCGTCGTGTAACGAATTCTGCGCGGCCGAGTGGTGGAAGAGTTAAAATGCATCCACTGACGTCCTTCGCCCCCTCCGTCTCTCCATCTCCCTCAGCTCCACTTTGTTTACGGGTTTTAAAAAAGGGCATGGAAAATCAATCGCTCACTGACCATTTAATACGTGGTTTATGCTGCGTAATAAATTGCAGAGGAACGCCATGACCCCAAAAGGGGTTCGACCCGCGACCTTTCGCTCCAATAATAAGCGTATGAAAAATAAAACCACGCTTGGCGGGTCGGCCGTATTAAAAAAATATTATACTCCGAATGAGCCGATAAACAAAACCTTTAAACTCTAAGGGACGCCAAAATGTTTTCAATTCAAAACCTTTCAACTGCAACATGCACCAAAAAGAATTGTTTTCGCGTCAAAAAAATAAATAAATACACTTACAAGCCTGCCCTTAATTGTGGATCGTTTTAAAATTACACTCCTTTTGCGTCATCGTATGGGAGGAGATACTCCATTACTGCAAAATCTCTTGATGTTGAACCGGTGGAAAAAAAATTAATTCGAGCCACGAGTGACGCTTTTAATTAGAGATTTGACGAGGTTTTTGTTTTCCTCGGCTGCGAAGGGAGTTCGTCATCATTCTTCCCATATCCACCACGGAGGCAATTTTTAATTCCTTCATTTCAAAACTGAAACGAATTCCAAGGAAATCTGGGTCCAAGGGATCCTCCCGCCCACTGGATATTTACTTATTCTTTATTTATAATGTCATGGAGCAGGCGTTCAAGTACACCCCTTTCCCCGTCACACTCCTAAAGGACCACGGTTTCCGCCTCAGGAAACACAAACAACCCTCATGCCCTCCGCGTAAGATATTCGCGGGGAATGCGATAAAATTGATCTCACGCCCTCTCTCTTCTCCTTCTCCTGGTTATTCCCCGAGGGGCAAAACGTCGCCTCGTGGCGTCACTTCATGCACGGAGGATCCTCGAGAAAAATGGAATGGAAAAAAATCAGTTCTTGGCGCGAAATAAAGAGGAGAGAGAGAGAAAAGTTCGCGAGGGCGGCGACGAGGAGTGGGAGCGTAGGAGGGCCGTGTGCACCACCAGAGGACGTGTCCCACCTCCCCCCCTTCCCACTCCCTCCATTGCCCCTTTCCCTCGCCTTCTCCCCTTCGCCGCCGACCCCTTCATCTCCTTCCATTAAGCGAATCCCTGGCCCCCTGCCCCCGACGTGGAGAGGGCGGAATGGGAAAAGGGGATCGCGCGAGATGCAAGAGCGACTGGGGAACGTCATGGGGTTGAAGAGTGGTGGTGGTGAGGGGAGATTGGAAAGAGGGGAGAGAGGGAGGGTTTGGGAGGGTAGGGGATATTGCTCTTTCCATTCGGAAGGGCGGCTCCCTTTTCCTCCTCCACCCTTTATCCTTTCCAGGGCGGCCACACATACTTTCAGGATCCCGATTCCCGACCTTTCCCCGATTCCCAACCTTTCCCCGATTCCCGTCTTTTCCCCGATTCTCGGCTTTTTCCCGATTCCTGAATTTTACCCGATTCCCGACTTTTCTCCGATTCCCGTGCTTTCGCCGAGTCCCGACTTTTTCCCGATATTCCTCGACATTCCACTCGAAACCTACCAGCCTCGAAAAGATGATCGGGCATTGAAATCCCATGCGTTTTCTTGAATGCATGATACTACGTGTACGATAGCACGTGTCTCGGTAACGTTCTCGTACAGTGTTTCAGTAACGTTCCAAGATGAATGACTAAGAATCATATTTTTCTACTATTCATATTAAGTTTATTAAAAGCTACGTTTCGATGGTTTTGCTAGTGTGAAACCATCGAAATCAAGGTCGAAATAAATTATTCCACCCCACTATTATCGCCCCATAAACTTCTAAATCGGCCATCATTTATAGATTTCCTTTTTATAAATTCGGAAAGCCAAAACTAAAATTAATGTCATTTTTTTAAAATGGTAAAAACGCCTAATTCTACATAAAACTGAGTTTCTAGTTTAGCTCAGTTCATCTAGTTTAACTCAGATCATCTCTTCCATACTGCCTGTCTGACTGGACCCAGCCTGTCACTTATATTACCGCGGTTGATCCCATTTCAGAGCACTAGTTTTTTATCCAACGCTTGAACACGCGAGTACCTAAGTCAGTTTTTTCAAATCGTTCTTGGATCATGTCCCTCCTCAGCACCTCAAAGATTTTTATGATTGACAAAGTTATGAAAACGTATAACTTAAAGATGAACTTTAAGCTATGAATAAAAATTGTCAATACTGTTATCACTCGATTTTCTTCAATAAATACAAATTTCACCGACGGTGATTATATTCTGCATGGGTGATGCGGTGACGCCAAACATCATGCCCTCCTGATTCCCCCCCAAAGTACTCAAATGTCCCCCAAGGATTTCAAATTGTATCTAAACAACTGTCGGGCGTAGAGACCACTTTGGGAAACACTGGTCTAACACTGCTCCAATTACTTTAGAAAACACTAACCGAAAAGGACATCCTTATCAATGGGGAATTCCCGGATCCCAATTCGCTTTTTCGACTTGCTTAAAAAAAATTTAGTCCCTTTTTCCCGAGGAAACTAAGCAATTCCCGAGTATTTCCCGATGGAGTGGCCACCCTGCTTAGCCTTTCCCATCCGCCCTCGGGGATCGAAAGAAGAAGGCGTGAGCGAAAGGAGAGGGAGAACGAGAGGGAGCAAGGCGGGAAAACAAAAACCCCGTCTCCTCTCTCCCTCCTCACAACCTCCCCCTCCCTGCCCTCCCTCTCTCTCTTGGATGTGTCGAGAGACTCAATCTTTCAACCAACACACGTTTCTCTTTCTCTCCCTCCCGCCTCCCACCCACAACCCTCTCCTCCTCCCCCCCCCTACCCGCCCCTCGCCCTCCTCCTCTTAACCACTCCCCCCTCTCTCTCCCTCGCTCCGTAAACAAGGAGCACGCAAATGTCAACACCTCCGTATTGACCGGAAGCGCAGGCTCCTTTCTTATTTTTTTTTCTTCTTTAAGTGCAAAATCTAACAACCCCCCCATCCCCCTCCTCCCCTAAGATTCCTCCCTCTCGGACTAGGGGATGGTATGGTGGTGCGGTGTCAGCGGCATCAGGAAGTACCACCACTTTATGTCTTCGTACGTAGGCGCGGATGTCGCCCGAGCAGAGCCAAGTGCTGAAGATCTTCCCGTTTACGACACCGTTCAGTGTCCCAACAGTCGTTGCCCAACTCCCCGAGTCGAGGAAACCTTGGAATAGGGTGGGAACTTAAAAAGAAGAGCCCGTTTTCGTATCTGTGGGTTATAACCAGGGTCGCCGGTAGGAATCGCTGGTGTCCGGGAATTTTATTTCAAGAGTAAATCAGATGAAGCTTTAGTAATATTCCACTTGAAAATACTCTGCTGAGATTTGGTGAAATTCCAACTCAAGCGTGAGAACATGGTACGTACAGCTAAGTAAAATGTCATAGTATGACTCCTGTGAAATAATACTACTGGAATAATCATATCATATTTATTATGTGAAATTTGGCTTAGCTACAATACCTATCCGTACTTAATATATTCTGCCTTGAAGATGATACTATGCAGTGAAACCCGGGTCGTAAGATTAAAACGTTAAGTAGAATTAACAACGTTGCAATTTTATTTTCCGTTTAAATATTGTTCTGTTACGACTCGTTTGTTAGCCTTATCGAAAACGTGAATAAACAAAGAGTATTTTCAAGTGAAAAATCAAAAGCTTTATTAAAACAACCTTTTAAATTAAACAACTTCGCTACATCTCACCAAATACTGATAATATTATTAGAAATCCCCACGTTCGCCATTAGATAAGTCATTGAATCCGAATGTAGCCAATTTTTTTAAAATGCCCCATGGAACTCGAGGTATGATGAATAAAAATATTCATTGGAATCTATGATATGAAATATAAAAGAATCCCAAGATTTTGAACCTGATCCTTTATTTGATTATGAAAAAATTAATTTTTGCAATGCTATCAAATCCACGTGAGATTATGTTCTTAGTACATTTCACTACGTCACCAAGCATGTAATTAAAGAGTTTAATTTAAAATTACATCATAAGCCAGAGTTCTGACTGATCAAAATCGCGTATATTAAAGGGAAACATAAGACAAAAGAGGAAAATGACTGATAAAACCATTCTTAAACCACTGCTGGGAAATTATCGGTAGCTAAAGAAAAATGAATCAAGAATATCAGAGACGTATATAGAAAATTCAAGTGATGACAACGAGCATTTACATGTCCGAGAAAGTGGAGAGTGTTTTACAGTGAATCAAACACGTCGAAATAATTGACATTTCTCATCATAATCAAACTCATACATTGCTTTCACGTGGAGATAACAGTGGGCTAGCCGAATGACCCTCGCTCACCGCAAGCATATTCTTGACCTAGGGCACTTCCCAACGCGACGTGATAATCTCCTTAACTTAGCAACAATCCGTATCCAAAGAGATATCTTGGAAACATATTCTTTCAAAGTTTCAAGAGTTCTAAAATCCCGTACTGGAACGGGGCCCTGGATGTTATCCAAGAGTGAGGATCGCCCCCTTCCCGACACCGACACCGTGCACCGACATTTATTCTCTTCCCCCTCCGAAACCACTTTGTTGCGTCAAGCGTTCCTCCGTTGCTTCGGCAACAGTTGATTGTGATCTCTAAGTAAATACGTATTTGTAAACAGTGAAACCAAACACCGGAGTAATCAACTCAAAAGGTTGACTCGACAGGTTGAGGCAAAGAGCTCGCCGATATTAATTCCTTAATTAAAACCCGAAGGCGTCTATGCGTCTATTTTCACAAAATACGGGAACCAATAACGCGAAACCAATTACACTCAAAGTTAGGTTTGAAAGGTCGGGGTTAGGATTGACCTCGTAATAACATAAGCCCTATACGGCGAGTAGAATTCACACTTTCAAGGGTATGAAGTGTGACCAGTTCATTTCTCTACCGCCACCATACGGTAACTCACGAAGTACTCGTGCCTGAAAAATCACAAGGCTTGTGTAAGTAGACCTGTGAACATAGCCATCGTTCGGATTTTAAACTGTAGCACCTCCGATCAGCACCCGAGCCCTCACCACCCTCTAGGTAACCACTCCCTCCTCCTCTCAGGCAGGTCTATAAAAAGAATCAGGAATAAAATTCGTCGATTTTTATTTCCGTTCGTTCGCAGTAAAGGAAAAAGTAGTGCTTTCATGAAAAAAATCAACCAAATGATTTGAACAGAAATACGTGTTTTGAGATCTCTTCATCACGTTTTGGTCGATTTCCGAATGAAGCGTACATGCGATTCATTTTTATGGCCAATATGAACTGAAATAAATTCATAAACTGAGAGCAGCACGAAATTTTGCAATTTATGTTTCTATAAAGATTTGATTAAGTGATTAAATATTGGCCGCAATCAACCGACCGGAAGTGACCGTTTTGACCTCATTTCAAAGAGTTAAGTCCACCCTCCCCCCAAAAGGCACTCAAAAAAGTGCGGGAGATTTCTTTGTCGATAATGATACAGATTTCCGTTGCCCAACCATTTCATTTTTCTCATTACAAAATGAAAGACTTGAGTTATCAGGGTGGGACATAAATCATTATACTTTCGGGTAATGGATTCCATATTTTTTCCACCTTTTGCCGTGTCTCGTGGGAAAAATTTGTAAAAAGATCATACGAGGTGTTTTTTTTGACCTTTTTGAAAGTGTTCAACACAGAAACTCCATTTTTTCCACCATTCTCCTTGTAAAATTAATAGTGCCACGTAAGAAAATAGGTATCTAAAAAAACTACGTATTTGAGAACGTATTCGTTGAAACTGATTCAGGTCTATTAAAAATTATGCACAAAAATATTATTATAATTCTAAGTTTAACCACGAACTGTTAATCTCACCAAAAGAACCGATTAGCCTTCCCGTTTACTTAATTTGACCATCCCCAACGAGTAGTAAGCCACTATCTGGATGCGGACCAAGACCCTCGGGCCAGTAGCTTGACGTAATAACCAATGGATAAGAAATAACGTAAAGTATTGCATTATTTTTTAGAACCTAACCACAACAACCAACCCGAGTATTGGTCAGAATAGAGTTTACATCGTATTAAGCCCTACGGCGTGTGAAATCCAGGCAATACCAGAATCATAATGGGAGCCAGTTATTTTCCATGTGTCGTCTATTGTTTTCGAGAAATTTCATATATTCGAAAAATCACAAGGTTACGATACATGATATATTAAAAAGCCCCAGATAACAGTTGAATTGAAAATATTAATGAGACCATAAAGGCAGACTTGACTCAGAGCCTTGTAAATCAATTAAAGCCATGTCGTGTACTACACCTTGAGAAGATCGATTCTGGGGTTTAAAAAAAAATAAAAAAGGTATACTCGACCCACTGGTTAATTTCTTGGGGAAACTCACTTCATACTGGGCCCTACGGCATGGGTAATTCAAAATTTTAAGGTGTGGGAGAGGGACCTTTCACCTTTCTCTGCGCCACCTGAGGCTCCCAAGGAAGATCTAGTGCAAGAAATAAATCGAGGACTGTAGTTAGGATGATGATAACCTAATCAATAAGTTAGGCAAATAGAAACTTCCGGCGACACTGATAGATATAGATTATCTCAGTGACGAGTCCCGAAATGTTCCTGCGACGGAAGATAAACTTCGTAAAATATTGAAACAGAGTATTACTGAATACACTTACTGGGTTGTCGGGCGAGGGCATTACCACACCACCGGCAAACCCTGTACATACTGCAAAGTGAAGTGTTTTAACGTCCCAGAACAAATGCTACCAAGCGTTAGCAATCAACCGGAAGGTTGATTTAATAGGCTAGACTAGAGTACACTTTACTCAAAGTTCAGCGGCGTGTTAAGTACTAGTGTACTTCCTATCACTATGGCGCCTACTAACCAAAATAATCATATAGCTGCGGTAAGTATAGGATAACCAGGGGAGTGACTCGGAATCGAACCCGAGACCTCACGCTCTACCCACTAGACTTACGCGCCCGTCAAATTTCGAAGAATGACTAGAATATTCCACGTCTCCCTCACGGGACGTCACGCACGCCCTCCGCTGGTCTCTGTTCCTCTCCACGGAGGGGAAAGAGGCTCTGCAGGGATGACTTGGGGTGACTTGAGTCGCGCGGGGCCGTGCGGTGAGGCCACGCATCCCTCGCCTGCATGCATTCATTCCCCGCCCGTCGCGGCCCCGGGAGCGGCGGCGCGTCGTCGGGTTGGGGGAGGGATCTTGAGGGCGGGGGGCAAGAGCGCCGCCGAATGAGGGCAGCAGGAAAGAGAAAGGCGGCTTTGTACGAGAGAGAAAGAGGTGGATGTGATGGGGGGGGGGAGGGGTTAAAAGAAATGGGTAGGGCAGGAGTTCGGTTGGGTGGGGGGGAATGGAGCGGGACCCTAGGGGTCGTTGAATCGATACCTATCCTACTTTTTGGTCCGTTTAGTTTCCCTTTCCGTCGCCGAAGCACGGCCGTGCTCCTTCCGAGGGTGTGTGGCGAAATCACTTTTCGGTTTGGCGAGATCACTAAACTTGAAAACTCGCAATAAAATGAGAGCCGCATTTGCGCAATTCCACGTGAACTTTTGACCCATTTGTATTCCAGTGCCACATGTGCCTGCGGGAAATTTATCTTCGTGACTTTGCGTGAACGATGGCCTGCTTAAGGAGAAGAAACGTTACCTGGGTGAAAATGTTCCCCCATCATTTTAACTTTATGGTCCCATAACTTATTTTGATGGATAAAATAAAGCAGGGGGATCCGAGTCAATGAATATATTTAAGAATATATATAATCATATGCGTATGAATGTATGTCTACAATAATCTGATATAATCGAGTACCTATAGATGAAGAATCTAGTACCGTAGATGTGTGAAATAACAGTCGAGCCTCATATATTTAGGTTAAAAAATTACAATAATAAGGCGGAAGACTGTATGGATAAGAATAAATGAATGGGTGTCCATTCGACGTTAGTGTTTATATTTTTACAGTTATATATTCTATTCGACGATAGTGTATATATGACTTCAACTGAGTTACGATACTTATTAGAAATAAAAGGAATGTTTTTTAGCGAATAATTAAAGAAAGGGAAAAATTCAACATCCCTAACACAGGTGAATACAAAGAGGTGACACTTTTTTGTATCTTCTCCTGAGTTGCATTGCAACTGCACTGCTCCTTTTGCCTCTGCAAGTCCAGCTATTTTCCCTGCTCTCTAAATTATTACAGCCGTTCGGAATTTCCCGGTTAATAATAATCTCTAACGCATAAAACAAACTTTAAAGGTTCGATTGCAGTCTCGGAGATTGGAAGCAGCGTAATATGGAAATCCCTGTCATTCGAAGAAATCCGACTCACTTGAGAGGGTTCAAAAGGGATTGGTTCAACGGCTTTATTTCAGGGAAAACTCGCGTATGACTATGGCAGCTATCTGCTCCTTTGAGGCAAATTCCGTTTCAAACCATTGAATATAGAACGTAAAATAGCTGAGGCCTTATTTTTGAAAAAACAAGTTTTTGGTTAAGGTCAACACCTCAAGTCTCTTTGGAGTGGTTGTTTGCGCAACCCCAAGATACCAAATACCACACCGCACAGCACCGTTTGTCTGGAGCGCCTCAAATAAGGTTCGATATGTACCCACATGCACTTGACATTCCCGAGAATCATCAGAAGGGCGACAAACAGTCATGAAAATGACACCTAGCCTAGACTTTTTTGACGGCTCAGAAATGAAGTTTAAGAATAAAATGAAATCATGGAATCACGCAAATATTAAATCTAAATTTTTTTAACTTCTAATCTATTTATTTTATATTCGTGACAAGCGATATTTGTCAATATAATGCTTCGAGATGTTTTTTTTATCTTGACAATTTTTAATATTAGACATATTTTGGGAATACATCTATAAGATGACAGTAAATAAATAAATTTTAGACATTACATTCTAGTGATTCCCGAAAACTTTTTGCAAATATATATATATATATATATATATATATATATATATATATATATATATTATTTATATATATATATATTATATATACATATATATATATATATATATTTTAAATCGGTATCTCCCAGAGAATATCAGCCAAGGGAACAAACCAGAAGGCACAATTATTTTTTCCAAAGTTATTTGCTATGAAATTTATCATAACCAAGATTCCCATAAGAGAAAATCAAAGTCGCAAGAATATTTTCGCATGTCAATAATTTTGCTCTTGCACGAGATGCCAATAATAGGTGCCTATTTATGACAAGATATTTATAACCTAGAGGGCCGCAGTACCTCGCAGAATCAAGCAGTGAAGCATTAAACCTGCCGCAAAAGTAGTACACGTCGCTCACACTCGCAGAGTAACTTTAAATTGCAGTTACCAATTTTGCCATCATCATTTCAAGTTTCCCATGGCAACGTCGAAATCTTGATTCGACAAATACTCAGACGTCTGCAGATAACATCTCTTAAGTCTCCGAAAAATGGAAAAAAGGAGTGATTTAAACGTTGATCCTGTGAGGCCGTCGTCGAGGGTCATGCATAACAACAGAAAGCATATCAAATAAATAATAAAATAAGATCCCCCATTAGGCCTTGCTTTTTGCGCCTCTCATAAAGAGTGCTACCTTAAGAACACTCCTCTTTTCGAATTTCATTTAAACGGCCGTAGTTATATCATTTATTTATTAAGAATGAATACAGAGAATTTAATCCAATGCTTCAGTTACTGAGCAATAAAGGATTTACATCAAGGCTTGAAAAAAAAATATAATTCAAAACACTTCATAAAATAATGCAACCAAATTGTAATTCTCATTTATCAACTTTTCAGAACAAAATGAAAATTATTCAATATTACATCATAGATAACTAAAACTTCCATGGCTGTCTAACCGATTACGGTTATCCCATAAATGTAATCTCCATGTGGTTATCTTGAAAGTTTCATCCCGATCTGATTTGAACAAGATGAGGAAACTTGTTGGAAATTCTATTTAAAGTTTCAACCTTGATGAGTTGACTCTATGTCTAGATATCAACTCTCATGTCCAATAATGTGGTGTCCACGTAGTAAAATCCACAGATCGCATAATCTTCCCCACATCTCTCGGTGAATGTTAATCTCGTAGCAAAGGTAGATCATTATTTACCTTGGGGTCATGGTATTGATGCGAATTATCTTTGTGCATCTGATGAATATTTGAGTCACAGTCACGCAAATAACTGCAGAAAATGCTTAAGAATATAAACTACACAGCTCAAGTAAAGCAACATACGTAGTAAGGAGCATTTTAATGCTTTAAACATTCATATGCACCACAGCACTTAGTCACATTTGAGTATGAAAATTTTACTACGTCTACTTAGGAAATACCTGTATGTCGGGGCAACCGACACAAAAGATAATTCCGAAAATGTTCTCGGAAAAACACCCGAAATTACGTTTTTCTCAATTGGGCACGTTTTTCCCTTTCCATCCAATGAAATAGTCATGGGTAAAAGTTGCGCTGCGAATTACTCCGACCAAGTGGGAAAAGTTTTCTGGGGAGAAAAAAAACAAGAGGCAAATCGTCTTGAACCTAAGGTTTAGTCCTTTGACCTTTTCATCGTCATGCAGTCATGTTATCTCAAGCTCCTTGCAGTTTGGAGTACGTCGTCGAAAAGATTGCCAAACCATCCTCCCTCACGCGCACCGTTTTCGTGGAAATGGAATCATATGTTGGTTGTGTGTGTGTGGTGTGCGTGCGTGCGTCTGTGCGAGTTCATGAACCCCTGAACAGAATGGTCCCGCTTTTCCCCTTGTGGGTCCAAAACCCCAAGTTGGTGATCGCTAAAATAACCATACGAAAGAATCTGGGATCTGAGTGAGTTCCACCCCCCCCCCCCTCCTCCCCCGATTCGAGTCCGAATTGCCATTCCGAACGCGACCGAACCCTGGAGGAAGGGGTCTAGGGGGAAGGGGTAGAGTTACCCTAATTCTGGGAACAAACATACATTCCTTTTTTTCCGAAGAATATTTTCATCTCTACCACACGCGGTGCGTCTAGATAAACCAATGGCGAAGTCACTTCCAGCGCATGCATGGCATAAACGATGCGATTACCACTAGCTGTTCGTCCTCAGTATTGTCATTGATTCTACGTGACTCGTCCTACACCCACATGATGTTACATGTTACATATTTCAAGCACCGGCGATGTAGCCGATCCCGCTAAACCAGTCGGCCCTCAACAACCTGCCATTTCCGTCCCTAAGGATTCTTTAAGGAATTACTTTAATGCAACAATTTCAGAGTGTAAAAATCATTCGCCTTGACTGGGATCCCAGTCAAGGCGAATGATTTTTACACTCTGAAATTGTTGCATTGAAATGCGCATTAGCGGATGACTCCGTTAAAGGTTACTCTTGCGGCATCTCCCGCAGTTTCTTTGGAATTTGTCAATTACTTTAATTCCAAAAAGGACGGAAGGGTGGAAAATAACAAATCCTATGCGTTCATGAAGTTTCTAGTGAACCAATCAAAAGTAACCCCCAAACGAACTAAAGTGCGCATAGCGCTTGATTTGAATTTTAAGTTTCCACCTACGAATTATTTTTTTTTTTAATTTCCATTTAATTTGGTTCTCTGTGTTTAATGGCATGGGAACGGTTGCGATTAAACTGGCCCGTGAAAAGCCAGAGGAGAATGTATTTTTTTCCGAAGAGGTAAATTATTTTACGAGTTCGATTACCTTCTGTCGACAGCGATTTGGCTGCCTGAAAGCGGATAGTTAAGAGATGGAGTTGGCGCTCGGCCTCCCCCTAATAACCGTTACCGATTCCGAATAATATTTCCCGTAACACTACGGTGCACAGATAATCTGCCATTCCGGATAGCAGGGCCGTGGATTCGGATGGGTGAAGGGGATTTTTTACGGGCAATTTTTTCGGAAAAAAGGAGATTCGAGACTATTTTCAGTGAAACTCATTGCGCGCAAACAGGCGCATCCAGAGGGGGGGAAAAACGTTATCCGTAATTCTTAAATGGGTCAAAGTATCTTTTATGATATTCAAATTTATTAAATAAGATTTCTTCAAAGTTGTCACAGAAATATTCCGATAAATTACAAAGATTTTTTCCTATCCAAAATAAATTTGGATATTCAGCACGTATTAAAAGACTTTATTAGGATACAATTTTATTCATTTTCGCAAAAATAGTCCCTTCGTAAGATATTTGATGAACAAAATTGACTCTCAGCGTTTATATAGTTTCGTTCAGATTATGAGGAAAAACATTTTTTAACCATTTTGTATTTTCGTAAAATCGTTACGTGGTGAGATTTCTGCCAGACAAAGTTTAAATGTCCAAAATTTAAATAATATCTTTCATTGGTTACAGTTAAAAACTGATTAGAATACAGAGAATATTTGATAGTTGGTTTACTAATCGAGTTTCGTGTCATGTCATTTGAAATTTGAAGACAATAATATATTTTCCAATATGAAGAGCATTGAAATGGCTAAGGGCACCTTTTCATGACTCTCGACAAAATATTCATTGTCACAAAGTGTATTTCTGTATAATATAGCCTTCAACTCTCAGCGAGCGGTACTCTTATGGGATTAGTAGTTCTAACTTTAAGGTATTTCATGAGTCTCACTCCTGTACACTAACTTCTCACCCGGTGTTCTATCATTACATGCTCCTTTCTCCTCTCTCACATTCATACATTGTTTCACACATTCCCTTCTTGCTCCGAAACTTCTGATTTTCCCTGTCTGTGACACCAAATCATACTACATGAATTACCGAACTACCGGACTAGTATACACGTAAAACATTTAATACATCTTCCGGATTAACTGTGAATTATTACATAAACACTCGATGTTTCACTCATCTTACTGAGAGTTTAATTAAGTAAAATCATAATTTACCTGTAACCGGTGCAAGTAGTTCACATTTGTCCGTGGCTCACATTAACTTTCTCCCATTTTTGCTAAAACAACTCCTCAAGGACCTGACGGACGCCACATTTAGTGGGCATTTTTGCTTAAAACTATCATTTCCGCGCTTCATTTCCACAATATAATGTGAAAGTCTCCATTTCAATTTTTACTTTAGTTGCGCAATTTGTTTCAACGGCTACGTTTCAAATACGATAAATTTCACTCAGAGGAAAAAAAATACAGACGAAGACGGCCCACAAAGCCATTCAAATGACTACCGTCAGGACGTTCGCTGCGGAATTCAACGAAAAAGATCTCCCATTTGGAACGTCGAAACGCTACCGCCCATTTTTGGAAGGAAATATCCCCTTCATATTTTTTTGGAAGGGAAGCGCGCGAGATGAAAAGCACAGAAAGGAGGAGATGAAATAACTGACAGCTGCAGGGACCCTACGGAGAACCCTCAGAATCCCCTCTTTTTTTTATTATTGCTATGCCGATGACGCCCGGCACAACTGCCGGGAGGAATACCCATTTTAAACGGCCCGAATTATCCGCCCTAAACGAGCTGTTACAGGGAAAACGTGACGATGGGCG